>NW_016806937.1:2054870-2069220 GCF_001698545.2 Rhinopithecus bieti | reverse complement strand
TCCCTCCCTCCCTCCCTCCCTTCCTTCCTCTCTTCCTTGATAGAATCATTGCTCTGTCGCCTCAGGCTGGAATGCAGTGGTACCATCTGGCTCACTGTAACCTCTGCCTCCCGGGTTCAAGAGATTCTCATGCCTCAGCCCCCGGAGTAGCTGGGGTTACAGGTGTTCGCCACCACACCTGGCTAATTTTTGCATTTTTAGTAGAGATGGGGTTTTACCTTGTTGGCCAGGCTGGTCTCGAAATCCTGGCCTCAAATGATCTGCCTGCTTTGGCCTCCCGAAGTGCTGGGATTACAGGCGTAAGCCACTGCGCCGGGCCTAAATATATTTCTTATATCACAGAATCACAAAGGAAAACAAACTTCTTTTTATAGGTCATTTATTTGTTTTGCTCATAAAAGAGTTATCCCAGGTCACAGTCAAGCTCATGAAATTAATATAAGTAGGTTTCTCAAAACTCAATACCTGAGTGTTTGGGAAAGAAATTGTACCTGTCAGAATGAAATGAAAGTGGATTGGTTGTACAGCCTTGAACCAGCTGCAGGGGTGACACTTCTAATCTGCTTTTCTCATTTTTGTTAACAACCAGATGGAGTGGGGGAGAAAAGAGGGAGGATGGGCTGTCTGTGACCAGCTTCCTTAAAGGGTTTGACATGAGAATTTGCACCTGTTGGGTTGAACAGCGCCGTCCAGGCATCTCCGCCCAGGTGGCTGGGTTTCCCAGCAGAACATTGCATTCCAGTGTCTGCAGAGAGCTCACTTCTGTTAGGGTCACCCTCCACCATCCGCCTTCTTCAGCAATCAGGATTCTCATTTAGAAAGCCTGCAAAGCCCTGTGTCCAGGTTGGAGGCAGTCGGGAGGCCACAGGTAGGGAAAGGATGTGTATCTCATGGCTTTGTCTGCTTCTCCCCGCCTGGCTTCAGGTCTAGAACCAGGAGCCCCACAGTGCTCTCTGGGCAGGAGAGGACCCAGGGGTGTGGTCCTGTACTGCCCAACCCAACCCAGGGACGGGGTGGAGTTCTCCCTCTACCTGGCTACCACCGGCCCCTGGAGGTCCAGCCCCTTCCTGCTCTGGCGGGGAGGGAGTGGGCACAGGTTTGTAAGTGTCTGACAGGGGTGGGTCTCCAGGCCCCTTGCCCTGTCTACTCTTCCCTCATCTCATCTCCTGAGGGGCGGGGAAGTCAAACGCATTTCCTCTGTTCTATTCTCTTTCTCATCTTTGTTTTGACAAAAACCCCACAGCTCTGGGGAAGCCCCTTCCTTTCACAAAACTTTACAGAACCCCCTGTAAGTGTCAGACTCCATCAGTGCCCGGGAGATGTTGGCACACAATATAGAAAAGGATCTCCACCTTTCAGAGGTGACTCTCCCTCACAGAGGAAAACAGGGAATAAATAATAGGCACAAAAATACGTCGACATTTTGTCTGTTGGAAGGTGTTAAGAGCGAAGACTAAAAAACAAAAACCAACCAACCAATCAAACAGCAGAGTAAGGGATGCAAAGAGTTTGGGGCAGAGGTGGAAGATGAGGAGTGGGTTGTGATTTTTAACTAAGGAGATCAGGGAGAGTCTCCTTGAGGAACAGGTGCCTGAGCAGGTGTGGAGGGAGAGAGGGAGCCCTGTGGATATCTGGGGAAAGGGTGTCCAAGGTGGAAGAACCCATGCAAAGGCCGTAAGGGTGTCTGGCAGATTTTAGGAGCAGAGCAAAGGTGTCGGGAGGGATAGGAGGTTTGGAGCAGAGAGGGCTTGAGGGCCACTGCAAAACCTTGGTTTTTACTTGAAGCAATATGGGGGCCACAGACGGCTTTGAGCAGATGAGTGACGTGATTGGCTTTGGTTTTAACAGGGTCACTCAGGCTGCTGAGTTGAGATGACTGCAGCAGGTCAAGGACTATCGCAAGAGTCCAGGGAGGGATGGTGGGGACACTGGCAATGGTGAAAAGTGGGCAGATTCTGGATGATATTTGAAGGTAGTGCTGGCAGGAGTCATAACAAGATGCCTGCAGAGTTTGCACGGAGTCACTGAAAGGGTGCAGTTGCTATTAGCTGGGATGAGAAGGCTGAAGGAGAAACCAGATTTGTGGGGAATGAAAATCAAAGTTCCAGTGTAGACATCTTGAATGTCTACTTGGATGTCAGGAGTCTAGTTCGCTTAATTTTTGTCTCCCTGCTATAAAAATTCTAATTCTTCTCAAGACCGTATGGGCTGCAGAGGAGACGCACTGGCTAAAGAACCCAAAGGGTATCATTTCAAGAACCTTGCTGGTAACCTGGGTCAGTTCCTGGAAGCTGAAGATCCTGTCCTCTAAGCCTTTTAATTGCTGAACTAATGACTGAATGCCTGCCTTGTTCAACACCACAGCCGCTGCAGGCTCCAGCTAGGAATTGGCGAGCCAAGCAGAAAATTCCAGGGCACAGGCTGCTGTGGGCTCCAGTGTAGAAGACTGTGCTCCCGTAGACTGTCAGAGCGAGATGGGCTATGGGCTGCCATGTTTGTAGTTCCAGCCCTGGTGTGGCTCTGTTCAAACACCTGGGGCCTGCGGAGGGGGCGGTGGAGAGAGTGGGACAGAGACCCCAGCACAGGCCAGGAGGAGGCCCCCAGCTGGCACTGGCGCAGCCCCAGCACCTCCAACGAAGATATTCTTGCTGAACTCCAATCCCCCTCCCCAGGGAGCATCCTGATCTCAGAGACACGAGGCTATGGCTTTCAGGTAAGGGACCTGCACCACACCTTGCTGATAGGTTTACGCTGCCTTTTTTTTTTTTTTTTTTCCCGAGACTGAGTCTTGCTAGAGTGCAATGGCGAGATCTTGGCTCACTCCCATCTCCGCCTCCCAGGTTCCAGCAATTTTCCTGCCTCAGCCTCCCAAGTAGCTGAGATTACAAGTGCACACCACCATGTCCAGCTAATTTTTGCATTTTTAGTAGAGATGGGGCTTCACCATGCTGGCCAGGCTGGTCTCGAACTCCTGACCTCATGATCCACCCGTCTCAGCCTCCCAAAGTTCTGGGATTACAGGCGTGAGCCACCGCACCCAGCCTACGCTGTCTTTAGATCAAGGAAAGAAACTTCTTTTTTTTTTTGAGATGGATTCTCACTCTGTCACCCAGGCTGGAGGGCAGTGGTGCAATCTTTGCTCACCGCAACCTTCATCTCTCAAGTTCAAGCGATTCTCCTGCCTCAGTCTCCCAAGTAGCTGGGATTACAGGCATGCACCACCATGCCCAGCTAATTACTGTATTTTTAGTAGAGATGGGGTTTTACCATGTTGGCCAGGCTGGTCTGGAACTCCTGATCTCAAGTGATCTGCTCACCTTGGCCTCCCAAAGTGCTGGGATTATGGGCGTGAATCATCATGGCCGGCCAAGGAAAGAAATATCTCCAGGGTGGAGTATAGACGTTTTCCTTTAGGCCTTGCAAACACATCTGAAGATTATTCAATTTAGGTATTTCCAGTATTTTCTATACTCTCAGAGGCTCCTGCCAACTGCCCAGATCTGACTCACTGAGCACCAGGGTTTTTGTTTGTTTGTGTTTTATTTTTGGTAGAGTGGGATCTTACTGTGTTGCCCAGGCTAGTCTTAAACTCCTGGGCTCAAGTGATCCTCCTGTCTCAGCCTCCTAAGGTTCTGGGATTACAGGCTGAGCACCCCATTTTTCTAACGATGAGTGTTTATGCAGCCAGGGCACCAGGGCATCAGAACCCAGCACCATCAGTTCCTGGCAAGGGCCTTGAGCAAGTCACTGGACCAGCCTGTATCTCAGTTTCCTCCTTTGTGAAATGGGCCAACAGTAAGTAGTGATGAGGCGGGGCAGGTGAGGTGCACAGCCCAAGGCCTTCTTGGCAGGAAGTGTCCAACAAAGGGTGGTCAGTGTTCACATTCTGATTGTCTCGTAGTTGAATCTCTGTCAAGTGGTTCAGAATTAATTGAAAATCCTTTTATCTGAAATATTTTGCCCTGATTTGCCTGTGAGATTCTTTTATACACAGTTACTGGCACAGAGTAGGTGCTGTATGATATTTATTTATTTATTTACATTTATATTTATTATTATTATTATTATTTTGAGACAGAATTTCACTCTTGTTGCCCAGGTTAGAGTACAATGGTGTGATCTCGGCTCACTGCAACCTCTGCCTCCTGGGTTCAAGCGATTTTCATGCCTCAGCCTCCCGAGTAGCTGGGATTACAGGCTTGCACCACCACGCCTGGCTAATTTTTATATTTTTAGTAGAGACGGGGTTTCACCTTGTTGGCCAAGCTGGTCTTGAACTCCTGTCCCTCAGGTGATCTGCCTGCCTCGGCCTCTTGAAGTGCTGGGATTACAGGCATGAGCCACTGTGCCCAGCTGCTCAGTGATATTTATTTAGAGGAAGGTGAACACAATGGTGTGGCCTAGGGTTGGGATCTGAACTCTCTGTACCGGCTATGTGATCTCAGTCACAAAACATCTCCTAAGCCTCAGTTTTTGGACCTATGAAAATGAGAATAATGGGCTATTATCAGGATGTTATAGTAAGATAATATAATAATGGGTTGTTATGGGATGAAAAGAGAAAGCAAACGACAGGGGCTTTGAGTCAATGCCCAGGTTGTTAGTCTGACTGAAAAGTGTTACTGAGTCACGAAATTGAATTATTGAATTATTATTGAATTATTTTTGCTGCTATGGTTGTTCTCATTGTTGATAAAATTGTGGGAGCCCGAGGCTGGCCTTGGGTGTGAGTGTTTGAGTGTTTCCCACTCTGCTGCACTGGACTGCATGAATTATTTACAAGTTTGTTATCTAGTTCTACTTGATGGATTGATTTCTTCACTCCATAAGTATGCAGTGAATGTCCACTCCATACCGTTCCAGACACAGGGAGCTCTGACCCTGGCCCAGCAAGCACATTTCTGACCCCCTGGAGCTTGCATTCCAGGTGGGGGAGGCAGTTTGTGAACAAGATCATTTCAGACATGCTAAGAAGCATGAGGAGATTTTTTTTTTTTTTTTTGAGACGGAGTCTTGCTCTGTTGCCCAGGCTGGACTGCAGTGGCACGATCTCAGCACACTGCAACCTCCACCTCCCAGGTTCAAGCAATTCTCCTGCCTCAGCCTCTCGAGTAGCTGGGACCTATTACAGGTGCGTGCCACCATGCCTGGCTAAGGAAGCGTGAGGACATTCAAACTCAGGAAGAAGGCAGGAGATGGCCTGTGGGGGTGGTCAGGGAGGGCCTCTCTGAGGAAGTGACATTTTTAAGGCCTAAGGGTAGAAAGACAGGAGCCACCCTGGAGAAGAGGGGAGGAGGTGGGGATGGGGGCTGTATAGTGGGGTGGATGGGGTGTCCCCGACGGACAGCCAGAGCCAAGACCTTGAAATGGGGAGAGCCTGGCATGGTGACAGACGCAAGAGACTTGTGCAGCTTGAGAGCTGGAACTGAGGGCAACACGCATTTGAGAGGCCCTTGGCAAATACTATAGGGTCTCATGGGTGACGGGAAAGAGTTTGGGTTTCATTCTGGGTTTTGTTGTTGTCGTTGTTTTTGTTTTTGAGACAGAGTCTCGCTCTGTTGCCCAGGCTGGAGTGCAGTGGCACGATCTCAGCTCACTGCAACCTCCACCTCCCGGCTTCAAACAATTCTCCTGCCTCAGTCTCCCAAGCAGCTGGGTTTACAAGCACGTGCCACCACGCCCGGCTAACTTTTCGTATTTTTAGTGGAGATGGAGTTTCACCATGTTGCCCAGGCTGGTCTTGAACTCCTAGCTTCAAGCGATCCACCCACCTCAACCTCCCGAAGTGCTGGGATTACAGGTGTGAGCCACCACCCCTGGCCTGGGTTTCATTTTAATGTAACAGGGAACTTTAGGAGGGTGGCAGCTCTTCTGGGTGTTTTGTGGATCACTTCTCTACCTCCTTCAGGTCTCAGATACCCCTTTCCGCAGGGCCTTCTTTGACCACGCTACTAGAAATTACAACTCCCTACTTGAAGAGCTGGAAAAAATTGAGCCACCCATCCCTCCATGTCCTCCTTTGAATTATTTTTCTCCACCACTCTTATGGTCCTCTACCATACTCTAAATTTCACTCTTTGATTTTTGTCTATTGTTCTCTCTCTGCCGATAATGCAAGGTCCAGCAAGGGCTAGAACAGCGCTGCCCAGAGTAGGTGTGCAAATATTTGCAGAAGGAGAGACTGGAGAACATGACAGGGTTGAAGTTGTGCCTTCACAAGGTCCCTCTGGTTGCCTGGTGGAGGAGGATTGCCAGAAGGCCAGAGTGTGGACACAGGAAGCCTAGTATCCGCTAGTGAAGAGGCTTCCAAAGACATCTGGGACAAATGTGGGAGGTGGCCAGGTTTGACATTGTCTTGCATGTAGGACCCACTTGACTTGGTGACAGCTGGGGTGAGGAGGGAGAGAACCTGTGCTAGGTTTATTTTAACTTTTGTTTTTGAGGCGGAGTTTCGCTCTTGTTGCCCAGGCTGGAGTGCAGTGGTGAGATCTCGGCTCGCCACCACCTCCACCTCCTGGGTTCAAGCGATTCTCCTGCCTCAGCCTCCCAAGTAGCTGGGATTACAGGCATGCACCACTATGCCCGGCTAATTTTGTATTTTTAGTAGAGATGGGATTTCCCCATGTTGGTCAGGCTGGTCTCAAATTCCCGACCTCAGGTGATCCATCCACCTCAGCCTCCCAAAGTGCTGGGATTACAGGCATGAGCCACTGTGCCTGGCCTTTAACTTTTATTTTTTAGAGACAGGGTCTTGCTATGTTGCCCTAGCTGGTCTTGACTCCTGGGCTCAAGGATCCTTCCTAGTAGCTGGAATTATAGGATGAGCCACTATGTCTGGCAAGCTAGGTTTTTGTTTGTTTTTGAGACAGAGTCTCTCTCTGTCACTTAGGCTGGAGTGCAGTGGCTTGATCTCAGCTCACTGCAACCTACACCTCCTGGGTTCAAGTGATATTCCTGCCTCAGCCTCCCGAGTAGCTGGAATTACAGGTGCATGCCACCACACCTGGTTAATTTTTGTATTGTTAGTAGAAATGAGGTTTTGCTATGTTGGCCAGGCTGGTCTTGAACTAACCTCAGGTGATCCACCTGCCTTGGCCTCCCGAAATGCTGGGATTACAGGTGTGAGCCACCTCGGCTGGCTAAGCTAGGTTTTTTGACTAGAGCAACTGTGGCCATTTACTGAGACTGGGAAGGCTGGGGAGGAATGGGCCAGTGAGGGGACAATCCAATTTGAGGAGTCAGTTCCAGGAGTCTATTAGGCAGCGGAGAGTGGAGCTGTCAATGGAAGTGGATGGTGATGAAAAGGAAAGTGCTTAAAATAGTGGAGAAGCTGTCAAATCGACAAATATGAGTTGCTCAAGGATGATGGAATTTTAGATCTGGGGGAAAAATACACTAAAACTTAGATTTAAGTTCAGATAAATAAACCTGATACGTTTATTACATTCAAATGTAAAGCAATGAATAATAATGTAGGCCAAAATGCCTGCATTTTCAAGTCATAGAAAGTGCTTTAGGATAAATTTCAATGAAATTTAAAATAAAATGAAGGGAATGATGATGGGTGAGGTCTCCAATTTATAGAAATTTTTTGAGGGGGTGTTTGAGTTACAGAGACATTTATAAATAATCTTTATTATTATTATTATTGAGACATGGTCTTGCTCTGTCACCCAGGCTGGAGTGCGGTGGCATGATCATGGCTCATTGTAGCCTCCCCCTCCCAATCCCAAGTGATCCTCCCACTTTAGCCTCCCAAGTATCTGGGACCACAGGTGTGCATCACCATGCCTGGAATTATTTTTCTCCATTTTGTAGAGACAGGGTCTCCCCATGTTGCCTAGTCTTGAACTCCTGAGCTCAAGGGATCCTCCTGCCTTGGCCTCCCCAAAGTACTGGGATTACAGGCTTGAGCCACTGTGCCCAGCTAATCTTTATTATTTTAAGGGAGGGATATCATCACCCCAAATATGGTTTATTTTTAATTTTTTTAGAGACAGGGTCTCCCTCTGTCACCCAGGCTGAAGTGCAGTGGCTTGATCATAACTCACTGCAGCCTTGACCTCCTGGCCTCAAGTAATCCTCCCACCTCGGCCTCCCCAAGTGCTGATGTTACAGTGTTACTGGCGTGAGCCACTGTGCCCAGCCTCACAATAAGGGTTCTTTAACAGAATGCTATTCTCAGTTTTAGTAAGAGGCCCTGTGTATCTCCCCACTAATCCCTCACTCTGCACCTTGCTAGTCAGGCCTTCCCAACATTTCCCAGGGGTCATTTCATCCACGTCATCTTTCCACCAAAAGCGTAATGCAGCTACACACGGCGGTGCCTTTTTGTTGTTTGATTTCCACACACAGAGACGCTACAGATTTTTATGGGATAGGATTTGTGGTGACTCTAAGGTGCAGGAGTGGTTCAGGAAGCAAAGATGACAAGGGCAAAACCCATGAAGAAATGGATTAAGCAAAGCTATGATCAAGCATAACCCTGATGGTCTTCTTAAAAGCATTTTGCTTTTTGGAAAATGGAAGCTGCAACACCACAGCAATTTCAGCTCGTTTTTTCCTCCCGGGGAAGTCTCAAAGCAATATTTTCTACCTAAAGATTTTCCTTTCCCTGTGAAAATGATTTGCTGACGGCTCCTGTTTCCCACTCGGGGCTGTGCTTTCTGAACACCGTCTTGTCTACATGTGCTTGGTAATAGATATGCATGAAGCCGCACCTTTGAGAAAAATTGCTGCAGACACCAGCAGGCTGGGCTGTAACCAGGTGGCTGTGTCTGGAACTCCTGGGATGTGTTTAGTATTCCATGTGTGTCATCCTCAAAAATTGCATGGCTGCAAGGACCCAGCCAGGGCTGCCACTAGTATATGCTGTGCAGTTCGCAGGGTGCATGAATTCTGAATCTCAGAGGCTGCTTGGTGGTGGTTTGTAGCTGAACCATCAGCTGCTCTTGCAGGTGAATTCGAGTTTAATTCCATTCCCAGCTGTGAGGCTTGGGAGGCTGCTTGTTCCCTGCATTTTTCTCTTTGCACTTTGGCAGCAGATTTGCTTGCATTGTGTGGTTTGGTGCAGAAAACAGTTGTTCCTTCAGAAGATGAAAGGTGATTCCACACTCTTGATGGATTTAAGCTGTGCTATGCTTCCTCCTCATCTTATATTTTTTCCCCTAACCCCAGCTCCTTGACCCTGGTTCAGCAAGCCAGTGTGGTTTCAAGCCAGTGTGGCCCACCAGGAGTTAGCTGACCTGGGTCTGGGCTGGGCTCTGCCAAGGCCACTCTGTATGGCTCTCCAACTGAGCCTCAGCGTCCCATCCACACAGTAAGCAAGTTCACCATCACCTCCACTGCCTTTACATGGTGAGGTTGGCTCTGCCTGTGTGGATGTTCTGAGACAGGGGGTTTTCCGTGCACTGTTAAAGACCCAATTCCCAAGGCCTTGTCTAGGAGCAGGACCAACCCCTCCAATTATGAAGACTAATGGGGGAAACAGACACACCCTCATCCCTGCACATCCCTGAGGACACGTGCCTGCCCACACCTGCCCAGAACAAATGCTGGGAAAATGAAAATGTCAGTTAAATGGTTGCTATGGCAACCTAGTCTCATTTGGCTGCTACGTTTTCTTTCTTTCCTTCCTTCCTTTCCTTTTCCTTCCTTCCTTCCTTCCTTCCTTCCTTTCTTTTCTTTTCTTTTCTTTTCTTTTCTTTTCTTTTCTTTTCTTTTCTTTTCTTTTCTTTTCTTTTCTTTTCTTTTCTTTTCTTTTCACCGAGTCTTGCTCTGTCACCTATGTTAGAGTGCAGTGGCATGATTTTGGCTCACTCACTGCAACCTCTCCCTCCCGGGTTCAAGCGATTCTCCTGCCTCAGCTTCCTGAATAGCTGGGCTTACAGGCTCGCACCACTACACCTGGCTAATTTTTGTGTTTTTAGTAGAGATGGGGTTTTGCCATGTTGCCCAGGCTGGTCTCGAACTCCTGGGCTCAAGCGATCCACCCGTCTCGGCCTCCCAATGTACTGGGATTATAGGCGTGAGCCACCACCTGGCCCTGCTGCTACATTGTGTGTTGTAATGTTTTTCTCTATTGAGTTGATTGAATCCTCACTCCCCAACTCTGTCACCATTGCAAAACACACACACACACACACACACACACACACACACACACACACCACTATACACACTGGTTTCTAAAGACTAGCAGAGCCTCTGATGCATCTTTAAAGGACTGAGATGAGGCAGGGTATAGTGGCTTACACCTGTAATCTCAACACTTTGGGAGACCAAAGCAGAAGGATCACTTTATACCAGGAGTTTCAGACCAGCCTGGGCTACACCACAAGACCCTATCTCTACAAAAAAGTTTTAAAAGTTAGCAGGTTATGATGGTGTGTGCCTGTAGTCTCAGCTACTCAGGAGGCTGAGGTGGGAGGATTGCATTAGCCCAGGATTTCGAGGCTGCAGTGAGCTATGGTGGCACCACTACACACCAGCCTGGGCAACAGAGCAAGACCCTGTCTCAAAAAAAATAAGAACAAAAATAAATAAAGGGCTGAGATGGCCCATAAAGGGCTGAGAAAGCCAGGAGAATAGTTTTGAAGCAAGAGGACACATTTTTGTTTTCCCTTTGTGCCTTCTGGGGTAGTCCAATTAGACAGAGGGAATTTGCAGTCTGAGACCAGAAAATCTCTACCATTCATTCCCTTTTTGACCTTGCCTGGGCTGCTCAACTTCTGCCCAGAGGCTTAGCTCTTCATCAGGAGAAAATAATGCTCTTAGCTCCACCAAGCTGATATGGGCCAAGGAGAAAATGCCTGCACTGGTCAGGCACAGTGGCTCAAACCTGTAATGCCAGCACTGTGGCAGGCTGAGGTGGGAGGATCTCTTGAGCCCAGGAGTTCAAGACCAGACTGGGCAACATGGTGAAACCCTGTTTCTACCCAAAATACAAAAATTAGCTGGGCTTGGTGGAATGCCCGTAGTCCCACCTACTTGGGAGCCTGAGGTGGAAGGATTGCTAGACCCCAGGAAGGTCAAGGCTTCAGTGAGCCCATGATTTTGCTACTGCATTCCAGCCTGGGCAACAGAGGCCCTGACTCAAAACAAACAAAGCAGAAAATTCTCGCATCAACCTTTGAGTTCCCCGAGAATTGCAACCTGAATGCCAGCTTCAGGCTGGCGACTGGGGTTCACTCTGGAATCTAGTGTGTTCTGGGTTGGAAGTGAGGGCCTGGAGAGAGGTGCCCAGGCTCGAATAGAGTTTTTGTTTCTGAGGTGGAGTCTCACTCTGTCATCTAGGCTAGAGTGCAGTGGCGTGATCGCAGCTCACTGCAACCTCTGCCTCCTGGGTTCAAGTCATTTTCATGCCTTAGCCTCCTGAGTAGCTAGGGTTACAGGTACATGCCACCACATCTGGCTAACTTTTATGTTTTTAGTAGAGACAGGGTTTCTCCATGTTGGCCAGGCTGGTCTTGAACTCCTGACCTCAAGAGATCTGCCTGCCTCGGCTTCCCAAAGTGTTGGGATTACAGGCATGAGCTACGGCGCCCGGGCTGGAATGGAGTTTTGTTAGCCATAAAACTTTGGGTGAATCACTCAAAACTTTGGGTGAATCACTTTCCTTATTGGGTTGTTCTGTAACCTAATAAAATACCATAGAAAATGCTAATATGTAATAAGTACGCAGTGGGTGTTAACTCCTATTGTATTAATATTGGTCACTACAGGAAATCCACAAAGGAAAATTGCACTATCAAATTATCATAGTGCTTTAGTTTTCCATACTCACATCTTTGCTGCTTTCTGAAATGCATTCCAGTTTCATCTTTTAGAGCAGGCTGAGATACAAGAAGCACACGTTCATTTTCTTCTCCCTGGTGATCAATGAGCTGATTGGATTTTGCTATTTTCCATTTTGTTTCCAAATAAGTCGTTCGCTAGTTTCTGTTGCCAAAACCTTCTGATGAAATCGTCTATCACGGACTCTTCAAATACCGGTGCTATTGTGCCTTCGAGGAAGAGGCAGCATCTCTCCCATGACTGTACCTAAAACAAAAGAGAGAACCCGCCTCTGTTCTTACTCATGGAAGGAGGGGCCTGAAGGGAGCCAGTCTTAGCAAAGAGGAAAGCACAAGAAAGCAGCTTTTCTGTTGCATTTTGTTTTCCTCCTGAATTTTACTACCATGTCTAAGGATCTCCCTCTGTTTTTCAGATCTACCTCCTTGGGAAAGGGCATTGGCAGCAGTGATGGCAAAGGTTTGAGCATAGCTCATGAATTACTGCTTCTGCAGAGTTGCATGCAGTAGAGACACCAATAGGTAACACCCAACCTAGATGGCACCTTAAAGGTATTTTTGCAGGGCACAGTGGCTCATGCCTGTAATCCCAACACTTTGGGAGGCTGAGGTGAGGGGATTGCTTGAGGTCAGGAATTTAAGACCAACCTGGGCAACACAGTGAGACCCCGTCTCTACAAAAATAAAAAATAAAAAATAAATTGGCTGGGCTTGTGACATGTGCCTGTAATCCCAGCTATTCAGGAGGCTGAGGTGGGCGGATTGCTTGAGCCCAGGGGGTTGAGGCTACAGTGAGCCATAATGGTACCACTGCACTGCAGCCTGGGCAACAGAGCGAGAACCTGTCTCTAAAAATAATAAAAATAAAATAAAATAATAGATAAATACAATTTAAAATTATTTTTATTTTATAGATACTTCAGAATTTTAACACTTTGAAAAAAGGATCAAGGTAAAGAGTTTACTGAATAATGAATGAATTGTATAATGTGCAAAACTTTTGTGATATATTTTTTTTAATGTTCAAAAAATGTCAGGGAGTGCAGTTTGCTCAGGGACAAACCAGTGTTTCCCAGTCTAGAATAGTTAAGACCAGGAGAGCTCCACTAAGAAACAGTACTGGGAGGTTATTTTCACAGATGGTAACCTTTTGCAATTTTTCATCAAATAATTTATTTGGTAATGTGTTGCTAAGCTATAGTATGTATATTACTTTAAAAGTAGATGCATTCCTGGGGCGCAGTGGCTCACGCCTGTAATCCCAGCACTTTGGGAGGCCGAGGCAGGCGGATCATGAGGTCAGGAGATCGAGACCATCCTGGCTAACATGGTGAAACCCCGTCTCTACTAAAAATACAAAAAATTAGCCGGGCGTGGTGGCACGCACCTGTAATCCCAGCTACTCGGGAGGCTGAGGCAGGAGAATCGCTTGAACCCGGGAGGTGGAGGTTGCAGTGAGCCGAGACCATGCCATTGCACTCCAGCCTGGTGGAGAGCAAGACTCAGTCTCACAAAAAAAAAAAAGTAAATGCATTCCTAAATATTGAATATCATTAAGTATATGCAGGAGGCATGATACCACTTTTTAAAATGCTACTGATGGCCGGGCGTGGTGGCTCAAGCCTGTAATCCCAGCACTTTGGGAGGCCGAGACGGGCGGATCACGAGGTCAGGAGATTGAGACCATCCTGGCTAACACGGTGAAACCCCGTCTCTACTAAAAATATACAAAAAGCTAGCCGGGCGAGGAGGCGGGCGCCTGTAGTCCCAGCTACTTGGGAGGCTGAGGCAGGAGAATGGCGTAAACTTGGGAGGCGGAGCTTGCAGTGAGCTGAGATCCGGCACTACACTCCAGCTCGGGCGATAGAGCAAGACTCTGTCTCAAAAAAATAAATAAATAAATAAATAAATAAATAAATAAATAAATAAATAAAATAAAATAAAATGCTACTGATACTCCCTAGGTCTGATCCCCAAGCTCCCTTAGAGAGAGGTGGCCATAAATTCCTCTTCAGTAATTTTAGGGCCCCTCCCCCTAAAATCATGTCATCATGTCACCACGATGGGAAACTCACCCAAAGTTGGGGGTAGGGGCCCCGCATTTCCATGCCATGGTCTCTGATACTGGGAGTCCTGATCTCTGGGTCCTGGGAGTCTGTGGGGGCTGCTTCCAGAAACAGTGTGCTTGAGACAGGAGCTGGGTGTAGCCGGAAGCCCCTCTGAGCTCAGCCCTGCCCAGCTGCCTCAGTGGAGAACACACCCCTGTTCCCCAGTACAGGGCTCATTCCTGTGGGAGGGAATCTCCCTTGGGCACTGAGATCCACATCTCCAGAGTGCTGTGGTTAGCTATGCTCAGGGATTAGGGGAAGGGGTCCTGGTGAAGTTAATGGGGAGACTGAAGGCCCCCAAGCTTCCCTTTGGTGCTGTCACTACTTACCTCCACCCTGTAACTACACCTTATACAAGATGGGAAGGGGCAGCCACTGTCTCCTCTGCACCCCTGGCAGCCTGGGCATGTATGTGTGTGTGTGTGTGTGTGTGTGTGTGTGTGTGTGTGT
>NW_016806937.1:2047547-2053492 GCF_001698545.2 Rhinopithecus bieti | reverse complement strand
AAAAAAAAAAAAAAAAAAAAAAAAAAAAAAAAAATCAGCTTGCACTAAGTTATCCTGCCACAAATGTTTCTGTTTAATTCACTTTATATCCTATCCCTTTCCCCTCAACCTCCAAAGAAATCATGAGGGATCCAGTTTATAGTTGTGCTGTTGGTTGCTTGAATCCTAAATCTTGGAGTATAAACTATCAGTGTTCCCAAGGTGTCTGTGCGGCCCAAGGAAAGTCTAGGCCCTCATTGTTCACCAGCTGTATCCATGGAGAGCTTGTCAGACATGTGGAATCTCAAGACCCACTAAAGCTTAAGCTGTATTTCTTTCTTTTCTTTTTTTCCCATTGCCAAGCAGTGGTATGATCATGGCTCACAGTAGCCTGGACCTCCTGGGTTCAAGCGATCCTCCTGCTTCAGCCTCCTGAGTAGCTGAGACTACAGGCACACACCACCATGCCTTGCTAATTAAAAACCAATATTTCTGTATAGAGACCAGGGTCTTGTGCCCACGTCGCCCAGGTTGGTCTCAGACTCCTAGCCTCAAGTGATCCTCCCGCCTCAGCCTCCTAAAATGTTGGGATTACAGGCATGAGCCGTGGTCTTAAGACGCATTCTAATAACATCCCAGCTGATTCATGTGCACAATGTGGTTTGAGAAGCGCTGCTCTTGGAGGGAAGGGGCTGGGTGGGAGTTGCTATTATTGGAAGAGTCACAAGAGCTTTTGGCTGTGAGAACCCCCTCTGTGGGGTTAGCAAGGTTCAGGCCCCTGGTGTAAGCAGATGTGGTTCTCACTCTAGCGCTGAGTCTCCATGGCGGGGCAGGCTCACCTGCTGAGCAACAGCCCTGCTCACCTGGATGGAACTCCCAGATCTGCTTACTACTTAGACCTTTGTTCTAATTTCATGGTTTCTGCCTTGGGTTGTGTCATCCTGGACTTGCAAGGCTCAAGTGTGGCGTAAGTCACCATCACCAGGGCTGATGAATTTCCCACTCTGGTGACGCCTTAATTGAAGGTGAGGCTCTCCTTTCATTAGCAAGATTCCTACCTCCTGTCTAAACTGTCACCTCAAAGACCTGGGGGGAAAAAGAGGCTGACCTCATAGTGTGGCCTCAGTTACTGTGGCTTTGGTGGTTTCTCTAAATTTATCAGCGTTTCAGGCAAGCCTATGGCATAATTATTCAAGGCCCTGGGAACGCTGGCATCGATGATTTTGTTTCTCAAACCGATGAATAAATGTTCTTCTGGCTTTTACTCCTTGCAACTGCTTTACTATAGAAAAAAGCATTTTATTTCAGCCAATTCTCACTACCATCCTTTGGGGGAAGGGCGTTGCTATTATTCCCAGTTTACAGAAAGGAAAACAGTGCTCACTTTGGTAGTACATATACTAAAATTGGAACGATACAGAGAAGATTAGCATGGCCCCTGCGCAAGGACGACATGCAAATTCGTGAAGCGTTCCATATTTTTGCCAGATGCGGTGGTTTATGCCTGTAATCTCAGCACTTTGGGAGGCTGAGGCAGGCAGATCATGAGGTCTGGAGTTCGAGACCAGCCTGGCCAGCATAGTAAAACCCTGTATCTACTAAATACAAAAAATTAGCCAGGCGTGGTGGCGGGTGCCTGTAATCTCAGCTACTCTGGATGCTGAGGCAGGAGAATTGCTGGAACCCGGGAGGGGGAGGTTGCAGAGAGCCAAGATTGCACCATTGCACTCCAGCCTGGGCAATAGTGCAAGACTCCATCTCAAAAAAAGGAAAAAAGAAAGGAAAACAGAGAGGTAAAGTCACTTTTTCAAGGTCACACAGCAAATTAAATGGTGGAGTGGGGACCTAAACCCAGATCTGCCTGTCACCAAAGCCAGTGCTCTCTGTCCTCCTGGGCTATACCTGGACTTTCGAGGACAGAATTCCCTGGTGGAGGCTGTCAATTGTTTTCTTTCAGGTCAAGAAGAAAAGATGGAATGTTTTTCGGAAGATCTTGGTCATCTTCTCTTGCCTCTCCCAGCTCAGGGGAAGCATGTCTCCCAGCTTGCCTTGTTCCTCTTCTCTTATGAATGACTTGGCCCCAGAAATGTAGCTCCTCTGCTCCAATGGCTTCTTGGAAGGCCAAAAATTGAGCCTGGGACACTTGCCCACAAGGATTGTGGCCAGCTGGGCAAATACCCGTGGCTGAGTTGCTGTCTGGCCATGACCCTTCCAAGGACAGATGTCAACTCTGCAGCTCCATGAGATTCCCCTGAGTGGTTGCTTTGATACTGGGGAAGAAGCTGGAGGATTCTTTGATGGACATGACCCTGGGAGGGAAACAGATCGGAGTTCAAGGTCTGCCTATTCAGGGCTGCATGGTGACGTTCCTGAGCCCTAGGTACTTTTGTCTTGGTAAGTTCATTTTGCCACTAAAAAGAACATTTAAAAAATAGATTTTTGGCCAGGCATGGTGGCTCACGCCTGTAATCCCAGCACTTTGGGAGGCTGAGGCAGAAGGATCACTTGAGCCCAGAAGTTCAAGACCAGCCTGGGCAACATAGCAAGACCTCATCTCTACTAAATTTTTTAAAAATTAGCCAGATATGGTGGCACATGCCTGTGGTTTCACCTACTCGAGGGGTGAGGTGGGAGGATTGCTTGAGCCCAGGAGGTCGAGGCTGCAGTGAGCCCTGATTGTGTCACTGCACTCCAGCCTGGGCAACAGAGTGAGACCCTGTCTCAAAAAACAAAACAAACAAAAAACAAAGGTTATTCTTAATTTTAAAAAATAAAATAAAAAATAAAAATAGATTTTCCTGCTATATTGATATAAAGGTGAAAATGTTAATTTTATATATGAAATCATTATCTTTATCCTAAAAGTTCATTTTTCCCCTTCTGATTTTAAGTGAAATTAAAACGTTTTTATGGGTCCTTAAAAGTATTATGGTCTCTAATCACTGTGCCTATTGTACCTGCTGGGGAAGTTGGCCTAGTGTTTGGGTCTGTGGTGACCTTGAGTGAGCTGACTTTTTGGGCCTCTGTTTTCTCATCTGTAAAATGGGTAGAGCAACAGCATCTGTTTTAATCCATAGCAAGTGACTAGCAGAGAGGTAGCTTTGTGACTCTTAGTATCTAGTTAGGGCTCAATCAGTAATGCTATTGACACTGCCCTCTCCTAGGGGGTGAGGGGCTTGTATGTGGAGGGGGCTGGGCTTGTAGTGGAGAGGGGCTTAGTGCCTCCCGTGGGGAGTGGGCTGTTCCTCAGGCACTTAACTAAAAGGCCACTAGAGGCCAAGGTTTCTGCTGTCAGCCCTGCTTCCTGCTCCAGCATCATAAAACATTAGAGCCAGAAGGGTCCTCAGGGCCTGTCCTCTGCCCAGGTCCACCAGAGACGGGATCCATCAGGGTAGAGTTGGGACAAGAACCCAGGCTGGGACCCTGGCCCAGTGCCACTGGGCCCCACCCAGGCTGTCTTCTGAGGTGCCACCCTCAGGTAGATGATGACAAGTAGCTCTCCTTGGCAAGATGTAAACAAGACTTTGCCACAGCCTCCCTCTCTCCCTCCTGCCACCCACGTTGGCTTCTTGGCCTTTCTGCCACTCACACCATTTCCTCTGGCCACATCTGCACACGGGCCTCCACGTGCAGCACCCAGGGGGGCCTGGGTTTCAATGGCGGCGCAACCTTGGGCCGAGTCCCGGTCTACCATTACCTTACCGGGCAGGTGGCCTCACATTGGCATCCTCCCCTGAGAAAGGGACCTAAGCACGCTTCCTATCTCACAGGGCAGTTGCAAAGGTGACATTAGATGATGCAGGTAAAGCACTTACACAGGCAGCGGCTCCCTCATGAGGAGGAGGGAGAGGAGGAGGGGGAGCACAGAGTGGCTTCTTCCATTCTCTCCTCTGGAGGCTGCTCAGGGAGGAGCCCCCAAGAGGACCAGGGGCCACGTGGCAGGCTGCCTGGGTTACAAATCCCAGCCTGCTCCTTACTGGTGGCATGACTTTGGGGAAGCACTTCACCTTTCTGTGCCTCAGTTTCTTCAGCTGAAAAGGGTACAGTAGAACTTCCCTCAAGTGGTTGTTGGGAGAAATAAGTAAGTGAACACACCTCAGAGGCTTCAGTTGGCACCTGGTGTGTAGTTAGTGCTCAGTACAAGGTGAGGTGTTTTCTTTCTCCTTGGGACACGCCACAGCTGACAAATCAGCTTTCGTCTTTAGGATGGAACCTTCTAGAACTGGCATGGGGTTCCAGAGATTGGAGTTCTCAGTTCCTTTCTCTCCAAAGTGTGAGAGACATGTGCTGTGCCCACTGGAGGGTTTGTGGGGTGCAGCCCAGGGAAGTTTCTGACCATCCATGGCCTCGTGGTTGCTTAAGCCCAAGCAGGTGACTTCTAGACCTCAGAAAACAGCCATGGGACAGGGAGGCTGTGGTGTTGAAAATGATCATGACGTGTCACATGGGCAGCATGAGGCTTGGGAGATCGGAAGCTCCAGGAACTCTGAGGGACAGGGAGGAGAAGGGAAGGGATGACAGGTGTTGAGCGTCTCCTCTGTGCCAGGCATGGGCCGGCTCTCTGGCTCTGCTCCAGATTTGTGGAAACTGCCCTGGGTGAACCTCATTCAGGTGAGTGGGCCAGCGGAAGGTCAGCCAGGGCCCTCAGCTGTCTGGCCTCAGCCCTCGCCATGTCTTCACAGTGGGCAGTGGCCTTGGACCCAGAGCCGACCAGACACTGAGATGTGGCCTGTGGCCATGGCCCAAGGGAAGCTACTGGCTGCCAAGTCACTGAAGTGAGACCCTGAGCTCACTAACACCAGGCTCCCACCAGCCACAGGCTGTTCACCGCTCTGCTTCCTTTTAGCTTTTGTCTTGTGGGATCACTTTAGTCTGATGTGGACCCTGAATGAGAGACAATGGGGTCCATGCTTTCTGCACGCTACTTTCCTGAAGTGACTCTTGTCACCTGAGTCCTTATTGGCAGCTGGCATAAAATATTAAAGCCTAACTGAGCGTGTGAGCTGCAGAGCCTTCCTAGCAGGCTCTGGTTTCACAGTCTCAAGGCAGCAGCTGCAGGGAGGGTCTGCAGCAGGCCCCAGTGTCCCAGCGCAGCACTGTGTGGAGCAGCGCCAGGCCTACTTCTGCTCAGCAGCCACATTCTGGGAGTCCGAGGTCCAGAGTATGCCCACGGTGAGAGGTATGTACTCTAGCGGCAGAATATGATCAGGAATCTGACTTTTGGAATCAGAACTGAACTCTACTGTGTGTGTCTGTCACCATCAGCAGAACAAACTGGCAGCTTCCTCTATGATGACCAAATCAAAACATGCACACAGGGAAGTGATGGTCGGATACAATTTTCCTGCACCTGTTCTCTTCCTCTCTACCAAGTCTTCTTAATGTGGCATCTATGAGCCTCCCTCTAGAAACTGAAGGCAAAATCATCATGTAGTTTGTTTTGTTTGTTTCTCGAGAGAGAACTGGCATTTTGCATGAAATTTTCAAAAGAACGGTGGTCTCCAACCCAATATATATATATTTTTTAAAGTACAATTTCCATTTTATTTTTCCCCAGAGAATAGTCTGTCTCAGTCTTTAAGGACTCAGCTCCTTACATGGGCTTTGGTGGGGACGTGGGGCAGCACCCGCAAGTCTAAATCGGGGAGGGGGTGTTCGGTCCTTGCGGGCTTCACGAGATCGATTCCTGACTACTTTGCTGTGAATTGCACAACTCACACAGTAATGTAGCTTCACATACAGCTTGGGAAGCACATAGGCATCAAAGACGCTCGCTTCAGAAATGTCCCTGACCGCTGCGGCCTCCACTATGTTTCGAATGACGAATTTCTTAATGGCCTTGTCCTTGGGCACGCATCGGGCACAGTTAGTGCAGCGAATAGGCTGCACATGGCCGCGGCCCTTTTTGGCACGACCGTTGTTCCTTCTTTTCTTTGTCATTTTGGACTTACGGACCAAAGAGAGCC
>NW_016806937.1:1988305-2047160 GCF_001698545.2 Rhinopithecus bieti | reverse complement strand
TCGTGATCCGCCCATCTCGGCCTCCCAAAGTGCTGGGATTACAGGCTTGAGCCACCGCGCCCGGCCCCAACCCAATATTTTTTAATGTTTAAATTTAAATTTAAACATTTAAAAACTCTAGCAGTTCCACTTCTAGGAATAGCGACTACCACCTGTAAATGAGATAAAAGATCTAGGTACAAGGACATTCTTGGAAGCATGGTGGTCGCAAAAGACTTGAAATAACTCAATTACCTGTTAATTACCTCTCTAGCGAGACTTCTTAATATGGCATCTATGAGCCTCCCTCTAGAAACTGAATGCAAAATCATCACATAGTTTTTTGTTTTGCTTTGTTTTGTTTGTTTCTCGAGAGAGAACTGGTTCAATCAGTTGGGTCCACTCTTTGAAAAAAGCACAACCATAGAAGGACAAGTGTGTGTGCATGATGTGGAGAGCTTTCCAACAGGGTGAAATGTGAAAAGCAAAGCACAGGATAGCATGTGAACTGCGTTCTGGGTTCCCATGGTGGGGCAAACAGGCATTTTGGGGTGTGGGCTTGTATGTGGGGACTATTCTGGGGAAGGACCCTCCAGCCACTGGTGGCAGTGATTCCCTCAGAGGAGGGGCACAGAGGATGGAGGTTAAACGTGAGAGGGAGACTTACTTTTCACCATAGTTCGTACTGTTTGAACATATTAAATGAGAAAACAAGCCAGGTGCAGTGGCTAATGCCTGTAATCCCAGCACTTTGGGAGACCAAGGTGGGTGGATAGCTTGAGTCCAGGAGTTTGAGACCAGCCTGAGCAACAGGGCAAAACTCTGTCTCTACAAAAAATGAAAAAAATTAGCTGGTCGTGGTGGTGCGCACCTGTAGTCCCCAGCTACTTAGGAAGCTGCAAAGTGGAAGGAGTGTTTGAGACTGGGAGGTCAAGGCTGCAGTGAGCCAAGATCATGTCACTGCACTCCAGCCTGGGTGACAGAGTGAGACCCTGTCTCCAAACAAAACAAACAAAAAACAAAACAAAACAAAACAAAAAAACAACCTCAGAGTTGTTCTCCAAAGAACCTAAGCAGATAGAGGCATTTGAACAGCAGAGCTGAGGCTGAACATGGGGCAGCTAATTTGGGTGGGCAGCTGCCACTCTAAATTAGGAAGGTGGCTAAGGTCAAAGCCTGACTCACAGCTGGCCCCACAGTGGCCTCAGGGGTTAAATGGAGTGGCGTCCTCCTGGCATGGTGTTTAACAGCCTGCTGCATGGAAGCTCATATTCTTGTTATAATCACACATACCTATGCTTTCATGAATGGAGCCGAAAGCCCATGTGCAAACCCCATTTTCCCTTCGAGGCTGGGGTGAAGCCAGAGTCTTGGTTTAGCACAGATGCTTGGCATTTGTTGAGGAGGGACAAAGAGAAGGAGCCTGGCCAGTGACTCATGAGGACTGATGGTGGTGCCTCTCCTCCACCTCTCTTAGGTGTGGGACTCGCCCCTCAGCAGGTAACAGGAGGCAAGTCCCTCAGGAGGTCATCTGTGTTGCAGAGCCGCCTGGGATTACCTAAGGGCTGGGCAATCTACCTGCTAGGAGGGCTGGGCTGGGGTGAGTTGTGCTGTAGGCCACATTCCTTGGTCATTAAGTGCCTTGTTGATATCCATCCATCCATCCATCTCATTGGTTCCGGCCGCAGTGATAGCTGAGTATGCTTGGGAGGCAGGTTAACTATTTCATGAGAGAGGGCCTGATCGAGAGGTGCCAATGGTGCTGGCTCACATTGGTCATCCCAGCACTTTGGGATGGATGGGAGGATCACTTGAGACCAGGAGATTGAGACCAACCTGGGAATAGAGCGAGACCCCATCTCTACAAAAAATGTGTAGAAAAAGGGACTGGGGGCGCAGGGCTGGCCTCCCTACCTTGTTCATTGCACCTACAGGGCCTCAGTAGTGATTTCAGGCAAAGGGCTACATAGAATCTTTTGTTTTTCTGTTTTTGTTTTTGCTTTTCTTTGAGACAGGGTCTTGTTCTGTCATCCAGGGTAGAGTACAGTTGTGCCATCTTGGTTCACTGCAACCTCCGCCTCCTGTGCTCAGGCAATCTTCCCACCTCAGTCTCCCAAGTAGCTTGAACTACAGGCATGCACCACCACGCCTGGCTAATTTTTGTATTTTTTGTAGGGATAGGGTTTCATTATGTTTCCCAGGCTGGTTATGAACTCCTGACCTGAAGTGATCTGCCTGCCTTGGCCTCCCAGAATGCTGGGATTACAGGTGTGAGCCACCACACCTGGCCCTACTTGGAATCTTGTTCTCTGCTGTGAACATCTCATTTTGCCAGAAAGCTCCTGGCCCATCTCTTGTTAGGTGGGCTGAGATGTCTGGTCTGCCCTCAGCCTACTCACTACAAGCCTGCCTCTAGCTGGTGATGCAGCCTCAGTGGCTCCCCCAGGGCAGCGAGCCTCACTGCTCACTGCATATGAACAGAGGTTCCTATGCACTCATGATCTCCATCTACAAAGCTTGCCTGGAATTAGGCTGACCGACCATCCTGGGAGTTTTCCAGCATGCAGGACTTTCAGTGCCAAGACCAGGACAATCCCAGGCAAACCTGGACGGTTGATCACCCTCCCTGGAAGCCTGCCACCAGCAGGATGTGCTCTCCCTGCCAGGACTCAAGGGCAGGAATCATGCTTTTCTTTTTTTCATAATTGCAGACTTTATTCTCGCAATTTTTCTATAGATTCCTCAAGTATTAACAGTTTAGGCTAGGTGTGGTGGCTCACGCCTATAATCCCAGCACTTTGCAAGACCCAGGAGGGCAGATCATTTGAGGTCAGGAGTTTGAGGCCAACCTTGCCAACATGGTGAAACCCCGTCTCTACTAATAATACAAAAAAAAAAAGTAGCTGGGTGTGGTGGTGCATATCTGTAACCCCAGCTACTCAGGAGGCTGAGGAAGGAGAATCACTTGAACCCGGGGGGCGGAGGTTGCAGTGAGCTGAGATCGTGCCACTGCACTTCAGCCTGGGCGACAGAGTGAGACTCTGTTTCTGAAATTGTTTAAGAGTTCAGTACATACATAATGCCTCTTAAGCCTTGAATACTTCGCTGTATATTTCCTAAAAACAAGAAATTCTCTTTTACAACTGTGAACCCAAAGTATCTGAGACAGGTCTCAATCGATTTAGAAAGTTTATTTTGCCAAGGTTAAGGACGTGCCTGCGACACCCCCTCAGGAGGTCCTGAGGACAAGTGCTCAAGGTGGTCAGGGTACAGCTTGCTTGCATACATTTTAGGGAGACATGATGTATCAATCCATACATACAAAATTTACATTGGTTCCACCTGGAAGTGTGGTGCAACTCAAAGCAGGGGCTTCCAGGTCCTAGGCTGATTTAAAAATTTTCTGCTTGGTAATTGGTTGAAAGAGTTATTATCAATAGGAAGAAATGTCTGGGTTATGATAAGGGGTTGTAGAGACATTGGCTTTGTCATGCAGATGAAGAATAGATTGTAAATGTTTCTTATTAGACTTAAGCTCTGTATTGATGTTAATGCCGGTAGACTTTTCCTGAATTCCAAAAGGGAGGAAAGTATAATGAGGCTTGTCCGAACCCTCTTCCATCATAGTCTGAACTAGTTTTTCAAGTTAACGCTGGAATGCCGTTGGCCGAGAGGAGGGGTTTATTCAGATGGTTGGGGGGCCTTAGAATTTAATTTTTGGTTTACATAACCAATATACAATGATCACAATCAGGAAATTAACATTGAAACAACACTGCTACCTAATAATCTACAGGCTGTATTGGGATTTTGTCAATTGCTCCAAGAATATCTTCCATGGCAAAAGGAAATCCAAGCTCTGTGTTGTTTTCAATCTGGAACAGTCTCTGAGTTTTTCTTTGTATTTCATGACACTGGCATTTTATTTATTTTATTATTTCATTTTATTTATTTTTTTGAGACGGAATCTCACTCTGTTGCCCAGGCTGGAGTGCAATGGCGCGATCTCGGCTCACAGCAACCTTCACCTCCTGGATTCAAGCCATTCTCCTGCCTCAGCCTCCTGAGTAGCTGGGATTACAGGTGCCCGCTGCCACACCCGGCTACTTTTTGTATTTTTAGTAGAGATGGGGTTTCACCATGTTGGGCAGGCTGGTCTCGAACTCCTCAAGTGATCCGCCCACCTCAACCTCCCAAAGTGTTAGGATCACAGGTGTGAGTCACTGCGCCCAGCCACATTGGCATTTTAAAAGAGGACAGGCCAGGTATTTTGTAGAATGAAAGACACTCCGGTAGGGCTTGGCACAGAACTGGCCCCTAACAAGTGCTCCTATGTATTGAGCACCTACTGTGTTCTAGGATCTTCCTGTACATGATCTCATTCATCTCTTCAACAACGCTTTGAGGGACAAGTGACTTGATTACTTTTGCACAGAAGGAAACGGGCTCAGAGAGGTTAAGAGGCTTGCCTGAGGGTGCTCAGTCTCAAGAGGTGGCTCCAAGCTTAACTCCAGAGCCCATTTTCTTAACGATATGGCCATTATGCCTTGGGGAATTTTCTTGTTTTACTTGTAGTTTTTTGGTATTTTTTGTTTTGTTTTATTTTGAGACAGGGTCTCACTCTGTCACCCAGGCTGAGTACAGTGGCTCCACCACAGCTCACTGTAGCCTTGACCTCCCAGGCTTAAGTGATCCTCTCACCTCAGCCTCTGGAATAGCTGGGACTACAGGCATATACCACCATGCCAGGCTAATCTTTATTTTTGGTAGAGACGGGTCTCACTCTGTCATGTAGTCTGGAGTGCAGTGGTGGGAACAAGACTCACTGCAGCCTCGAACTCCTGGATTCAAGCCATCCTGCCACCTCAGCCTCCCAAAGTGCTGGGACTACAGGCATGAGCCACCATGCCCACACAGATTTTTTTTTTTAACTTCTGGAATTCTGAGGTCAGCAGAGTATTTCATGGTCCTCAGCTATCTCCTACCTATAATAGCACCCCTCCCCGACCATGTATCAGTAGAGATAAGAAGGTTGACCTTTATACTTTCCCCAGGCCTACAAGAAACAGTGGGGAGGGGGGGCATTAGTCTTCAGCACTTAGGAAAGATTGCCAGCAAATGGGCACAGAGGATTGCAGGATGAAAGTTCACCTTTGAGTCTTGAAATCACTGCCTCCTAATTCAAGTCCTTGTTACAGATTGGGGCAGAAGATGGACTAAGAAACTCTTCCCTATTCTGGTCTCTGTGGTGGTAACTGCAGCTAAAGCAGCAGAGAGTTTTACCTGGTTTCCCTTCTTGCTTCCTGTCCCTGCACAAAGCTACAGCCAGAGACAGAACATCCCTTTACAAGGTCTGGTCATTCTACTCCAGGAAGTCCTCTTGGCCTGAGGCCCAGCCACCTGTCTTCACTCTCCCAATGTTTCCCCAGCTTCTACCTGGGCCTCAATCTCCCGGGCCACTCTCCTTGTCATACCCAATGGCCAGCCCAGTCTTTTCCCAGGCTTTGGGTTATTTATCTGTGACCCTGTGGTCCTCCTTTTTTTTTCTTTTTTTTTTTTTAATACAGAGGCTTGCTGTGTCACTCAGGCTGGAGTGCAATGGTGTGATCTTCGCTCACTGCAGCCTCGAACTTCTGGTTCAAGGGATCCTCCTGCCTCAGCCTCCTGAGTAGCTGGGACTATAGGTGTGTGCTACCACACCTGGCTAATTTTTTAAATAAACATTTTTTTTTTTTGTAGATGCAGAGTCTTGCTATGTTGTCCAGGCTGGTCTCAAACTCCTGGGCTCAAGTGATACTCCCACCTCAGCCTCCCATAGTGCTGGGATAATAGGCATGAGCCACTGCACCTTACCTGTATTCTCTATTGAATTAATTCATTTATTCATTCAACAAATATCCACTGAGGACCTACGTGGAAGCATTGTGCTAAGCGCTGGAGTCAGCAGGGAACAAGAAAAAGTCCTTACCTCTTGTCTTCATGAGAGAAAGACAATTAAGAAGTAAATGATAAATAAACAGGGTAATTGTAGGTTTTGCTAAATGCAACGAAGGAAATAAACCAGGAGGTTAAGGTAGAGAATAACTGGGAGCCATCAACTCTAAGATCACTCTGGGCTGGGCACAGCAGTTCACACCTGTAATGCCAGCACTTGGGAGGCTGAGCTGGGAGGATCACTTGAGTTCAGGAGTTCAAGACGAGCCTGGGCAATATAGTAAGGCCCCATCTCTACAAAGAATAAAAAAATGAGCTGAGTGTTATGGCATGCACCTACAGCCCCAGCTACTCAGGAGGCTGAGGTGGGGGATTGCTTGAGCCCAGGAATTCGAGGCTGCAGTGAGCTATGATCACACCACTGCACTGCACTCTAGCCTAGGTGACAAAGTTAGATCTTGTCTCTCAAAAAATAAAAAATAAAGTCATTCTGAAAAGCGGACAGCTGAGCTGCATGGAGTTCAAGGAATGGCACCCCAGGCAGAGGAAACAGTGAGTGCAAAGGCCCAGTGCCACATTTTAAAGTCAGAAGGTAGCCAGGTACAATGGCTCATGCCTGTAATCCCAGAACTTTGGCAGGCAAATCACTTGAAGTCAAGAGTTCAAGACCAGTCTGGTCAACATCATGAAACCCCATCTTTACTAAAAATACAAAAATGAACCGGGCATGATAGTGCACACTTGTGATTCCAGCTAGGCTGAGGCACAAGAATCACTTGAACCTGAGAGGCAGAGACTGCAGTGAGCTGAGATCCCACCACTGCACTCCAGCCTGGGCAAGAGTGAGACTCTGTTTCCAGAAAAAAAAAAAAAAAAAAAAGGCTGGGCATAGTGGCTCATGCCTGTAATTCGAGCACTTTGGGAGGCCAAGGTGGGTGGATCACCTGAGATCAGGAGTTCGAGACCAGCCTCACCAACATAGTGAAACACCAAACACCATCTCTACTAAAAATACAAAAAATGAGCTGGGCGTGGTGTTGGGTACCTATAATCCCAGCTACTCAGGAGACTGAGGCAGGAATATCGCTTGAACCCAGGAGGCAGAGGTTGGAGTGAGCTGAGATCATGCCCTTGCACTTCAGCCTGGGCAACAAGAGTGAAACTCCATCTCAATAAATAAATAAATAAATAAATAAATAAAATAAAAATAAAAGGGCCGGGTGCAGTGGCTCACACCTGTAATCCCAACACTTTGGGAGGCTGAGGTAGGCAGATCACGAGGTCAGGAGTTCAAGACCAGCCTGACCTTGAGGTGAAACATGGTGAAACCCCGTCTCTACAAAAAATACAAAAATTTGCCAGGCAAGGTGGCGGGAACCTGTAATCCCAGCTACTCAGGAGGCTGAGGCAAGAGAATGGCTTAAACCCGGGAGGCAGAGGTTGCAGTGAGCGGAGATCGCACCATTGCACTCCAGCCTGGATGACAGAGCGAGACTCCATCTCAATAAATAAATAAAATTTAAAAAAATAAAAAATAAATACAAATAAAGTTCAAAGGTGACAATCTCTCCTTTATATGTTAAGACTTCTCTGTCTGCCGTGTGCTGGTGTCCAAACAGGAGGTATCTCGGAGTCCAACCCTCCTGCTTGCGCCAAGTCATGTGCCCCACTCCTAGGCTCAAGCCATCCTCTCTCCTCAGCCTTCCAAGTAGCTAGCACTACAGGCACATGCTATTGTGGCTGGCTAATATTTTAATTTTTTGTAGAGACAGGGTCTCCCTGTGCTGCCCAGGCTGGTCTTGAGCTCCTAGGCTCAAGTGATCCTCCTGTCTTGGCCTCCCAAAGTGCTGGGATTACATGTGTGAGCCACCATGCCCAGCCAATAGTACGGATTTTGTGGGATCCTTGTTAGCATTCAATGAGAAGACGCTGGACCGTCCTGGAGCTACGTCTGGAGGGGGAGCTAACAGTGGGGCTGTGCCTGTACCTCGCCCTTTCTTGGCTGGGAGCAACTGGAGGAACAGCACCTGCCACACCTGCTACTGTCTCCCCAGACTCCGTGGCTCAGCTGTGAGCTGTGAGGGCCCCCTGGATTCTTGGATTTTCTCCACATTGTTACTGCTCAAATAGCTGGCCTTGCTGCTGGCAGAGAACAGACAAGGGATGAGGAGCTGATATTTGAGGAGGTAAATTTAAGCAGCAGGCTTACAATACGTTTTATGAGCTTGGCAGGTATAGCTGAAGTGGGTGTTATCAGTAAATACAGCAATGGCATTGATCACTCTGGGCAAATAGCCTCAAGGGGCTTACAAAGCCTTGGAATGTTCCCACGAGGTCTCCATTTGGAGCCTACATAGTGCAGTATGCTGGATCTGGGGTCAAAAGACCTGCCACTCAGCCAGGCTGGTGGTGCACTGAAGATCGTCCACCTCCAGCAGAAGCTATAATCCCAGCACTTTGGGAGGCCGAGGCAGGAGGATCCCTTGAGCCCAGGAGTTTGAGAACAGACTGGGCAACATAGTGAGATCCAGTCTCTACAAAAAGGTAAATTAGCTGGGCTTGGTAGCACACGCCTGTAATCCCAGCTATTAGAGAGGCTGAGGTAGCAGGATCACTTGAGCCTGGGAGGTCAACACTGCAGTGAGCTGTGATTGTGCCATTGTACTCCAGCCTGGGTGACAGAGCGAGACCCTGTCTCAAAAGAAAATCAAAAAGACCTTCCTCTCATTAGCTGTATGACCATGGCCACGTTAATTAATGGAGCCCACTGTTTCCTTATCAACTGTTTCCCAAGCCCCTCAAGATTGTGTTGGCAAGAAGAAAACGCAACAATAGACCAGGCATGGGGGCTCATGTCTATAATCCCAGCACTTTGGGAAGCTGAGGCAGGCAGACCACTTGGGGTCAGGAGTTCGAGACCAGCCTGGCCAACATGGTGAAATTCAATCTCTACTAAAAATAGAGGGTGCAGTGAGCAGAGATCACGCCACTGCACTCTAACCTGGGCAAAAGGAGTGAGACTCCATCTCAAAACATAAAAAAGAAAACAGACAAATAAGAAAGGAAGGAAGGAAGGAAGAAAAGAAAAGACAGAAGGAAAGAAAGAAAGAGAAAAGAAAGAAAAGAAAAGAAAGAAAAAAAGAAAAAGAAAGAAAGAGAAGAAAGAGACAATGGCCAGGAGAAGCTTTGTAAGTGATGAAGTGCTGAGCTTCTGTGAGGAGATGGTGATGATGTTGTAGTGTGAGTTCTAGAATCAGAGGCTGGGTGATTTCTGGCAAGTTGCTTAACCTGTCTGAGCCTCTTATCTGTAAGATGAAGATAAAAGCAATATCAGTCTTATTAAGAAGATTACATGTGGTATATTGAGTTGAATAGTGTTCCCCAAAATTTATATCCACCTGGAACCCTGGGAATATGACCTTATTTGGAACTAGGGCCTTTGCAGAGGTATGCAGAGGTCATACTGGATTAGCGTAGGCCTTAAGTCCAATATGACTGGTGTACTTCTAAGAAGAGGGAGATTTGGACACAGAGACATAGATACATAGCGAAAACACCATGTGCAGATGGAAAGAGATTGCTGTGACATGCCCATAAGCCGAGGTGCACTGAAGATCGCCCGCCTCCAGCAGAAGCTGGAAAAGGAAAAGAAGGATTCTCTCCCAGGCCTTCAGGAGGAGTGTGGCCCCGCTAACACCTTGAGTTTGGATTTCTGGCCTCTAGAGCTGTAAAAGGATACAGTCCTTTTTCTTTTACTTTTCTTTCTTCTTTTTTATTTTTATTTTATTTTCTATTTTTTGAGACAGAGTCTCTCTCTGTCACCCAGGCTGGAGTGCAGTGGTGCGATCTCAGTTTATTGCAACCTCTACCTCCCAGGTTCAAGCAATTCTCCTGCCTCAGCCTCCTGAGTAGCTGGGACTACAGGCTCCTACCCCCACACCCGGCTAATTTTTACATTTTTAGTAGAGACAGGGTTTCGCCATGTTGGCCAGGCTGCTCTCAAACTCCTGACCTTAGGTGATCTGCCTGCCTCGGCCTCCCAAAGTGCTGGGATTACAGGTGTAAGCCACCGCGCCTGGCCAAGAGAATACGTTTCTGTTGTTTTAAGTCATGCAGTTTGTGGCAGTTTGCTACAGCAGCCTCAGGAAATGAATGCATGTGATAATCCAGAAAAAGCACTCCATGCCATGGTGCCCGGCATGTAGTGAGTGTGAAGGGTGAGCTGTGATTATTATTGTTCTCATTCTTAGTATTACGGTTCAAGGTCGGTTGTGATGGCCACAGATTTGGTCATAGGGAGACCCCTCTAACCTCCCTGGACTCAAGTCTTGCTGGGGGTGGGGAGGGATGGGTTCCCTGGTCATGGTTTCCCATGAGCTCCTGCCCGGAATGGGTGGCTGTCCTTGTGGCAGTGGCTGACTTCCACAGATCCCTGAGGGGAGGGTTCTGTTGAGGTTGGTGGGGGTGCCTTCTACGAGTCCTGGTTGTGGGGAGGGGTGGAGGCTGCTTGGTGTGGCAGCTGCCCAGGGCTGGTTTCTGGAGCACAGCTCAGCAGATGCCTCAGGAACCTGTCTGGCAACAACATTCCTCTGCCATTCAGAGCAGCTGGCTGTCACTCGCAGCCCATTGTGGTTTTGTAAGGCGCAGACAAGGAACGTCAGCTGCTTCCCAGCAGGGCCCGTGAGTCACTTCAGCAGCTCTGAGCCCAGAGTTTCCCCTGTGGAGGCCAAAACCCTTGCCTCTCGGCCCAGCTTCTGTCCTGTGACCAAAGGTGGGTCTTCTGAGGCCTTCCTCAAGAGGAAGCCAGGAGGGGCAGGCCCCAGGATCCTGAAGACACACGGGAAGACAGATCCCACCACACTTCCCTACTTCCTCAGCCTTCTGGGCTTGGGGCAAGGAGTGTCTTTTGGGTTGACACTTTTCAGGCCTCGGTTTTTCTCACCTGTGAATGGAGATGTTGTGAGAACTTGATGAACTTTTAGAAGTGACAGCACCCTCCGCTTTCCTCTCCCCAGCATCTCAGGTAGCAGGTCAAATGGTTCAGAGCCGCTGGTAAGAGGATTTGACCACATCCCTTCCTGTGGGTACGTGGATGGCCACTCATTAACATCAGGACCAAGGAGGCCTCAGGAGAAAAAGGGACAAGACTTCTGAAAACCCTCACCCCAGGTGAAGTTCCAGAATGTAAAAGCCTGTTTGTAGCAGGGATGACCCAGCCAAGTTCATCCTCGAATGGACACCGGCGTCTCCGGGCAGCACTCGCCACAGGGCACAGACTCAACCCAGGTGCCAAGCACTGCATGTGTGCCTGAGGTGGGGGAGTGGCAGGAAAGGAGTCTGGGGGTGTTTGGGGGTGTGTGTAGTGACTCAGAAGAACTTGGTGATCCCACGGACCCAGGCAACTTGGCCATGGGACAAGCCGTGGCTGGGTGGAGTTGGCAGGGGGCAGACAGACATTTGCTCCCCTTCCCCCAGGCCCCGAGTGGAGTGTTTAGCAGGAATACCCACTTCGCTTACATTTTTGGAGCCTCCGTTTCCAACATCAGGTGCAGCAGCCACGTAGGGGCACCCCTGGTCTCCCTGGTGAGGGGACTCAGGCATCAGTGTTGGTCTTGGAGGGCATCCTGGTAGAAGAGTCAGGCCAGGCGCCGACGTGGTCCCAGCTCAGCCAGGTTGGGGGTGATGGGCAGAGAGTCTTGTAAGCAGCCCCTGGGGCTTTGGAAAATGCTTGGAGCGGATCCTAGAAAACATGTGGCAGTGGGGGGGTGCGGTGTGGATCTTGAAGCACAGAGATGTACCTGTGACCTTGAGCTAACAGAAGTAACCTGGAGCTACTCTGGTTACAAATGAGCACAATTCTACCTCCAGTCAGCCTCCCAGGACCCCCACAGCCTTGGGCACCATTTATCCAGGTGGCTTGTTTGCCACCGGGCTCTGTGCATTGCAGGACTGGTTTGGGCAGAGTCTGTTTCTGTGGATAGAGGCAGGGCTGCTGTGAGAAGTGAAAGGAGGCCACTCCAAGTCCCCAGCCACAACAGACTGCCAGCATCAGCCTCCAAAGATGGTATCACCCCAGCCAGGACCGGGCCAGGCCTGCGGGTTCTAGAGCATGTGCAGAACTTTGTTTCTGAAACTCCTTCCTATCCAAGGCTGGTTCCAGTTCTAGCCATACTTGAATTTTGCTGAGTTTGAGTATCTGCTGTGTGCTAGGTTTTGTAGTGGATAAAAGAAGGGCAATAATAGGCCAGGCACAGTGCCTCGCACCTGTAATCCTAGCATTTTGGGAGGCCAAGGTGGGTGGATTGCTTGAGCTCAGGAGTTCAAGACCAGCCTGGGCAACATGGTGAAACCCCATCTCTACTAAAATACAAACACTTAGGTGTGTTGGTGTATGCCTGTAGTCCCAGCTACTTGGGAGACTGAGGCAGAAGAACTGCTTGAATCTGGGAGGCAGAGGTTGCAGTGAGCTGAGATCGCACCACTGCACTCCAGCCTGAGTGACAGAGCATTTGTCTCCAAAAAAAAAAAAGAATGACAACAATGGTGGTAGTCCTAATGACAGTGACAGTTTCTTCATCTGTAACATGGGATGATTATAGTACCCGCCTCATAGGTGCTGTAAGGATTAAATGGGATAGTAGCATATAGTACCTGGCACATAGTACGTGCTCAGTAAATATTACCTGTTAATGAGGAAACTGAGGCTCAGAGAGGTTAAGGGCCTTACCCTAAGTCACACAGCATGGGAGTCTGAATCAGGGACCTCCAATCTAATGTAGGAGACTGACAGTCCCTCACAGTTGTGAATCCAGTGCTAGGTGAGCTAAGGGAAGGGGAGGTAGTCCTAGGGGACTTCTGACTAGGTATCAGGAGTCCCCACGGAGGAGGTGGTCCTTTCATTGAGCCTCACAGGTAAACAGCTGCAGGTAGAGATGTGGGGGTGGGGGCGGAGCATATGGAAAACTCAAGGACCAGAAAGAGGGTGCCTTGGGGGATCAGTGGGAAAAAAGGCCAGGCACAGCAGCTGCAGGCAGATGGTGAAGAGCCCTGAATGCATGCTGAGGAATGGCCCACAGTGACAAGGACCCCACTGACTGTGCCCTTGAGAGGCAGTGTGGTGCAGTGGTTCAAGACCTGGACTCTGCAGCCAGCCTGCCCCAGTCAAATCTATAGCAGGGGGACAGTAGCGGGATGTACAGGAAGAATAGGCAGGGGTGACTGCACAGCTCCAACCCAGTGCCAGGGTAAATCCCTTCACCTCTGCCTACCTGTCTACCAGGGACTGTGTGGCTTTTATGTCCAGGAGAGCATGGGGTTCTGTCTTCAGGCTGTGACTCTGGAGATGCCTTGAGTCTCCTGAGTCCCCGGGTCTCTTCCCCCTGAAGGCATGTGCTGCAGAGGCTGTGAGGATGCCAAGCCCACCTGCGTGATTAGTGCCCGGGTGCAGGGAGTTGCTGGACACATGCAGGATGCCAGGTGGGAGGTTTGCTTCAGAGTACAGGAAATCCTAATTATTGTCATGCAGGTACTCAGCAGGCATGCAGGTTTGACCCCAGGGCTGGGATTCTCAGAAGGTGGTTAGAGTCTCCATTTGTTCACTTAAGACAGGGGCATCCGGTGCCATTTGCCTCAGGAGGTGGGCGTGAAGAGCATAGGACAGGGAGGCGTGGAGGGGTGGAGTGGCGTGGGGCAGCGCATGCTTTCTGGGTTATCTGGAGATTTAGACAGGGACACTGTGCCTCCAAGATCCTCTGAGTTCTCCTTTTCCTTTTTTTTTTTTAATTTATTTTTTTTTTATTTTGAGACAAAGCCTTGCTTTGTTGTCCAGGCTGGAGTGTAGTGGTGCAACCTTGGCTCACTGCAACCTCCGCCTCCCGGGTTCAAGTGATTCTCCTGCCTCAGCCTCCTGAGTAGCTAGGATCACAGGCATGCACCACTACGCCTGACTAATTTGTGTATTTTTAGTAGAGATGGGATTTCACCATGTTGAGCAGGCTGGTCTCAAACTCCTGACCTCAGGTGCTCCACTAGCTTCAGTCTCCCAAAATGTTGGGATTACAGGCGTGAGCCACTGTGCCCGGCCAGGTTCTCCTTTTTCAACAGTAAGTTGCCCAAACAGTACAAGTGGAATGAGCTCCAGCCTCTTATTGGCCAGTTTAGCCCTCATGATGGATCCCTTGCACCTGTGCCCCGGGCTCAGCATTAGGTCTAGGCTGGGGTTGCCTCTTGGGCAGCGGCATCTGCCTGTGCCCCCGATTGCCAAGCAGACATGGCTGGACCAGTTGGTGGGGGCCCCTCACGAGCAGCAGGTATTCTTTACTTACACTTTCTGGAGTGTTAAGATGTTTCTAGGCAACTGAGAGCGCCCTGGCCAGCCCGGTGTTTCGGTGTTTCCAGTCCAGGCTTTGTTTCCAGGCCCTCCCTGTCTGAGCAACACCTCACCTCACCCTGACTCACAGGGTCTCTCCCGCTCCGCCTCCAGCAGTTTTCTTGCCACCCTCCCCGCATTCCTCCAGGTCCACACACACCTGCCCTTTGATTCATGGTTCTTTCCTCTCTGAGGAGAGCAAGCACCAGAGGCCAGGGCCCCATCACCTTCGGTCAGCAGCTGGGGCCACCACCTGCCACTGGGTGTCTTCACACACACCTTTCCTGGGCTCTGGAGCGAGGCTGCTTAGAAGGGGATGATTGGAGAGGGGCTGGATGCTGAGGGCCCTATTCCAGAAGGCAAATCTCAAAGGCAGCTCTGGCCTGACTTCTTTTTTTTTTTTTTTTTTTTTTAAGAGATGGGGTCTCGCTCTGTCACCTAGGCTGTACTGCAGTGGTGTGATCATAGCTCACTACAGCCTTGAACTCCTGAGCTCAAGTGATTCTCTGGCCTCAATCTTTTTTTTTTTTTTTTTTTGAGACGGAGTCTCACTGTCACCCAGGCTAGAGCGCAGTGGCACAATCACAATCTCGGCTCACTGCAACCTATAACTCCCAGGTTCAACTGATTCTCCACAGCCTCCTAAGTAGCTGGGTTTACAAGCATGTGCCACCATGCCCGGCTAATTTTTGTATTTTTAGTAGAGACAGGGTTTCACCATGTTGGCCAGGCTGGTCTCAAACTCCTGACCTTAAATGATCCATCTGCCTCAGCCCCCCAGAGTGGTGGGATTATAGGCGTGAGTCACTCCGCTTGGCCCCACACCTCAGTCTTCTAAGTAGCTGGGACCATAGGTATGCACCACCATGCCCAGCTAATTTTTTAATGTTTTTGTGGAAATGGGGTCTTGCCATGTTGCCCAGGCTGGTCTCAAACTCCTGACCTCAAGTGATCCTCCCTCCTCTGCCTCCCAAACTGCTGGGATTACAGGCGTGAGCCATCGTGCTTGGCCTGACCTCTGAGTAGGTCTCTCTCTGTCCTGTCCTCCTTCCCTCCTTCCTCCTTTTTCTCTTAAACGGCTTTATTGAGATATAATTATCATACCATAACATTCACCTGTTTAAAGTGTACAGTCCAATTGTTTTTAGTATATTCACAGAGTTGTATAACTGTCACCATAATCTAACTTTAGGACATTTTATCATGCCCCAAAGAAGCCCCATTCATAGTCACTCCTCATTCTCCCTCCCACCTCCCAGGTCCTGGCAACCACTCAATTATTTTCTTTCCGTGGAGTTCCTTGGTGACGCAACTGTGAACAGTGAAGCCAGCCCCAGGTGGCTGAGGTGGGATGGTCCTGCCCTTGGATCAGGTTTTCAGCAAGCAGAATCCCAGAGTGGGCCATCCAGCTGGCCCACTCACTTCCTCGTGGCTGTAGCCCTGAGAAGGTCACCAGTCCTCATTTACCCAGGGAGGGGCATGAGACCCAGAACAGGGAGGAAATCTGACCAAGGTCACATCGTGCGTAGAGGACGCAGCTCCTGCTGGCAGTACCCACCATCTCCGGCACTCCAAGCTGCCTTCCCATAGCAGCCCCTACACATCCATGGGCCTCCCACTGGCCTCAGTCTCTCCATCTGTACAATGGGAATAATAACACCTACCACACATGTTGCGGGGATTGAACAAAAGCAAAGGCAATCCTGTGTGTAAAGACTTTTTCCCTGTGCCTGGCATGAAGCTGTCCCTCAGCCCATTGCTGAAGTTTAATTAGATTAAATTCCCATCCTGGCATTCAGGGCCCTGTACATTCTGGTTGTCTGGGGTGGATGGAAATTTGTCCCTCCCCTCCCCTAGAAGGTGGCAGATGGAAGCCACTGGAACCACAGGATGCTTGCTGCTTCCTCTCGGTCACCTGGAAGCTGTTGGTGTCGGCAGGGCAGGCAGGAGGTTGACACTAGTGGCGATGACTAAGCACCGAGAGCTGTGAGAGTCTGGTTAATCAGCAGCGTCAAAACTTCCTGTTGCTGTTTGCAAACAAGGGCCACCCCTGGAGGAGGAGGACCAGAGCTAGGGGAGAGGCTGCGCGTCACAGAACCTCAGCAAAGCAATGCTACAGTTTAAAGGCAGCAGCAGCAGTGGTGCTAAGAGTTCAGCACGTGGTCAGGGGCTGTGGCTATGGCTTTCCAGGAGCATGTGGCTTCCCTTATGGCCCCTGTCCCCATCTCCCTACCCAGGAGAAAAAAATTTTTTCCCCAGCAGTAGCTGATTGACTTATTGCAGAGGAGCCCCAATGAAGTGTCAGGGTGTGAGAGCAGGAATCATGGTGGTGACACCTGATGAGACTCATCTGTCTAGGATGAGCCAGAGTGTTGAACCGCGGGGTACCAAGGCGTTCCAGGACCAACCTTGGAAGATCTCTGGGGGCTTAAGAGCAGGCAGGGATTGGGAGCACTGAGACAGTGCTCTCAGACCCACCTGTCCTGGCCCAGCAGACAGAAACACTCCCAGCCTGAGCACCTGGCAGAAGAACCAGATACGTCCCTCTGGTGACAGCCATCGCTCAGATATCTTCATATATGCCTCATGCCTCCCAGGAGAACCAGCCAGGGTGAGAATTCCAGATCCAAGAGAAAAACTGTAAATTAGCGTGAAGAGTAGTTCTCGTCAAAAAATGCTGCCAACAGTGTAAATTTGGTACAGGCCTTCTGAGGGGCAATCTGGCAACATGTTTAGAAAGCGAAAAAAAAAAAAATGCTCAGACTCTTTATTCAGAAAGATTTTTTATGAAATTGACAACCTCTCTTCTCCCTTCCCTCCCCACACCAGGGAATGAACGGGCTATGTGGGTGGCAATGGTGACAGCAATGCTGTTTATAAAAGTGACAAAAATGGGAGCTACTCAAATATCAGACCCTATGGAATGGCCAGCTCAGTCAGGGCACAGGCTTTCAGTGGAATATTATGTAGCCATTTAAAATAGTTTTTTGCTGGGTGCAGTGGCTCACAGCTGTAGTTCCAGTACACGGGAGGCTGAGGTGGGAGGATCGCTTCAGCTCAGGAGTTTAAGGCTGCAGTGAGCTCTGATTATGCCACCTCACTCCAGCCTGGGTGAGACAGCGAGACCCCAAATCTAAATAAGTGAATAAATAAAAATACTTCTCAGCCATTTTTATTGAGTGCTAGGTGTGCCCCAGACACTGGAACCTCCATTCTGAATGTGACCTTGGCCTTATCCTATGACGTCTGTACTTCAGAAAAATGCAGGCCTTAGGAGGAAAAAGTGACATGGAAAATGCTTATTATAATAATTTTTAAAAACTTTAGAGATGGGGGTCTTGCTATGTTGCCCAGGCTGACCTCAAACTCCTGGGCTTAAGTGATCCTCCCACCTCTGCCTTCCAAGAAGCTGGGCCACAGGCGTGAGCTACCATGCCCAGCACTTACATGATTCAAAGTAAGAAAAGGCAGAGTAAAAAATTCTATCCAGTCTTTGCCTCCCACTATAACTGCAGCTTGTGTTTGCAGAAACGCCAATTGTGTGCCAGATGCTGGGCTGAGGGTGCTATGTGCTTGCTCTAATTTACATCTCACCATAACTCAATGGGTTAGACACTAGCCCTACTCTCATTTTCACAGGAGGAAACTGAGGCACAGAGGAAGTGACTGAGCCAGTGACTGAGCTCAAACCCAGGTCTACCTGGCCCCAGAGCCACCTTTAGCCACTCCTCTGTACTGTCATCTCCTTAACACAGAAATGACATCAGCTCATGGTCAGATACTGGAAGGAAAAATCTGGACCAATGACAATAAGTGAAGGGTGGTTTTTGTGTTTTCCCTCTCTCTTTTGATTTCTATTAGATTTGTCCAGAAAAAAAAATTTAAGTTCCAAACCAAAAACTGCCACCTAGAATTTGTAGCAGGTGGGGAGAAGTGAATGAGGAAGTGGGGAAAAATGGGAATGATGTTAATAACGCATGTGCTGGCTTAAAATCCGGAGCTAGAACAATTTAGGAGCAAGGAGGAAAGCGGCAGACCACTTAGTGAGGAGGAGCCCGGAGGCTTCTGGAGGATGGTGACAGGATCCTCCGGCTGGGAGGCAGGCCTGGGGTGGGGCTTATTTGGCCCGTGCTACTCTCAGGGCGGTTATTGCTAAATCTTTTTATTACCTGGTGCTTACGTCCATTATCTCCTCAATGTTTGCATTCCTCTCATTTTTTTTAGACTACAGGAAATGATAAAGGGGAAAAAAACCCACAAAGCCTCGGTTTGCTTTTAGCCTTGGAGTGCTAAGAGGGAGGGAATCTCCGCCAAATTCTTCCTTGAGTCATAAAGAGGTTTTAGGTTCCCCTAAACTGAGAGTTAGGGGAGTACTGTCGAGTTCAGTCATTTTGGCCAATGCAGAAAGGCAGCCACCATTTGGATATTTTAAAGCAAGGTGGTTTTCTTTTTATTTTCTAGTCCCCTTAGAAGGTTTTATTTTTCCCTCCCTCCCTCCCTCTTTCTCTCTTTCTTTCTTTCTTTTTTTGAGACAGGATCTTGCTCTGTTGCCCAGGCTGGAGTACAGTGACATGATCATAGCTCACTGCAGCCTCAAACTCCTGGGCCCAAGCCATCCTCCCACCTCAGCCTCCCGAGTAGCTGGGACCACAGGCCGGTGCCACCACGCCTGGCTAGTTGTTTTGTAGAGACAGGGTCTCAATATATTGTTCAGGCTGGTCTAGAACTCCTGGCCTCAAGCAATCCTCCTGTCTCATGAGCCATTGTGCCTGGCCTGCAAGGTGATTTTCTTGGGGGAAAGATTGCCTTGGTTCTCTGAAAATGGGAGAACTGTTTTCCCCTGTTAATACAGTTTCTAGAAAGGAAGGGACACAGGGAGCAGGAAGGCGAGAGGGAGATAAAAGAGTGAGAAAAGTACCATTTGTTTAAATATCACTTGAACACCTACTGCCTGCTGAGCTGGGTCTAGAGCAGACAAGGATGAGAGGAATTTACAGTCCAGTCAAGGGTCATCCAAGACCACCACCTCTCCATGCCCACTGAGGAGCGTGGCTTCCTGAGAGCTTGCAGCTGTGAGCCTTGTGCCAGACCCCCTGAGGTGCTCAGATTGAGTCACATGCCCAAGACCTGCAGTTGGTGACATGCAAAGCTGGAAACCAAATTCATGCTTGTGGGGCTGGGTGCAGGGCCATGCTCTTCGCCTCCAAGAGCTCCTCCACAGGGTTTTGTGTGTGTGTGTGTGTGTGTGTGTTTGACAGAGTCTTGCTCTGTTGCCCAGGCTGGGTGTAGTGGCATGATCTTTGCTCACTGAAACCTCTACCCCCTGGGTTCAAGCAATTCTCCTGCCTCAGCCTCCTGAGTAGCTGGGATTACAGGCACCCGCCAGCACGTCCGGGTAATTTTTTTTTTTTTTTTTTGAGACGGAGTCTTGCTCTGTCGCCCGGGCTGGAGTGCAGTGGCCGGATCTCAGCTCACTGCAACCTCCGCCTCCCGGGTTCACGCCATTCTCCTGCCTCAGCCTCTCGAGTAGCTGGGACTACAGGTGCCCGCCACCTCGCCCGGCTAGTTTTTTGTATTTTTTAGTAGAGACGGGGTTTCACCCTGTTAGCCAGGATGGTCTCAATCTCCTGACCTCCTGATCCACCCGTCTCGGCCTCCCAAAGTGCTGGGATTACAGGCTTGAGCCACCGCGCCCGGCCGATTTTTGTATTTTTAATAGAGATGGGTTTTCGCCATGTTGGCCAGGCTGGTCTAGAACTCCTTACCTCAGGTGATCGCCTGCCTCAGCCTCCCAAAGTGCTGGGATTACAGGCATGAGCCACCGCATCCAGCCTCCTCCGCAGTTCTTTCTGAGATGCTCATGATGAATGATTTCAGAGGTATTGGAAGACTGGAAGATGTGGATTCAAAAAAGCAGCTAATTGGGTCAGGATTACTTAATATGCGGCTCACTCCAGAATGAGTTTCTCCAACTTCAATAAATGTTCTGTTACCCAGAAGCATGAGAGGACACACTTCACAGCTGCAGGGCACTCCTTCCTGACCACATGGAAATAATTGCTAAGGAGCCTTCTCTTACTTCCTTTTGGTAGAAATTATCATTACTTTACATGGGAAGAAAGTCTGTTTGGGTACATTTCATGCACCTGTTCTTCCCTTCTGAATTCTACAGGATCTATGGATTTTATTCAATGAGCATGTCTGTGATACCAGGCCCTGAGCTGGGGTCAGCTGAGGCTTTCCCTGTGATCAAGTCAGGAAAGGATCCTGTCCTGAAGGAGCAGATGGTATAGACAGGAATGCCATCATGATCCAGGGTCAGGGATGCTGCAGGGGGTGGGTTGAGCCCACCTGCTGGTGCCTGGGAGGGTCAAGGAAGGTGACCTCTAAGCTTGAAGGAGGGACAAGCAGGTATGGAATTGACCAGGGAAGGGTTAGTGGAGGCAGATGAGAATGGGGTGAAGGAGAGGGACTTTCCAGGCAGTGAGGACATTTGCAAAGGCTCAGAGAAGACTTGATCTCAGGTTAAATCATTTCAAATGGGAAAATCATGTAAATCTTATCTGTGCTTTACTCTGGGTTGCTATGAGAATCAGATTAAACACAATCTGGCTTTTCACTCCCCTTCTTTCCTTTCTTTTGGGGAGCAGAACTCTCAGGCTCTTGGCCACTTCTCTGACGAATACCTGAGCAGTAAGGGGTTTCAGGCCCTTTGAACACAAAGATGGGCCAGGTGTGGTGGCTCACGCTTGTAATCCAAGCACTTTGGGAGGCTGAGGCAGGCAGATCACCTGAGGTCAGGAGTTCAAGATCAGCCTGGCCAACATGGCAAAACCCTGTCTCTACTAAAAATACAAAAATTAGCTGAGCGTGGTGGCGCATGCCTGTAATCCCAGCCACTCAGGAGGCTGAGGCAGGAGAATCGCTTGAACCCAGGAGGCAGAGATTTCAGTGAGCTGAGATTGCGCCACTGCACTCCAGCCTGGGCGACAGAGTAGAGACTCTGTTTCAAACAACAACAACAACAACAAAGTCTATGGGCATACCACCGTGAACGCACCTGATCTTGTCTGAACACAAAGATGGCGCTGCTAGCCCCTGCCTGGGGATGGGGTGGATGTGGGCGTGGAATTACAGTGTTCTGGACACTGTGTTTTGTCTGGCCTTCCCTGAGACAGCTATGCCTCTGCCAGAGGTAGGCAGGAAGGGTTAAGGCTGAGGCAGGAGGTTAAGAGTCCTCCCTCAAGGGTTTAGGACTTCAGTGTTGGGATGGCCAGGTTTCAGCAAAATTTCCACCTTCCCTGCGGCCAGGAAAGTTGGCAGCCTCCTATGTAAATCATCAGCGAAGTTTCTGGGTTAGAAATGACCTTGGAGTCGGTATGTAGTTCCTGGTGACATTGTACATTCTTAAATTCCAACAACTGGGATGGGCATAGTATGGTGGCTCGTGCACATAATCCCAGCACTTTGGGAGGCTGAAGCAGGATGATCACTTGAGGCTAAGATTCTGAGACCAGCCAGGGCGACAGAGCTAGACCCCGACTCCACACAATATGTTTTTTTAAAAAAATTGAGTCATGCCGGGTACGGTGGCTCACGCCTTCAATCCCAACACTTTGGGAGGCTGAGGTGGGTGGATCACTTGAGGTCAGCAGTTTGAGACCAGCCTGGCCAACATGGTGAAACTCTGTCTCTACCAAAAATATAAAATATTAGCTGGGTGTGGTGGTCTGTGCCTGCAATCCCACTGCACTCCAGCTTGGATGACAGAGCGAGACTCCGTCTCAAAAAAAAAAAAAAAAAAAATTGAGTCAGGCACTGTGATTCACATCTTCACATCTGTAATCCCAGGACTTTGGAAAGCCAAGGTAGAAGGATCCCTTGAGCCCAGGAGTTCGAGACCAGCCTGGGCAACGTAGTGAGACACCCCCGTCTCTACTAAAAAAAAAAAAAAAAAAAAAAAAAAAAAAAAAAAAAAAAAAATTTAGCTAGGCACAGTGGTGTATGCCTGTAGTCCCAGCTACTCAGGAGGCTAAGGTGGGAGGATCACTTGATCCTGGGAGTTTGAGGCTATAGTGAGCTATGATTGCATTACTGCACTCCAGCCTGGGCAACAGATCAAGATCTTGTCTCAAAAATGCAACAACGATGAAACAAGTAGTTTTTACATTTCAAATCAGAGTTTTGCTAGAATTCCAAAAATACAACCTCCTTATACTTCAATTTTCTTTTTCTTTCGCTGGTGCTTTGATCTTAGTAAGTTGTTATACCCATATGCATCTGATAGTACTGTGTGAGTACCTACTGTACTCATAGCTCTATCACACACTGCATTTGTGAACAGACTTTCTGAGGCTCACTTTCCTTTCCTGAAACATGGGAATATGACGGTACTGGTGTTCATAGGGTGTTCAGGGTTAAATGGGATTTTGTTTATAAAGAGCTTAGTGCCGTGCCTGACACAGTGTTAGCTTCAATAATGGCATCTATTATGTACACAGAAAAAAAAAAGATTTCTAAGTGTTGGCAGCATTTATCTCCAGTGGGTGGGATATGGTTACAATGAACATCTATTACTTTTGTAATCAAAGCAAAAGAACAATAAATGTTATTATTAATTTTAAAATCTGGCTTTGGCTTTGGTGGGAAGGACCTACAGTTAATGTCAATGTACTCAATCCCTGAGTAAGAAAAAACCTCCAGTTTTGAACAAGGACTTTAAAGACAAACATTCTGCCCTCCCCCCGCCCCCATCAACTCACTGTAATCAAGGGAGTTAGATACTAAATCAGAATTCTAGAGACATTTTACCTTCATCCACCCTGGCAGTCCCCTGGATCACTGCTGTTTTGAGGGCAGGCAGGGGAATTCAGAGATCTTAACTCCCCAAATAAGGCTTTCTCTCCCATTGGAAGGGTTCTTCGGTGTGGTGTTCAGCTGGAAATCTAACTCTCTAGGGAATGATTCGAGGAGCATGACATTCACCCTCTATCAGGCCTTCACTGAGGAATCTCAGTTGGCAAATAAAGCATGCACTAGGCTGCTTCCAGCTGGGGGACTGTGACTGTCCTGCTCTGGTGTCCAGAACAAGCTGAGGCCCAGGCCCTTGGCTCCGTCTCTGGTCGAGATTCTTGACTGGCAGCCCAGCGCCTGGGCAGCCGTGGGAGATAGAACCCACCTGGAGCTGCCCGACCCCCTCCAGTCCTCTCCTTGATCTTCTTGGGCAATCCCCTGACAAGCAGGAAGGGGCAGAGTACCCACCCTCCTGGGATTATCTGCAGAACCATCAGCCTGCACAGGCTGGCTTCAGAGTGACTTGCTTTCTCCTCTTCCGCACCCGGGGGTGTGTATGGGGTGTGTGTGTGGAGGGTGAGGGAGAATATTGCTGCTGGCTCTGGAATAAAATGCTGCCTCTGTTTGGGAGACAAAGAACAGAGTGGCTCCTCCGGGTCAGCTGTCTCTCCAGGCTGGCAGGCCCCTGGCCTCCCCCAGGCCTCTTCTGAGGCTCCAGGCCCCCCAGGAGCAGGGCCTTCTGCAGCCACGCTGGGAACTGCTGCACCATTGGTGTGTTTTCACTGGAACCTGACGGAATGTTTTAACTTAAGAGACCCCAGGCAGCTTCCTTACTGGGAAGATATTCATTTGCTGGGGTGGGGCTGGGGGTGCAGAGGTAGGAAGTGCTGTGGCTGGGAGGCTGCCTGGCCAGCGAGTAGGTGGTGGAGCGAGTGAGAGGGTGTGCGCTGTAAAACAGAGTGAGTGCATGTGCGCCAGCGTGTGCAAGGACACGGTAAGGGGTGTACATGTACTGTCTCGTAAGAAGAGCATGTGTATGTGTGTTGGGATGGGAAGACACGTACTGGTATGAGAGCCCGCATGAGATGTGTATGTGTGAGTACTCGCGTGGAAGTTTTGCACTCGGGTTTGAGGCTGTGCAGAAGTACGCATGGCTCACCAGGTGTGGGGCTGTGTGGGCTGCCTCGTGTCAGCCAGCCCATGCGCAGGCATGTTTTGTGAGAGCCTTCAGAGAACGCATGAGCACGTGTGCCAGTGCGAGTGCGGGACGCGGGGAGGCGGGAGAGCCCGAGTGGGAGGCCCCGCGAAGGAGTGGGAGTGGGAGTGGGAGTGCCGGTGGGAGACCTGCGGGGGCGCGCCCGGGCTGACGCGTGCGCGCCAGTGCGCGTGAGTGCGAGCGCGCGCCGCCGCCCCCCGCTGGGGTCGGAGCCGGTTGCCATGGGAACGCGCCGCGGCCCGAGTTAATCATTTCCTGTGGAAAGTGTGCGGGAGGGGCGCGAGCGGGCGGGCCAAGGAGGCGGCGGCGTGTGCCTCCTGCCGGCGGGGGCCGGGCCAGGCCGGCCCGGGCGCTGCGGGCGCGCCGGGATTCTGCTCCGCCAGCCGGTTGAGTGGGGCCAGCGGGCTGGGTGCGGGCGGGCGCTGGGGTCTCCGCCCAGCCCGCCGTTCGGGGAGCCGCGTCCGGGCCGGCCCTGCCCTCGGGACCCCTCTGCCCGGACCCGCTGGGGGCGCGGGGAGGGAAAGACCCGGGAGACCCAGCCCTGCGAGGTCCCCTCCAGCGCCGTTCAGCCCGAGTCGAGGACCTTGCTGGGAGCTGGGCACGGGGGCGGCGTGCCCCTGGGATCCGAGCAGCTTCGGGACCCCGTTTGGATTTCATTGAACGAGGAGAGCGCAGACCCTACCCGGGATCGGCGTGTCAATCGGCGCCGCCCCCTCCCCTTCTTGGGGTCTCCCCCACCCTCAGGGCTCCTTGGAAGGCTGCCGTTGGGTCCCTCCCATCACGTCCCTTGGGGAGTTCGCTTTTTCTCTGGCAGGGCCTGGGGCGGGGTGCCCCAGCCCAGAGGTTAGGAAGAAGGGCCTTGGCCGGCGCTCTCCGGGCGGTGAGGAATCGGGCCAAGACAGCCGCAGCAGTTGTGAGGGTCTCAGCAGGGAGGGGGATCCCAGGACCACCCCCTTAAGCCCCGCATTGCTAGTCAGAGCAGAACTCTGGCTGGTGCAGTGAAGGGCCTGGTCCTGGGAGATATTAAAGAGGAAGCTGTGTTTAAATTCTGGAGTACCATTTACTGCCACCCCCCGCCCCCGCCACCATAGCCCAACACTGTCTCAAGATTGCGGATTGTGGCCACCCCTGGCCCTTTCCCCTTCCCCGGCTTTTCCTCTGCCTGGACAGGGTGAGCACCCGTTCTTTTCCAGACGTGTATTCCCCATGCCCTTGTTAAAGTAGCCGTCTCCTTCACCAGGGAGAGTCATTTGCTAGGAATGCAGCCTCAGAATGGGGCCCTGCATTTGCAGTGATGGACTTTAGGGGCACAGGGTGGTGAGTTCTGCTGTTCATAGGGGCACTGGGGAGCAGAGGGTTTGAAATCTGGGTTGCCCTGGAAAGCCTAGGATAGGTGATGGTGTGCAGGGAGGTGGCATTCCCTGTACAACTTCCTTGACCTTCTGCCTGCTCTCACAGGGGGACCAAGCCCTGCCAGCTGCAGTCTCTGGGCAGCTGTCCAGCCTGTCCCCCCAATCTTTGCAATGTCCCTGATCTCGGGCAGGGGGAGTATTGCAGCTCTGTTGCCCTGGTCTAAACCCAGAGAGGCAGAGACCCTCTTCCCCAGCCAGCCCCTCTGCATTCACCCACCACTGGAGTGAAGTCACTGAAAAATAAAATTTTGGAGCTCTTTGTATATGCCAGTATTGTTCTGAACACTTGGCCTTGTCTAATCTTTAGAGCAACCCTATAAGGTGGAGTTCTGCCCATTTTATAGATGGAGATAATGAGGTACAGAGAGGCAAAGTAATTCTCCCAAGGTCACACATCTAGTAAACAGTGGAGCCAGGTTCTGAACCAGTCCCACTGCCCTCCCCCACGAATTCTAGGTTAGTAGAAGTCCCTGGACACCAGGTTTCATCTCAGATGCCCATGTAAAATGAGAGAGAGAGTGCTGCTTTCCTGGCCCAGAACCCTGGGCTTAAGATTCCTTGATACTTTTGACCTTCACACCCCTGAGGCTGCTAAATTCAGCTGCTTTTTCCTCTTCAGGATCTAGCACACACCCTTCCTCTTTCTTCCTGGTATCTTCCTGGCTGCCTCTTCCACTTCCCTTCCTGATAACCACAGAAACGCTATCTCCTCCTGTCCCTGCCCCTCAGACGGAACTGATCTCCCTGAAAGTCTTCTCTGTCCACTGTGGAGTCAGCCTCCAATGCCTTGCACCGTCTCACCTTCCCAGCAGCCAAGCATGCAGATGGACCTGTCTTGCTCCTTCCTTTGCCCACTGGACAGCTGGTCTGCAGGGTTGGTTGTGTGCCCAGCTCTGTGCCAAGCAGCCTGGAGAAGAGGACATTTGGCTGCTCCCCTTGGTTTCTTCCACGCCACACTGGTCCATCTCAGTTTCCTCAGTGGAGCTGGCCCATGTATTTAGATCAGCCTCTGCCCTGTCCTTTGGCCCACATTCCCATCCCCTTCCCAGTAAGACTGTACCCAGGAGCCTCCTAGTTGTTCTCAGTCAAGGAAGGAAGAGACCATGGCTCCCTCGCCAGGTGCCTGGCATTCTTCCAGGGTTGGGCTCTGCAAACATCAGACACCAGAGCCTCAGACCCCTAACCCCTGAACCCTTTACCTTTTTTTTTTTTTTTTTTTGCCTCTCAATGCTTTAGTCACTCCTGTCCCTCTGTCTCCCCAGCATGCTCAACTCTCTCCTATTCTAGACACCACATCCTCTCCTTCCCATCCTAGCCAAACACCCCCAAGGAGAAGGAAGTGGCTTCTTCCTCCCCCAGCTCCCTCCCCACTCTTTGAGCCCTCCCAAGTTTGCCATCTGCCCTTCTCCCTCCACAGGCTCAGGCTTTCTGCCTGTCTGGGCTTCCAGTCCTCCATGTCTGTGCATGATGCACTGGGCACTGACAAACCTCTCCTTCCCACTTACACTTCAGTCACTTCTGAAAACTCTGTACTTGCCTGGAGCTCCTGTCCCTCTCTCACCTTCTTTCTGCAACTTTCCACCCCCGGTGAGCCCTGTTATCACATGGCTGTCTCCTCTTGCTCAGGCTTTGATGATTGCCTCCTCACCTGTGGCATTGGTGGTCCTGTTTAGCTCTGAGTCTGTGTCCAGCCCTGACCTCTCTTCCAGGCTTCATTTCAAGCTTGTGTGTGTTCATTGCAGAACGTTCACCCCACAAGCCATCCCAGAGTGCTTAGTGTGGGTGCAGCTGCAGGCTGGGTGCAATGGGGCTGCAACCATGAATGTGTGTGAGCTGTGGGACCCATCGTGGGTCAGGGGAGGTGGACACCCTTGAAATAGCTATCTGCACTTCTTGGCAGGAAGTGGCCACTGCAGTGAGGGATGGGGAGAGTAGTTGACAGCCCAGAAAGCTCCACTAGGAAGTCCTTCGGTTACCCCCACCTCAATCTTAAAACCCTATGTTGCCTCTCTGAGCTGACTTCGCTTCTTCTGTAAATGACATTACTATCTGAGTCTGGGACTGTAGCATGATCACCTTAAATGCTCTCAAGGTTGCTTTGCACACAGTAGGTGCTCAATAAAGACTTGTGCAGAGAATATCCGAGCTCTGTTCATTTGTTCAGTTCATGAGGGAACTATCCCTGACTGAAGCTTTCCATCCCTGACCAATGCTCCCCACCCGCCTCCATTCCCCATACCACCTGGTGCCTGGCCCGCACCCGCAACCTCCAGCAGCCTGCTCAGACTAAGGGTTTTTGAAGTGTTTATCTCCCTTCTGACCGGGAGCTTTCAGGCCTCATCTCTTCTGATCCAAAAGAACCCCTGGCAGATGCCTGGCACCCAGTAGGCATTATTAAATGAAGACTGAATGAATCTTTGTATCTCAACACCCATACGGTGCCTGCCACATGCTAGGCACAGAGCGCAGCCTAGTCGAATACATGAATGAGAACTTGCTGTATATAGACTTCACTTGTCACTGGCCACAGTCAGGGCCCTTTTGAGTCCCTCCTCAGTGAAATGTTAATATTCAGAGCATTCACTGCTCTGCTGACAGACCTTAGGCAGAGGAGCCTGAAGCCTAAGGGTTAAGAATGTGGTTAAGTGCAATTAGAAAATTAGGTGTCTTGGAGGAAAAGGATTAGACTTACGGAGACGCTGCTGACTCGCGGTGCCTCCTCTGTGTGGGGCTAGGACCTGGCTTGTCCTCACGCTGCCAGGCTCAGCCCGGAAGGGCTCAGGTGTGGGGTCTCAAGCACAGCTGAAATACTCCTTTCCCACTTTGGAGCCTCCGTATTCGGAAACAAATATCCCCAAAAGGCAACAGGCCCCATTTCATCCTGCGAGCCCTGGGGTCTTTGGGGAACAGTGCAGTTGGAGCTGCTGCCCTGGGTAACCAGCGACCGGTGGGGCGTAGACCCTTCCAGATGACTGGCTCTGCCCGAGGTGCAGTCGTGCTGGTCCGTGATCTTCAAGCTCATCTCCCCTTGTTCTCTCCGCAGGCTGCCCGGTGCCCCGAGGAGGCTGCTGAGCCCCAGGCCATGGTCCCCTCTCGCAGGACGTGGAACCTGGGAGCCACGCCCTCGCTGCGGGGCCTGTGGAGAGTGGGCCGGGCCCCGGAGCCCGAGCCGGGGATGGCTCGCCCCGCCCCAGCCCCAGCCAGCCCGGCCGCCCGCCCTTTCCCACACACCGGCCCGGGGAGGTTGAGAACTGGTGAGTCCGCATTTTTAAAATGCCTCTTTATTTCCCTTCCTTCCTCCAGATACCAGAGATGAGACTGAGGTTTCTCACCGGTTCTTAAGCCCAGTCAGAGCTGTCAGGTAATTACAGGGTAACCGACAGCCCAGAGCCGGGCGGGCGTGGAGCCGGAGCGTCAGTCTCGCCAGGTGCTCCTTCCCTGCGCCCCTGTCTGGAAAGAGGAGACCTGGAAGCCGGGTTAAACTTTAACACGGATCGGGCACAGAGCAGGGGGATCAGCTGCTTTCCCTCTGGCCAAGCTGGTCAGAGCTCTGCGGGCTGCCGTCCTTGGCCAAAAGCTTATGGGCTCACTCTGGTCTCTGCCTAGGCTGGTAAACAAGGTAGGTGAAGTGGCTGCCCGGGCACCAAGTGCCGCTGACACTTGATCCTGCCTGGGCTGGCCCCTGGATGGCGTTGGGAGTGGACCGAGGCTGCTCTGGAACGTGGCCTGGCGGGACTTGGGAGCCATGTGCTCATTTTAGGTGTTTCTGTAGAGACCCTGACAGCAGGTGGGCAGGGGTCCCAGAGTCTTGGCCCCCAGTGTCTCCCCAGGGAGCTGTCAGTGCCAGCTCGCCTTTCTGGGTCATGTCCCCCGGTGCTGCGAAAGTCAAGAAGTGAGCGGCTTCTCTGATTCAGGGCAGGGACTGGATTGACGGGGCTAGGGAGCTGCCCATGACCCTCTCCCGAGGCGTGGGCAGGTTGCCCTGGTAGTGTGGGGGAGAGAGCTCTCCAGGCAACGTGCCTTCAGGGGTCTGCTCCCTGTCCCTCGTGACTTACAGGAACAGGGTCTAGACTGCCAGCCTGTGAGGGCTAGCAGAGTCCCTCTGGGCCATCAGGTCCAAGCCCCTTGGTGCACAGAAGGGGAAACTGAGGCCCAGAGAGGGCACACAGCAAACTCCTGTTCAGCCCTCTCTCCCACCACATTTGTGCTGTCAGTGGCAGCTGGACTGATATCTGCTGAGGTCTCTCTGCTTCTATGGTTGTCTGGGGCTGGCTGCTCCCAAGCAGCACAGCCAGGCTGGGGATGACCCAGGGCCCTCGGGAAAAGCCTGGGCTTTTGGGCCAGGTAGCCCAGTTGTCTGAAAGGGGCAGAGGATGGCCTCTGCCCCATAAGGTTGTCGTAAGGATTACAAATGTAATATGAATGAGTATTGCTTTTCTGGTAAAACAAAAACATTTTCCCTTCGAATACTTAAAACACATAGAAAATATCAAAAGGAAATAAAATCATAAGCTAGTCACTGAACATTTTATATATTGCCTTGTAGTCATGTGTGTCTGTGTGTGTGTGTGTGTGTGTGTGTGTGTGTGCATATAGGTATTTGAAATATTGTGTTATCTCAGCTTTCTAACCTGAAGGAAAAAATTGGGTATTATGAAGATTATATGACCATACAGACTTTTATCCACTTAAAAAATTTAAGACAAAGGTCAGATGAAATCCTGTGTGTGAAATGCAAGCACCGTGCCTGCCACTGGACTTCAGCCAGCTCAGCTGCCCCAGGCCCCTCTGAACCCCCCAACCAACCCCCATATTGCCACCCTGAGAGTCGGCTGGCAGAGGATTGGTTAGCACATGAGATTTGAATCCTGGCTCCTGTGACCCTGGGTACATTGTTAACCCTTCAGGGCTTCCGGTTCTTTGCCTGTCAGTTTGGGAGAATGCCCCCCACCTCCCTGGGGAGTTGTGAGGAGCTGATGGCAACTGTAGTCCTATTGGCCTGTACTGTGGGCCCTTTCTGTGTGCCTGGCACTACATCGGCACCACGTGTATCTCATCCATTTGATCCTCACCACAGGGCTGTGAAGTTGTCCCCATTTTATTGACAAGCAAACTGAGGATCAAGAAGGTGTGTAAAGGCCGGGCGCTGTGGCTCACGCCTGTAATCTGTAATCTCTTGGCACTTTGGGAAGCCAAGGTGGGCAGATCACTTGAGGTTAGGAGTTCGAGACCAGCCTGGCCAACATGGTGAAACTCCATATCTACTAAAAGTACAAAAATTAGTTGGGCTGGTGGTGCACGCCTGTAGTCCCAGCTACTCGGGAGGCTGAGGTGTAAGAATTGCTTGAACCCGGGAGGCAGAGGTTGCAGTGAGCCAAGATCACATCACTGCACTCCAGCCTGGGCAACAGAGAGAGACCCTGTCTCAAAAAAAAAAAGAAAAAGAAAAAGAAAAAAAAATGTGTGTAAGGCTTGAAAAGCACTTGGCCCAGTGGCTGGCACTTGGGATATTGTTACGCCCCAGGGTAGTGGCTCTGCAGTGTGCCTCATGACTCGTGAGGCTGGCCCCCATCCACCCTGTTCAGCCCTGCAGGTGGAGGTGGGTGGCTGGGGCATTGCTGCCGCAGCCCACCCTCTCTCCCATGGGTGAGGGAGGCAGTGTGTCAGAGGCACAAGGGGATGCACGTTAGCTGGTTCTGAATATGCTTGGGGAAGCAACGGAGTCTGGGCCACCAGGTGTGGATTTGGTCTTAATGAAGTCAGGGAAGAAATTGCCACCTAGAGGCAGCCGGGGTAATAAAGCCATAGCCCCTGTGCAAGTCCTCAAAGCTTCGTGCAGGCTGGCTGGCATCGGCTTCCTTCCATTGCCCTGCTGAGCAGGTGCCTACCCCAAAAGCCACTGTGAGGATAGGGGAGCCTCCAGTGGGGTATTGGGCCCCCTCCAGAAGAGAATCTTGGGGCGGCTTTTGGTAAGAAAGGAGTATAGCACCTGCCCCCAGCCAGGCCTTCCCCTCTGTGCAGGGCAGGTGTGTAAGAGTGTGTGAGCTCCTCCTGGCCTTATCTGAACCAGCCAGGGGTGTGTGAAAGCTGAGGTCAGCTGCGGCCCTGGCCAGTGGTCCATGGCTAGCAGTCTTCGGCCAGCGGTCGGAGTGTCTCACCTATCTCTCTGTCCTGGGACAGGGCGTGGAAAAGATACCCCAGTCTGTGGTGACGAGGACTCCAGTGCCCGAAGTGCAGCTCGCCCGGCCCTAGCTCAGTGCCGAGCCCTTAGCGTGGACTGGGCTGGCCCCGGAAGCCCCCACGGGCTCTACCTGACCCTGCAGGTAAGCGCTGGGGCCTTCCAGGCTGCATGTGCCTTGGCTCTCTGAGCTCCAGTGACTGGGTTGCTGCCAGGTTCCTGGGGGTATGAAGCACCAGGGGAGAGCCAGGGACTCACCTCGTACCTCTCTGCTAGGCCCCTCATGACCCCTCTGCGTGTGAGCCTGCTTTATTAAGTCAGACAGGGGAAATCTCACAGGAGCTGACAGGAACTTTTCAGCCATGCCCTGGCTGAGGTGTTAAAGTGGGAAGCATGGGGCCTTAGCTGAGGTGGGCAGAGCTTGGAGAAGGTATTGGGAAAACAGGCAGGTTTGGGGTAGTTAGTTATTCTCAAACGTGGTTATGTGAGTATTTCCTTGTATTTCCTTGGGAATATTTCCTTGTTTGAAGTGAAAATTCAAAGCTAGATGGGGGATTCACTAAAACTTGGGGTCTTCTCCCTTGTAGTTATCATGAAGTGACTTTAAAAAGACAAAGTAAGGCTGGGTGCAGTGGCTCAGGCCTGTAATCTCACTACTTTGGGAGGCTGAGGTAGCAAGATCGCTTGAGCCCACAAGTTCATGACCAGCCTGGACAACATAGTGAGACCCCATCTCTATAAAAAGAAAAATAAAAAATTAGCCGGGCATGGTGGTTCCTATAGTCCCAGCTACTCAGGAGGCTGGAGTGGGAGGATCGCTTGAGCCCAGGAGGTTGAGGCTGCAGTGAGCTGTGATTGCACCACTGCACTCCAGCCTGGGTGGCAGAGTTAGACCCTGTCTCAAAAAAACAACAACAACAACAAAAAAGATAAACTTTACATATATAGGTATATTTGGCTATAGAAATAATACATAATGATAATAGTAATAAGAGCTACTATTTATCAAACATGGACTTTGTGCCAGGCATTAAAGATCTCATGTCAGTCCTCATGATATTCATAACAGTCTGAGGATACAGTATTTGATCTGAGCTTTATAGATGAGGATGTGGAGGCTCAGAGAGGTTAAGTTACTGGCTGCTGGTCACATATTTGACCATTCAACACAACTAGCCTTGTAACAGGGCAGAGATACAATTACCCAGAAACTGCCTCTCATAGTCCTCTATCTTTGAGAAATCCACTATTAAGTATTTGGTGTTTATTTATTTATCTTTCCTATATCGAACCACTTAATTATATTTATATGATTTTTATTTTTGAGATGGAGTCTCATTCACTCTGTTGCCCAGGCTGGAGTGCAGTGGCGTGATCTTGACTGCAACATCAGCTTCCTAGGTTCAAGTGATTCTTCTACCTCAGCCTCCTGAGTAGCTGGGAGTAGCACCACCGCACCTGGCTAATTTTTGTATTTTTAGTAGAGATAAGGTTTCACCATTTCACCATGTTGGCCATGAACTCTTTTTTTTTTGAGACGGAGTCTTGCTCTGGAGTGCAATGGCATGATCTCAGCTCACTGCAACCTCTGCCTCTCGGATTCAAGTGATTCTCCTGTCTCAGCTCCGCGAGTAGCTAAAATTACAGGCGTGCACCACCATGCCCAGCTAATGTTTGTATTTTTAGTAGAGACAGGGTTTCATCATGTTGGCCAGGCTGGTCATGAACTCCTAACCTCAAGTGATCTGCCCACCTCAGCCTCCCAAAGTGCTGGGATTACAGGTGTGAGCCACCCAGCCATATTTATATGATTTTTTTTTTTTTTTTTTTTTTTTTTTTTGAGACAGAGTCTCATTCTATTGCCCAGGTTGGAGTGTAGTGGCAATTTTTTTTTTTAATTTAAATATCTCAGCCCACTGCAACCTTCACCTCTCAGGTTCAAGCGGGTTCAAGCGATTGTTATGCCTCAGCCTCTCGAGTAGCTGGGACTACAGGCATGCGCCACCACACCTGGCTAATTTTTGTATTTTTAGTAGAGATGGGGTTTCAACATGTTGGCCAGGCTGGTCTCGAACTCCTGACCTCAAGTGATCTGCCCACTGGGCCTCCCAAAGTTCTGGGATTACAGGCATGACCCACAGTGCCCAATGCATATTTATATGATTTTTATTATTTATTTTACATGTTATTCTGTGACTAGCTCTTTGCCTCAAGTAACTCCTCATAATCTCTTCATGCTCATCAACATATAGAGAACTACCCTTTTTTTTTTTTTTGAGCAAGGTCTGGTTCTATTGCCCAGGCTGGAATGCAGGCTGGAATCTCACTGCAACCTCCAGCCACCTTCCTGAGTAGCTGGGACTATAGGCATGTGCCACCATGCCCAGCTAATTTTTGTAGAGATGGAGGTTTCATCATGTTGCCCAGGCTGGTCCTGAACTTGTGGGCTCTGCCTTGGCTTCCCAAAGTGCTGGGATTACAGGTGTGAGCCATCACACCCAGCCCTACCTCTTTCTTTTACACTGCTGCATAATAGTCTACTTCAGGACTTACTATACGTTATTTATAACGGATCCTCTGTATTGTTTCTGATTGCAGTGAGCTCCTTAAACAAATATCTGTGCTGTGTTCATGCAGCAATAGCTTTGAGTATTTTCGGGGCAGTACAAGCTCTGCCCATTCTTAATTAATGCATTCGTTCAACAGATTATTTAGAAGGTGCCAGTCTGTGCTAGGGTCAGAGGTGCAGTGCAGAAAGAGACAAGAGAGTCTAGCAGAGGCACCAGAGAGTGACCAAATAGTCATGAAGGGATGAAGGCAAACCAGGCAGGGGCCAAGAAGGCAGTGGCAGAGGATCAACACCAGAGTCATCTGGGGGTGCTGCTAAGGCCCACCCCCCAAGAAAACCGTTACACTAGAGGGCCCACCACTCCCCCACGTTCTCCTGACCATCCACACACACTGATTCTGCCCTTTCTGGAAGCCACATTTTCACAGAGCCTTGCAGGAACATGTACAAATGGTGGGCAGGATGGAGTGTGGAAAACACATACCATTCAAGGGACATATCCTCCCTGGTGCACATGGATGTCCAGGCCCGGGTAGCTTGTTTTCCCAGCCCCTGATCTGAACATGGATGCAGGGGTTGATGTCGCTTCAGGGGCAGTCTTGTGTTTCGAGGTGTTTCTTGTCTCTTCTCGTGATTCATCTGAAAACTGAACCAAAAGTTTCTTCTTTTATCTGTTCAAATCTGCCAGAAAAGCAGGTCTGGTGAGAGAACAGTTAAAGAAACCCGAGGACCCACTCTTTGCTCTGTCTTGAGCCATCCATAGTTAAATTGGAAGGCGGCAGTCAGAAACCCACAGCCTCGAGTTGGGTGGTGGCTCTGTTCTTGAGCTTTGATTATGGGGTGCTGAGTTGTGGTTGCAGCTGAGTCCTGGGGTCAGCAGATCTGCTGAAGATCTCTGGGATGCTGGCACCAGCAACTAGCTTCCACGTTCACATCCTGGTGGGCCCCCACAAAGCTCCATTATGCGGTAGGTGCTTCAGGATTGAAGATGTGGGGCCAGGGTGTGTCCCAAGCACAGTGCGGCGACCTGGTGGCCTTAGTGACACCCCCTCCCTAGGCTCTGTCCAGCAGTTAAAACCTGAGATGCATCCCACAGAGGCGCTGCAGAAACTCCCAACCCCCCAGGGCCCCGTCTGTCCTTCCTGTGGCTTGGCCAACGGGCCAGAAATAGTGTAACCTTTGCCCTGGCTGGCAAATGGAAACTTCCAGCTGCTGTCCTTGCCGCCATGGATCACAAGCCTGCTAGCGATGGTGTGGCAGTTGGTCACAGGGCGGGGACAAAATTAAGTCGGAGGGAATTTTCTGTTTTCTTTTTGAGACACAGTCTTGAGCTGTCACCCAGGCTAGATTGCAGTGGTGCAATCTCAGCTCACTGCAACCTCCACCTCCTGGGTTCAGCGATTCTCCTGCCTCAACTTCCCGAGTATCTGCGATTACAGGTGCCTGCCACTACGCCTGGCTAATTTTTTTTCTATTTTTAGTAGAGACAGGGTTTCGCCATGCTGGCCATGCTGGTCTCGAACTCCTGACCTCAGGTGATCTGCCCGCCTCAGCCTCTCAAAGTGCTGGGATTACAGGTGTGAGCCACTGCGCCCAGCACGAATATTCCTAAATATAAGAGGTGTGTCCCCCACCCGCCCTTCTCAAGTGGAGCTCGGGGTCGAGAGAAGGAGGGGGTGCATTTTGGGCTAAGGAGCCTGCTGATGTCACTTTTCTTGTCTTTTCAATTATCTGTATTGGATTTTTGAATGTCAAAGTAAAAAAATGTGAAGATTACAGGAATCATGTCCTGATAATACTTATCTCATATCAAGCTCTTACTATGTGCCAGGCGCCCTCTGGGGACTTGGCTGCAATTGTCTGTTACTCTTCACACAAGCTCAATGCGGTCCTGTTATTACCATTTTTATTTTAAGAATGAGGAGAACGCAGCTTCAAGAAGGGAAGTAACTTGCCCAACGTCACACAGCTTAGCTGAGGAAGAACCAGGCTTCACACACAGGCCTTGCCGCCTCTAGACTACGTGTTTATTTTTTAGAGTGAGCACTTTCAAGAGAGTAACTTTTTTTTTTGTTTTGAATTTAAAGGTCACAAAGACACACAGAAATTGTCTGCTATCTCTCTTCCAAGATAACCTCTGTTGATATGGAAAAAAAAAAAAATGCTGGGCGTGTTAGGACGACAAGCATGAGCCACCATGCTTGTGTTAGCCTGGGAGGCTGAGGCAGGAGGATCACTTGAGCCCAGGAGTTTGAGACCAGCCTGAGAAACATGGCAAAACCCCATCTCTACACAAAAAATACAAAAATCAGCTAGTCATGGTGGTGTGTACCTGTAGTCTCAGCTACTCGGGAGGCTGAGGTTGGGGGATTGCTTGAGCCCAGGAAGTCAAGGTTGCAGTGAGTTGTGATTGTGCTATTGCACTCCAGCCTGGGCCACAGAGTGAGACTCTGTCTTAAAAAAAAAAAAAGAAAGAAAGAAAAGAAAAAGAAAAAAATGGCCAGGCGCAGTGGCTCATTCCTGTAATCCCAGCACTTCAAGAGGTCGAGGCGGGTGGATCACTTGAAGTCAGGAGTTTGAGACCAGCCTGGCCAACATGGTGAAACTCCATCTCTACTAAAAATACAAAAATTAGCCAGGTGTGGTGGCACACACCTGTCATCCCAGCTACTTGGGAGGCTGAGGCAGGAGGATCGCTTGAACCTGGGAGGCGGAGGTTGCATTGAGCCGAGATCGCACCACTGCACTCCAGCCTGGGTGACAGAGTGAGACTCTGTTTAAAAAAAGAAAAGAAAAAAAACAAAAAACCAAAAAACCACATAGTCATTGTTTATAAGGTTAACAATTCAAATGCCAGAGAGGTTCAAAATGAAATGTAAGGCCACCTCCTTTCCCCTCTTCTCACGTTCTCTCTGTTGTGAACTTTCTTTTTATTCCCCCCAAGTTGAAATGATGCTTGTTTCTACTCTCAGCCACTACACCATCTCCCCAACCTTCCACAGAGGATCACTGTCTATATAGTTCTCTAGATTTGTCTCTATGCCTGTTTTATTTTCATGATCCTCAAGTGGGCTCACTCTTTGCATGTGGCCCTGCTGCCTGCCTTGGGCATCTTTATGTGTGAGTGGTAGGTGACATTCTCTGGATGAAACACCTCTTCGTGCCTCCCCTCTCTCTCCCTGTGCCTGCGCACTGGCCCTCTCTGTCTTGAGTCCTTTGCCCGTGTTCGCCCTGGAAGAGGAGATGGCTTCCTGTGGCCTCTCGATAGCCCTGTGGGGCGGGGAAAGTGAAGGAGGCAGGGCTGTGGCCCTTCTGCTCAGACAGACTCGTGGGCAGCCTCCTTGGCAGTCTTGGGGGTTCCATCTGGAGATGCAGGGCTGTGTGCCTGGGGTGGCAGCATCGGCATGGGAGCAGTTGCCCTGAGGTTGATATGTGTGTGGTGGGGCTGGATGGTTGCCTGTGGGGCGTGTGCGCCGGAAGTGAGCTGGCCTCTGTGCTGGTGACTCTCAGACTCTGGAAGGATGGCATGAGTTTCTCCTGAGGACTTGAAGTACCTAAGAACCTTCTTTGCTGGTGCAGAAGACCAGCTGCTAAGGGAGGCCAGGATAAGGCACTGCCACTGTCTTGCTGTGGGACCTGGCACATCCTCTTCCAGATCCTGGGCCTCAACGTCCCCACCCCCCCACACAGGGAGGGACTGGACCCCCTGGGCCCTGGGATCCTGGCCAGCTCCGGGAGTGCACCATCCTTTGGCTCGAGGGTCCTTCCCTGGCGCAGTCTCCTTCATGTGAGGATTCTGGTTGTGTCTTGGCAGCAGGCCCTACAGGACAAGGGGTGCAAGAGCCAGAGTCAGGGGACGAAAGAAGAGAAGCTTTGGAAGAGACAGGCACCGGCCCCCAGGCAGGCCCGGGAGGCCCAGGAAGCTGGTGGCACCATGAATGTAGAGAATACAGGTAAAGCAGGCCTGCCCGCCCACCTGGCACTCCCCAGTGAAGCCAGCACAGGAGGGAGGCTCTTGTGCGATTGGTGCTATGCTATCCCTATGCCCTGTCCTCCCTGGCTGGAGGTGGCCTAGACAGACTCCAGCTGCCTGACCCACAGCTCCAAGCCCCCAGTCTGCCTCTCCCGGATTCAGGGACAGTGGTGTGTATGGAACCTTCATCTCGACCTGCCTCCCACAGCATCCAGGCCCCACCCAGTGATAAGAGGCCTTGGCCAGCGTGGGCTGGGGTTGAATTTCTCTGCTTTTTGTCTTTTCCCAGCGCCTGTCTAAAGCAGGGCAAGGGTGGCAGCCTCACAGACGCCACTGCCTGCAAAGAGAGACTCGGCCTTCTCCCTCCTATCCATGGGCTCCCAGGGTCTGGAGGCTCCTAGAACAGAACTTGGATTCTCCTGGTCAGAGGCTGAGATAAAGGAGCCGGTGGCTCAGCTCTTCTCTGGCAGGGTCTGCCATGGTGTCCAGGGCCGGCTGGTTCTGGAAGATTCTACAGGCCCCCCTTGTAGTCTTACGGGTCCATGCCGGGGATCCTTGGCAGTAAGCGAGAGCCCGGTGATAATGGGGAAGCAGCATCCTCCAGGATCCCGGGGGAAGGCCAAGAGCATGTGAAGGAAAGAGGAGCTGGGCTTTGTCATCTTCCTCCTCCATCGCCAAAAGGTTAACTTGTGTGTCTGAACTTGCCATGTGGTGGAAGGAGCCACTCCCTTCTCTGAGGCTGTCCAGAGCCCCGTTCTGGGGTTCTGGCCTGTCTGGGCCCAGGCACTCTTCTGCAGCGAGCGGCAGGGTTTGGGGTCTGGCTGAGTGTGAGCAGGCCAGCCTCGGGCAGGGGACATCATCTTGCTGATTGTGCATTGAGAAGAGGAAGGCTGATTCCAGGGAACAGCAAGGGTGACCCGGTCAGTGGGGCCAGGCCGTGCCTGCATGGTATCTTTGAACCCTGAGTGCAACCTCTCCAGCACAAGGGCCCATTTGATTTCACCTCGTCCTCCCATCCTCCTCTTTCTGGGACCTCCCTGAGCTTCTTGGAGATCTTTTCTCCACAAGCACTCTCCTGGCCCCCTTCCCACTGCCCTGCCGCGGTGCTGAGACCCAGCGAGCCCCTCTGGGGGTGACATCCCATGACATGAGCAGTGTTCCGGATGAACTGGGCTCTCCGAGGCCTCATTTCTGCCCCATGGCCTGTTGTGTAACAGCTACCCACGCCTGTGCATCTCCACAGTGCTGGGCTCCTTTCAGGCAAGGCCCCTTGTCCCCATTTCTCCTAGGAAGCTCCTGCCGGGCCCCTCCCACACGTCTCTCGAGTGGCAGAACCAGCTCTCGGGCCAGGAGTCCAGTGCGTTCCCTGCCTCACTGCAGCAGCCTGCAAAGGGCTGAGGGCCACGTTGGTCACATGCCGCTCATGCTGCCGCGTGTGCAGGCCTGGAAGCATCCGTCTGACCTCACTCGCTCTAGAACAGATCACAGGAGCTTGGCCAGCTCTGTGTGACATGCATGCAGCGTCACGTGCAAGCCACACGGCCAGGGTCACCACCCAACCGGGGATGCCCAGCTCCAGCTCTCCGGAGTGCTCGGGTGGAGGAGGGAAGAGCCAACCTGTGTGTGTCCCTCCTGCTCTCCTAGAGCGGGGCGGGGGGCCTCTACCCATCTGCCCCTCCTCCTGGGGCTGTGCCAAGATGTCCCCGCCCAGCTGCAAGCTGTACCCTCCCCACTTCCCTGTCCATCTGAGTCCGTTTGGCTTCCCTCAGGCCAGGCTGTCAGAGGGGTGTGTGACTTCAGGTGCAAGTGGCTTCCTTCCCAGGGTCTAGGAGCCCCCAACCCCAGCCTGCCGAGGGCTGGGATTCCTGGGGACTAATGTGGGAACGCCTAAAGCCCCAGGCTCCGAGGTAGAGAGCAGCGCTCTCTGGCCAGCAGATGCCCCTCTTCACCCTTCACTCTGCCACGCTCTGTCATGTCCCATTTGTGCTCCCTGAGGGGAGGAGGCAAATCACCCACCCTTCCTCCCCAGCCCCCCATTTTTCTCTCTCTCCCCTAAACTCTTTGCTCCCTACCTGCAGAGACCATGGCCATTCTTGGCGCCCTGGAAGCAAGCTGTAACAAGCATCCCAGGCCCCGTGCACAGGTCATGGGCCCCGATTCTGTGTTCTTGTCCTTCATCCATCTGTCCATCTCTCTCATTCCTGGTGACAGGACAGTGGTGGGCCTTTGGAGGAGGAGGACTCCCTCTGTCTTGCCTGGGAGGTCCCTGCGCTCCATCCTTGCTAGGTGTTGGCTGGCTGAGTTCTTGCCCCATGTGCAGGGCGGGCTTTGTGTCCTGGTCTGTCTGTCCCTCCCACATGCACACGGCTCCCCTGGCTCCCCTCTCTCTGCACAGTTGACCACTTGCCACATGGGGAGGTTCGGGAGCCCCACTCTTCTCTTCTGTACTCTTGAGAGGGTTTGAGACTTAAAGAAATAACGTGCCTACAAGAATAGAGTTTTCTAGGGTGAGAATCCCTTGTCTTTCCCAGCTGCGATTCCTTGCAGCCTGGCCATGGAGAGAGGCTGGCCCATCAGACCTGGAACATGTGCTTTGAGAGCCATATTCAGTGCAAGTTGCTTTCTTAAGTCCTGATCCAGGCAATTTAATCCCCCAGATGCTGCCTGGGGAAGTGTCTTTTTCTGGGACAGGCCCTGGAGGCCCCAGCTAACCTATGCTGCTGCTGCCCCAGCCCTCACCTGGTTGCCCACCCCCTCTGCTTGCACCCCTGTCATCCCTGGTGGTCTGCCCTGTTGTGACGGACCCTCTCCTCTGCCAGCATGGGACCTCTGCTGCCCTCTCATCAGCCACTACTTTGCTTGTAGGTGGGCGTCTCTTTGGCAGCAGGAGGTGCTTGAGCCTGTCGGGGCCACCAGGTGCGGCCCCTGTGGTGCATAGGATGGTGGAGGCCATGTCCCAGCTCCAGGAGGAGAAGGCCCAGCTACAGGAGGAGCTGGTGGTCCTACGGGAGAGGCTGGTCCTCTGCGACAGTGACCAGCAGGCCACATCCACCCAGCTGCAGAACCAGGTACCTGGGGAGGCTGGGATGGGCAGAGGCCACTGCCCACTATGGAGCAGGTCAGAGGACACCACCTGGGGCACCTGACCCCACCAGGCTACTGGTGTAAGAGGAGACAGCTGGGGTCTCGTCTCCTGGAATACGCTGGAGGGTAGGGTGGTAAGAGTCAGAGGCCTCCCATCCTGGAGGATGCACTTTTGAGATGCAGCATTACTTTCAGCTTACAGGGGCCTCCCATCCTGGTCCTTCTTGTGCCCCATCTCCTTGGGTTACAGGGGGCCAGGACCTGCCTCCCTAGGAGGTGATGTAGATGTGAGTGGAACAGGAAGGTGCAGGGTGCTTCCCACCCTGAGTCCACCCCATCTTCCATGGTGCCCTGCACCGGGCAGCCTGAGTGGACAAAACTCATCAGATGGTCACCCCACAGGAGATTGGTATGACATTTCTCATGCTTTTGATTTCTCATTAAAGGTGGACGCTAGTTTGAGTGCGTGTTGGGGAAGGGATCTCTCAAACCTCTGGAAGCCAGAGAGAGCCAGGGTTCATGCAGGTCAGCGTTGTCTCCTTCGTTGGCTGGGCAGAACATTTGGGTACCATTGGCTGATAAGCTGCTTGTCCTATAGGGCTGACCACCGGCCATCTTGTGTGTGTGTGGCTGCGTCACTTTCTTCTCCTTCTGGATCTCCACGCGGCTCCCAACCCTCCTTCCCTGCTCTTCTCCTCAGTGGCTGTCTCTGTGGTTGTATCTCAGCCTTGCCCACTTCCCCAAGGTCTCCAAGCCCGTCTACCACATCATCCCCTCTTCTGATCCAGTGCCCTGGCCTGGCTGTTGGGCCTCTGAGCTCTGGGCCCAGGACTCTGTGTTGACAGACTGGCCTTCAGGTAGAGCTAAGTTCTTTGTGTGTCCCATGAGCCAGCAAAGAGATGGCCTGGACATGCGGATGTCTGCCTATTGTGCCTCATATGTGCTGTGACTTGTTCTCTCAGTTCTGGGGGCAGCATATTGTGCACGCTTTTGAAATGCAGCATTTCTTCCAGCTTACAGGTGTGTTCTCTTCTCAAGAATGGCCTGGCCTGCCCCCCTGCCCCTTGCTGACTCGGGTGGGCCTCCTTGGGGTGCCCCTCATGCTCTGTGTCTTCCTCTTACACACTTACCCCACAGCTTGACTATCTGGGCCTGCCTTCCCCACTAACTGGGGGCTCCTCTAGGCCAGCCCTGTATCCTCTTCCCTGCTGCGTGCCCACCTGCTTCCTTGGGTATTTGTGCATGCCCCTTTTGTACTCGCACTGAGCTGGGCATGGGGGAGCCATGTAGGCTCCCACCCGGTGGAGGCTCTGCCTGTGGGAAAATGGACATTTGCTTCACATACCTACATAAAAAGTGGGAAGGGCTCGATGGGATGGGCACACGCATGGCCTCGAGGTCTTGTCCCTGGGCGTCTTGAGCTAAGCTCTGGGACAGAGCAGAGGGAAGTGCACTCTGAGCTGAGGCCCAGCCAGTGCAAAGGGACTTGTGGTAGGAGGGGCGTGGCTCAAGCGCCTTGGGGGTTGCAAGGGGTCCAGGGCCCACCCTGCAGGACATGCATCTGGCCTCAGGCAAAGGCTGAGCAGCCCCTCTTCCTTCCCTGACCTTCCCCAGTTAGGCTCTTCAGACACTTCATTTTGCAAATAAGTGTTTTTTTAAAGGGCTTCGTGGGCTGGGCACAGTAACTCATGCCTGTAATCCCAGCATTATGGGAAGCCAAGGCAAGTGGATCGCCTGAGGTCAGGAGTTCAAGACCAGCCTGGCCAATATAGTGAAACCACGTCTCTACTAAAATTACAAAAATTAGCTGGGTGTGGTGGCAGGCACCTGTAATCCTAACTACTCGGGAGGCTGAGGCAGGAGAATCGCTTGAACCTGGGAAGGGAAGGTTGCGAGAATCGCTTGAACCTGGGAAGGGAAGGTTGCAGTGAGCCAAGATCACGCCACTGCACTCCAGCCTGGGCAACGAGAGCAAAATTCCATTAAAAAAAAAAAAAAAAAAAAAAAGAAAAAAGAAAAGGGCTTTGTGGAGATGTAATTCACATGCCATAAAATTCACCCCTTGAAGGTGTACGGTTCGGTGGTCGGTGGTAAGTATATTAAGATGGCAATGCACCAATCACCAGTGTCTCATTGCCAAACATCTTCATCACTCCACCGGGCCTACTGACGGTCACTCCCCATGCTCCTTGCCCCACGGCCCCTGGCAACCTTTAATCTGCTTTCTGTTTTTATGGATTTGTCTTTTCTGAACATTTCATAGAAGTGAAATCATAGTATCTAACCTTTTGTGTCTTTAAAGAGGTTTTGAAAACATTTTCCTTTAATTAACAAAATCAACTTATGTTTTAAGAAGGGAAACTGAGGAGGAAACATCCTAGCCTTTTAGTTCTTTGACCCCAGCTCTCCAGCCACTCTTAGGAGAAACCCCGAGCCTACCCCACTCACGCAAGTGACTTAGGAATTCAGAATGGTTCCTGGTCTTTGTTCTCATTTTGTCCTTGAACGTTGTTTTTCCTTTTCTTTTCTTTTTTTTTTTTTTTTTGAGATGGAGTTTTGTTCTCATTGCCCAGGCTGGAATGCAATGGCGCCATCTCGGCTCACTGCAGTCTCCACCTCCCAGGTTCAATCCATTCTTCTGCGTCAGCCTCCCGAGTAGCTAGGATTACAGGTATCCACCACCATGCCTGGCTAATTTGTATTTTTAGTAGAGATGGGGTTTCACCCTGTTGTTCAAGCTGGTCTCGAACTCCTGACCTCAGGTGATCCACCTGCCTCGGCCTCCCAAGGTGCTGGGATTACAGGCATGAGCCACGGCATCTGGCCTGTCCTTCAACTTTCTGACTGCAGCTCTTTTCTGGAAATTTCTCAGGGGATGTATCTGAAGCTCCAGGTCTCTGAGATACTCTCTAGGGGGCCCAACCTTGTGGAGATGTGGCCAACCACATGGGTCTAGAGCTGGGTTCAAACCCTAACTTTGGCACTACTCATTAGCTATGTGACCTTGGGACAGTTAATTACCACTCTGCAGGCCAGTTTCCTCATCTGTGAAATGGATGTGATAATAGGATGTGGTGAGATGATCCCTAGTGAGTCATTGGTGTTGCTGTGGCCACACCATTGTTGTTACTGGGAGAGTTTTGGATTTGGAATCCCGTGAGCAGAATTCTATTCTGGCTGTGCCATGTGCCAGCTGGGCAGCTGTAGGAAGTCACCTCCTCTCTGAGCCTTCACTTCCCAGTCTCTAAACTGGGGCTTACAAATGTTGCATTGCAGTTTAGGGGTGGATCTGTTGTAAGAGTGGACAGAAAAAAGGATGGTCAACTGTAACGTGTGGTGCATCGTGAGCTGTCACTCCCATGTGCCCTGGTCTCCTGCTAGCCTCACTGTGGTTTGATGCAGACTTGGACTTTCCTGGAATTCTGAACGTTGCCTCTCTAAGCAAAGCCCACCAGGGGATACACTGTGCCTTGTTTTCCGCGGTGCCATGTTCCCAGCCCTGTGCACACTGGCTTCTGATCGGGTGCTTTCTCACACTGCTGTTCCTGCAAGGCTGTGTGGCCCCATGGTTAAGGGTGAGGGTTCTGCAAGGGTCAGTCAGATGCGAGTTCTGCTAGGTCCACCACTTACTGGTCAGGTGACCTCAAGTAAGTTGCCTAACTAAGGCTTAACCTCTTAGGAGCTCAGTTTTTCTTCCTGTAAAATGGGGATAATAATAGTACCTACCTCAGGGGAATAGGGGATGAAAAATGATCTTATGAAATCCCCCTGCCCTACTGGCAAAGCCGACTCAGTTAACGGGGCTCCATTATCACTGTTGGGATCTGGGCTTGTGGGGGCTGCAGTGGTCTTTTCAGGCCTCCCCACTGCTGTGCCAGGAGGAGGAGGTGTTTGTATATACTGAGAGCAATTGGGCCAAAGGTCCATAGTCCTTGAGCACCCAGCTGACCCAGGCCACAGAGGCTGCTCATCTCGGTCTGGTGACCACAGGAGGCTGTGGCTGTTGGGATGACCCTCCCCAGTGTTGTTAACAACAGTTCCAGGCCACGTCCTGCTGGCCTTGAGTTCCCCTGTCCTCCTGTGGATGTCCCTAGAGCCATGGCCTCAAGGTTCCTGAAGTTCCCAATAATGTGATATGCTGCCCAGACCTCACTATACTCCTTTTTTATTTTGACACGGTCTCACTCTGTCACCCAGGCTGGAGTGCAGGGGCATGATCACAGCTCACTGTAGCCCCTGCCTACCGGGCTGAAGCCATCCTCCCACCTAAGCCTCCTGAATAACTGGGACCACAGGTGTCCAACACACCTGGCCCACTTTTGTATTTTCTGTCCAGACAGAGTCTTGCTATATTGCCCAGGCAGGTCTTGAACTCCTGGACTCAAGAGATCTGCCTGCCTCAGCCTCCCAAAGTGCTGGGATTACAGGCATGAGCCACCGTGCCCGGCACTCACTGCATTCCCTTCCTGCCCCCTGCACCTCAAGAGTGAACCTTAAAAAACTGTCTTCAGGCCGGGCACAGTGGCTCACACCTGTAATCCCAGAACTTTGGGAGGCCGAGGTGGGCAGATCATCTGAGGTCAGGAGTTCGAGACCAGCCTGGCCAACACGGTGAAACCCCGTTTCTACTAAAAATACAAGAATTAGCCAGGTGTGGTGTTGCACGCTTGTAAGTCCAGCTACTAGGGAGGCTGAGGCAGGAGAATTGCTTGAACCTGGGAGGCAGAGGATGCAGTGACCAAGATCGTGCCACTGTCTCCAGCCTGGGTGATTCAGAGGCAAGACTCGTCATCTCAAAAAAAAAAAAAAAAAAAAAAAAAAAATTTGTCTTCAGAGGCCACAGGGCTAGAAAGGCTCTTGGCCCTCAATGTGTCTCGTTTGGCTGCATCTTCTTCTTCTTCTTCTTCTTTTTTTTTTTTTTTTTTTATCATTTTAAAATAGATGTAACATAACTTTACCATAGCTTAAGGCTTTTTTTTTTTTTTTTTTTTTGAGAGAAGTTTGAATGCTGTCGACCAGGCTGGAGTGAAGTGGCATGATCTCAGCTCACTGCAACCTCTGCCTCCTGGGTTCAAGGAATTCTCCCACTTCAGCCTCCTGAGTAACTGGAACTACAGGTGCGCACCACCACACCTGGCTAATTTTTGTATTTTTAGTAGAGATAGGGTTTCACCATGTTGGCCAGGCTGGTCTTAAATTCCTGACCTCAGGTGATCCACCTGCTTCAGCCTCCCAAAGTGCTGGGATTACAGGCGTGAGCCACCGCGCCCGGCTGATCTGAAGCATTTTTGAGAGTTAAGTTTGGCAGCAGTACATTCTCGTTGTGCAACAACCATCACCATCTGATATGGTTTAGCTCTGTGTCCCCACCCAAATTTCATCTCGAATTATAATCCCCACATGTCAAGGGAGGGACCTGGTGAGAGGCAAATGGATCATGGGGTGGTTTCCTCCATGCAGTTCTTGTGATAGTGAGTTCCCATGAGGTGTGATGGTTTAAAAGTGGCAGTTTGCCCTTCGTGTGCTCACTCTCTCTTCTCCTGTTGCCATGGAAGACATGCCTTGTGTCTCCTTCTCCTTCTGCCAAGATTATAAGTTTCCTGAGGCCTCCCCAGCCATGTGGAACTGTGAGTCAATTAAACCTCTTTTCTTTTATTTATCTATTTATTTACTTATTTTTATTTTTTGAGACAGAGTCTCTGTCTCCCAGGCTGGAGTACAGTAGCACAATCTCAGCTCACTGCAACTTCCACTTCCTGGGTTCAAGTGATTCTCCTGCCTCAAGCTCCTGCGTAAACTGGGACTACAGGTGTGCACCACCACACCCGGCTTTTGTATTTTTAGTAGAGACAGGGTTTCACCATGTTGGCCAGGCTGGTCTTAGACTCCTGACCTCAAGTGATCTACCTGCCTCGGCCTCCCAGAGTGCTGGGATTACCAGTGTGAGACACTGTGCCTGATGAAACCTCTTTTCTTTATAAATTACCCAGTCTTAGGTATTTCTTTATAGAAGTGTGAAAACTCACTAATATACCATCCATCTCTGGAACTCTTTTCATCTTCCCCTACTGAAATTCGGGCCCCATTAAACAGTAACTCCTCATTCTCCATCGATCTCTGTGGGTTTGACTACTCATGTAAGTGGAATCATCCAATATTTGTCCTTCTGCAACTGGCTTATTTCACTTAGTATAATGTCCTCAGAGTTCATCCATGTAGCATGCATCAGAATTTTCTTCCTTTTTAAGGCTGAATAATATTCCATTGTATGGATATACCATATTTTGTTTGTTTTGTTTTTCCATTCATCCATCCATGGGTTGCTTCTACCTTTTGGTTACTGTGAATAATGCTGCTATAAACGTGAGTGTACAAGTATCTCTTTGAGTCCCTCCTTTAAATTCTTTTGGGTATATACCCAGAAATGGAATTGCTGGATCATATGATAGTTCTATGTTTAATTTTTTGAGGAACCATCATACTGTTTTCCATAGTGGCTGCACCATTTTACATTCCCACCAACAGTGCACAGAGGTTCCAGTTTTTCCATATCCTTATGAGCACTTGGTTTTTCATTTTCTTTATTTATTTGTAGAAATGAGGTCTCGCTATGTTGCCCAGGCTAGAGTGCAGTGGCCATTCATGGTCGTAGCTCACTGCAGCCTCTGGAACTCCTGGCCTCAGGCAATCTTCGTGCCTCAGCCTCCTGCAGTAGCTGGGACTCGCTCCTGCTTATTTTTATTTTTGTAACAGCCATCCTAATAGGTGTGCAGTGGTATCTCATAGTGGTTTTGAGTTACATTTCCCTAATGCCAGTGATATTAAATATCTTTTCATGTCTGTTTTAACTATTTGTATGTCTTGCCTGGATAAATTTCTATTCAAGTTCTTTGCACATTCTTTAATTGGGTTTGTTGTTGTTGAGTTGTAGTTCTTTATATATCCAGAATAATAGCTCCTTATCAGATAAATGATTTGCGAGTATTTTCCACACGTTGCCTTTTCACTCTGTTGATAGTATCCTTTGTTATACAAAAGTTTTTAATTTTGATGAAGTCCGACTTATCTGTTTTTTCTTTTATTGCCTCTGCTTTTGGTGTATATCCAAGAAATCATTGCCAAATTTAATGTCATGACATTTTCTCCTCCATTTTCTTCTGAGAGTTTTATAGTTTTAGCTCTCACATTTAGGTCTTTGGGGCTTTTTGTTTTTTATTTTGACACAAGATCTTGCTCTGTTGCCCAGGCTGCAGGGTGGTGGTGTGATCATGGCTCACTGCGGCCTTGGCCTCCTGGGCTCAGGTGATCCTCCTGCCTCAGCCTCCCTGGTAGCTGGGACCACAGGTGTGTGCCACCATGCCCAGCTAATTTTGTTTACTTGTTGTAGAGACAGGGTCTCCCTATGTTGCCCAGGCTGTTCTAGAACTCCTGGGCTCAAGCAGTCCTCCTACCTTGGCCTCCCAAAGTGCTGGGATTATACCATGCCTGGCCCTCTTTGATCTATTTTGAGTGAATTTTTGTATATGGTATAAGGTAAGGATCCAACTCCATTCTTTTGCCTGTGGATATCCAGTTTTCTCAGCACCATTTGTTGAAAAGATTATCCTTTCCCACATTAAATGGTCTTGGCAACCTTGTCAAAAATCATTTAACCATGTATGTCAGGGTTTATTTCTGGACTCTGTATTCCATTCCATTGGTATTTATGGCTGTTTTAATGCCAGTACCATACTGCTTTGATTGCTGTAGGTTTTTTTTTCATTTGAGATGGAGTCTCGCTCTGCCGCCCAGGCTGTAGCACAGAGGCGCGATCTCAGCTCACTGCAACTTCTGCCTCTCGGGTTCAAGTGATTCTCCTGCCTCAGCCTCCTGAGTAGCTGAGGCTACAGGCACCTGCCATGAGGCCTGGCTAATTTTTGTATTTTTAGTAGAGATGGGATTTCGCCATGTTGGCCAGGCTGGCCTCGAACTCCTGACCTCAGGTGATCCACCTGCCTCGACCTCCCAAAGTGCTGGGATTACAGGCATGAGCCACTGCACCTGGCCAATTGCTGTAGCTTTTTAGTGAGTTTTGGAATCAGGAAGTGTGAGCCCTTCAGTCTTTCAAGACTGTTTTAGCTATATGGTGTCCCCTGATAAGGATTTTTCTATTTCTTCAGAAAATGTCATTGGGATTTTGTTAGGCATTGCATTGAATCTGTAGATCACTCTGGGTAGTATTGACACCTTAACAATATTAAATCTTCTAATCCATGAACATGGAATGTCTTTCCATTTATTGGTGTCATCTTTAATTTCTTTCACTAGTATTTTGTAGTTTTTAGCATACAATATTTAACCTTTGTTTATTCCTCAGTACCTTATTCTTTTGATGCTATTATAAATGGAATTATTTTCTTAATTTCCTTTTGGATTGTTTATTGTTAGTTGTAGAAATGTAACCGATTTTTGTGTGTTCATTTTGTATCCTTCAACTTTGCTGAATTTATTAGTTCTAATTGCCCTGCTTTTAAAATCAAATTAATTCCAACATTTAAATCTTAATTAAATTCATATAAAACTCTAGACTTCCTTTTTGTCATAAATATTGGAAGATGTGGCACCTCTGAGCTGACATTCCCACATGGCACCCACCGCTTGAGGTCGAGTGGCAGCTCCTGCCTTTGGTAGAGATGAGCATCCTTTAGCACACTCCAGCCCCACCACCCTTTCTGTCTCTGCTTACCAACCTCATCCACAAGCTCTGCTCTGGCTGGCACCTCATGCATTCAGCATTCTTCCTACATGTACTTACTGAACACCTACTGTGTACCAGACACTGTTTCAGACACTGGGAGTACAGTGCTGAACACAACAGACAAAAATCCCTGCCTTCACAGACCTTTCCTTTGCATATATCACTCATTTAATCCTCGAGACAGCCTCCATGAGGTAGCCTCATTACACAAATAAGGAAACTAAGAGACATAGAGAACTTAAGAGACTCGTCCAAGGTTACCCAGCGGGTAAGGGAATGTCTAGATTAGAACCTGGGCAGCCTGGCTTAAGAATTCAAATTGTCAGCTGCTATTACTTGCCCATCAGTGGCAGAAGGACCCAGAGGTGAAGACTTGGCAACAGAGGCAGGGTGGCATGAACCGGGGACAGACAGGCTTGGCCAGTGGTCATAGAGCCAGGATCAGGCCTTCTGTGGGCTCCACAGGGTGTGCTGCCAGGGTCACCCGGCTGGCCTCTGGGCTGAGTTTGAGGTTGTCTGGATTCCAGGCCCTCTGGCTTTCCCAGCTCAGCAGCTTCGGCCTGGGAGAGCCCGCTTTTCCTTAGCAGACAGCTGATGATCATTGCTGGGCTTGGTGGGAGGTAAAGAGGTAACCAGCAGGTTTTCTCTCTGTGATAGTAAGAGGCCGCCTTGGAAGCAGACAGCTGAGAAAACACAGACCTGGGCTGGCCGGCCCCACCCTCGGTCGAGCAGCTTCTGCCTGTGAAGTGTAAATGCAGGTGGTGTCAAGTTTGCAGACAGGCCCAGCTCCCTCTTCCCCTTGAGCAGGCAGGGCCGAGGCCCCCTGCAGCAGGCCCGTGACTTAGTTGCTCTGGCTGATGAAGAGCTTGGGCCTGGGAGGAGTGTCGCACAGCCCCAGCCTGGTCCGTCCTCAGCCCTGGACTGACATCCATGCTGTCCTGGAACCATCTCAGCGGCCTAGTGGGGAGCCTGCTTTCTCCTCCATCCGGTGTCTTGGGCTCAGGCATGTGCCCACTGCCCCTTTGCGGCCACAAGTATGTATCGAGCCCACAGTGGCGCTCGGGACCCTCCCCTGGTGGGCTTAGAGACACGGACGGCCCTTGCTGGCTGGGAGCTGTGGTGAGTGTGTGAAGGGCCCTCAGTCTCCCCTGAGGAAGGCCCTGCCTTCTGGCTTTGCCTGCTCTTGGCTTTCACTGCTCCCAGGCCGTCTCCCATCCGCTTTCCCCAGGTGCCTCCACTTCTCTCTGACTTCTTGCCTGTTTTCCCTAATTCTGAGAGATTGCCTGCCTTCAAGTGTGGGAGAAAGCGGACATCTTCCCTACAAGCCCGAGACCTACACCCAGTAGAGCTGGCCAACCACCTGCCACGGAGCAGGTCACTGGTGCCTGGACCAGAGTGCTCGTGGTGCCAGTCTGCTGCGTCTCAGCCACATTTCCCCTGCTCTGCTGCCCGCAACAAGCCAGAGATGACCTAGTGTCTGACATCTCTGAATAAAGGGGCCTTTTACAGCCCCTTCCTCAACTCCCTCACCATCCCCCATGCTCCCCGAGCCTGACCCCCCCACTTTGCAGCCACCTCCTTCTGGGCACCCCTCTGAGATTCCAGACAGAACCCAGGAGCCCCCAGGTTCCCATTGTGATGCAAGGACAGAACAGAACCCTGGGCTGCAGGCAGGTGGCCAGTGGGTATCCCGCCTCCCACCCCCAGCAAACACTGGCAAACCCCACTCTCCTTGCATCGGGGTCTGAGTGCCTGGCAGTGGTGACAGTGGAGACGATCAAGGTCAGCACGCTCAGCCCCGTGCTGAGGCAGCAGCCTGTGTAGGGGAGGGAGGTGGGGTGGAAGGAGACTCCAACCTTTTGAAAAGGAAGTCGATTCACTTAGGGTAGGAAGAGTAGGAATACATATTCTTTGAGACTGAAAAATTACTGGGTGGGCGCAGTGGCTCACAACAGTAATCCTAGCACTTTGGGAGGCTGAGGCGGGAAGACTGTTTGAGGCTAGGAATTCAAGGCCAGCTTGGGCAAAATGGCAAGACCCTGTCTATATATTTTTTAAAAAAGTTAGCTGGGCGTGGTGGTATGTGCCTGTAGTCCCAGCTGCTCGGGAGGTTGAGGTGGGAGGATGGCTTGAGTCCAGGAGGTCTAGGCTGCAGGGAGCCTAGATCGCGGCACTGCACTCCAGCCTGGGTGACAGAGTGAGACCCTGTCTCAAAAAAAAAAAAAATTACTGAAAAGCATAAAGATTTTGTCAACTATAATTCCACAACCCAGAGACCCCCACTTTTTAGTACTGTATATTCAGATGTTTTTTAGTACTGTATATTCAGTACTGGTTTTTCAGATGTTTCTTGGACTTAATACGTTGATGAGCCTTTCCCCATGATATTTAAAACTCTTGATAAACATGAATGTAATGACAGAATAGTCCATGTAATGTAGATACACATTGTAATTCACCTGCCCACTCCTCTAAGCATGGGTATTCAGGGTATTCTCAATTTTAGGACTAAATTAGCAGAAAGGCTGCCTCATGCAAACTGTCCCCACTCCCACCCGGGGCCAAAGGACTTAAGCCGTCCTCTCTTCGGACACTGAGCGGGCAGAGAAGTGGTGCAAGCTCTGCCTCCCTGCCTGGCTGTGGCCCAGCGTGTTGCTAGGAAGGAATGTGCTTGTCCAGGTGGCAGCAGAGCTGACCTCCTGGGGCCTGGCCCTTGGGTCACCTGCTTGTCCCCCAGGAGGCCTGGCTGGGCCCCCAGCCTTTCACCTGGGTCTTACATCTTAGAATCCCCTGCCCCACTGTGAGTAGGCAAAGCCAGCTCCCTGGCCTTTTCCTCAGAGGTGGGGGTGGATCCCTTGGTCCACCCCTAACCACTCAGAGCTGGCCTAACTGTTGTGAGTCAGCGGCTCTCTCCAGCCCTGGGAGACAGGGACCTCCGAGGCCGAACACTACCTTGTTTGATGACACAGACTAGCTTGATGACATCTCAACCATGTAAAGTAGGGAGATTTTACACACACCTCGCAAAATCCAGATGTCTGGCCTGTCTTAACTATGGCTGATGCATGCTGCTGGCTGTGCTAAGAGGGCAGACTCTAAACCTCTTTTTTTTTTTTTTTTTTGAGACAGCCTCGCTCTGTCACCCTGGGGTGCAGAGGTGCTATCATAGCTTACTGCAGCTTCAGACTCCTGGGCTCAGGTGATCCTAACCCTCTGGATTACAGCTGGGATTATAAGCGTGCACTGGCACACGGCTGGGTTTTGAAACTTTTTGTAGAGATGGGGTCTTGCTATGTTGCTCAGGCTGGCCTAGGCCTTTCTTGAAAGATGAGAATTTTCACAATGCTGAGTGTGCGTTTTCACCTCCCGTGGTCTGAGGGGAGCAAATGGTGGCCGCCTTCTTAGGGGGTTCTTGGGAGTCCAGCCCTGCACAGCCCCTCACCCGCCTTACCTGGCTTTCCCCTGTAGTCAGTGGACATTGTTGCCTGTCATTTAGTAATGAGAACCCAGCTGGGTAAACCTCCTAAACTACCACATAGGAATCTGGCTCTTAACGTACCTTTCCTGAGGTGAGGGGTGCTCACCACAGGACGTTCAGCAAGAAAAGTCCTAAACATGCCCTGACGGAAGCTGGAGCCAAAGTCTGTGTCTGTGGATTGTTTCCTGAGGAGAGGTTTCTTGGGGTGGGCTGATGTGAGACCAGGGTCTGGGGCCTTGGGAGGGGATGGCTGGCTGGAGGACAGCTCTGGGGAAGGTTTGCTTCCCTGGGATCTGCCCTCATGGGACTGGCACCATGATGGCGTCCCCTCTTCTGGGGTCCGGATAAGCCAGGTAACCATGGCTTCCTCATGGGGTACACACCCTCTTCCCCCTCTAATAGTCTTGGCCGCCACAGCTCTCCTGCAAGGCAGATTGGGAGCAGGGGTGGACACAGGTTCTAAGTGTGCTCTGGCTACTGGAAGACCCATCTCCACAGGCCGACTTGCCAGAGACCACCCCAAGTGGAAAATTCTGGGGGCTAGGCCAGGGTGGATCCAGGGCTCGGAGGACCTGGAGTATGTATAATCTGGGGGCCCCTTTAAAGAGAGAGAACATGACATTACATAGACACAGGCAGGTACAGGGAAGAGAAAGAACATAACATTACATAGACACAGGCAGGGACAGGAAAGAGAGAGAACATGACATTACATAGACACAGGCAGGTAGAGGAGAGAGAGAACATGACATTACATAGACACAGGCAGGTAGAGGAGAGAGAGAACATGACATTACATAGACACAGGCAGGGACAGGAAAGAGAGAGAACATGACATTACATAGACACAGGCAGGGACAGGGCTTCGGGAGGGGCTCGTGGAGTGAGGGGTCCCGAGGGTGGGCTGCTGTTGGGTGGTCCCAGGTGGCATCGGGATGGCTTTGGTTGCACTTGCTCTCTGGGCTTTCCTGAAGAGCTGGGGCTGGCTCTGTACTGTGGAGGGAGAGGGCGCGGGAGGCTGTCAGTACCAGCACAGGTTTTGCTCACCTGAAGTCCCAGGTGTGACGGGATGCTTGAACATAGGGGAACCTAAGGCCACAGCCTTAGAAGCAGCCACGGCCACATCAGTCATCCCTGGTGCTGGGCAGGAGGCCTGGGTGTGGGCTGGAGCTGAGGACTGAGTCTCACCTTGCTCCTGACTCTGTGCCCATAGGTGGAACACCTGAAGGAGAAGCTTATTAGCCAGGCCCAGGAAGTGAGCCGACTGCGATCTGAGCTGGTGAGGCCGCAAGGCTGTCCTGGGGCAGCACAGGGGGCTGGCCTGGCCCTGTGTAGATGGGCCCTGCCAGGGGCAGGGGTGCAACCCTCTCTCTCCTGAGCCCACACATCCATCCCACCCTGTCTCAGAAACACACCGAGAGCCTTATCCCCACGTCCTGGCACCCTCAGAGGCCTTGTGGCTCCAAGGGGTGGGAGATTCCTTCCCGGTTGCTGACATTAAACAGGAGTGTGAACCCTGGTATAAGTATGTCTCTCCTTGTGACTTTCACACTCAGAATAGGGGGAGCAGGGAGAGCAGGCCCTGGGTTGCCACTGATCTCGACTCTGCCCTCCACTGTCTTTCTCTTGGTTTCTCTCTTGAGCTCGTTCCCTCCTCTCTTGCCCTTGCCTTTTTCTTTTTCTCTTTCCCTCTGCCTTTCTCCTCACCTCTCCTCTCTCCCCTGCCCTTGTGCCATCTCCGCTGGCCCCTCTTCCTTCCCCTGCCATCTGCCCTCGCCACATGCGCCCCCTCGGCCCTGGCTCTCTGCAGGGGGGCACCGACTTGGAGAAGCACCGGGACCTGCTGATGGTGGAGAATGAGCGACTGAGACAGGAGATGCGGCGCTGCGAGGCCGAGCTGCAAGAGCTACGTGCAAAGCCAGCAGGTCCCTGCCCAGGTTGTGAGCACAGCCAGGTGAGCAGAATGGCCGCAACCCCCATGCTGGTCCTGGAGGGCCACCCCGGCTCCTCAGAGTGAGCCTGTCCCTTGCACTCATCTAGTGCCTCCCACTGGCTGCAGGAGAGTGCCCAGCTCCGTGACAAGCTGTCCCAGCTGCAGCTGGAGATGGCGGAGAGCAAAGGGATGCTGTCAGAGCTGAACCTGGAGGTGCAGCAGAAGACTGACCGGCTGGCTGAGGTGGAGCTGCGGCTCAAGGACTGCCTGGCTGAGAAGGCACAGGAGGAGGAACGACTCAGCCGGCGCCTGCGTGACAGCCACGAGACTATTGCCAGCCTGCGGGCCCAGTCCCCACCTGTCAAGGTGAGCCCTGGCCCACCTGATCTGTGCCTCAGCCCAAGGTCCCTAGTGCCTGGGGCAGGGCCAGCCCATAAGAGGGGCTTGACCTGGTGAATAGGTAGGTGCATGTGGGTGGAGGAATCATTTCAGTTCTGTGCTTGATCCTGCCCCTTTCCCTTCCTGTATCCAGGGCCAGGCACCGAGTAGGTATCCAACAACTGAGGTGCCAGGCATAGATGCAGCGCAGCCTCTGGATTCTGCCCCCATCTTTGCCTTTCTTGTTTGTACCCAGGATGGGGCCCCAGGCAGGCTCATAGTAGCCTCTTGTTAAGAAGAGAAGGTTCCAGGAGACCCCCCAGCTTTCTGGAAAGCCAGGACCTCAACGCTTCTCTAGTTTTTTCCGGGTTTCTGAGTGGGATGTTCCTGAGAGTTCCTTCCCCTGGCCGGCTGCGTCTCAGGGTCTGGGGTGAGGTCTGGCGCCTGCTGGCTCCACGCGCCATTCCTCCCTCGCCCTGCAGTATGTCATCAAGACAGTGGAGGTGGAGTCACCTAAGACCAAGCAGGCCCTCAGCGAGTCCCAGGCCCGGAACCAGCACCTGCAGGAGCAGGTGGCTATGCAGAGGCAAGTGCTGAAGGAGATGGAACAGCAGCTGCAGAGCTCACACCAGCTGACCGCGCGGCTCCGGGCACAGGTACACAGGCTGTGTGGGGGCACACACCCAGCCAGGAAGCCAGAGGCAGGCCCTTGGGCCAATGCATCAGTTAAGCATTCGGACACCCCACAGACATGGGGTCCAGTCCCTCCTCTCCCCGATGGCCATGGGACCTGGGGCGAGTTTTGTCTGGTGTCCATTTCCTCATCTATTATAACACGATCTGGTCCCAGAACCCACCTCACAGTGGGGACTCAGGAACGTGATCCCAAGAAGCTTCTTGCCCAGGGCCCAGCACACAGGCTTGCTCAGTAAGCTCTACAGTGGCATTGGTCACTGTCATCACAGAGGCCCTCTCCTACCTTCCTGAGGGCACATGACTTGGGCACCTGATGTGTGCTCAGTACTGGGTTGGTGTTGGGGCCAATGCACAGAGCTCACAGCCCTTTACGGGGAGAGAGACAAGGCCATTCTACCCCTCCGTGTGTGCACACGTGTGTGTGCATGTGTGTTCATGTGCATGGGAGGTGACCAGTGGGGCTTCTTTCTCGGTATGGCACCTGCCCCTCTCCCTCCCACATCTCGAGGTACTGAGCCTTTTCCTGGTCTGGCTGCCAGATTGCCATGTACGAGTCAGAGCTGGAGCGGGCCCATGGGCAGATGCTGGAGGAGATGCAGTCCCTGGAAGAGGACAAGAACCGGGCCATTGAGGAGGCCTTTGCCAGAGCCCAGGTGGAGATGAAGGCTGTGCATGAGAATCTAGCAGGTGAGCTGACCGGGGCCCTGTCTGCCCCACACCGCGGCCCCTCATCCCCTCCCGCCTCACAGCCCGAGTGTCCCCATAGGCGTCCGGACCAACCTGCTGACCCTGCAGCCAGCACTGCGGACCCTCACCAACGACTACAATGGGCTCAAGCGGCAGGTGCGCGGCTTCCCGCTGCTGCTGCAGGAGGCCCTCAGGAGTGTCAAGGCCGAGGTGAGCGAGGGCAGTGGGTGGGAGGGTCCAGGCTGAAGGAGTGCACTGGGAGAGGCACGACATCCACCCAGGGCTTCCCTACAAAGCTCAGACAAAGCCCCTCAGACAGCAGCCCCTGCCCCACCCACCATGACACTTACTGCTGCCCTTATAGGCCCTGTTTGAAACTAGACTGCTCAGGGCAAGCATTCGGCTATTTGTCTTACTATGATTCTTTAAACCAAACGTGTTACAGATAACTTCATATTTCAAACATGCAGGCCAGGTGCGTTGGCTCACACCTGTAATTCCAACACTTTGGGAGGACAAGGCGGGCGGATCACAAGGTCAGGAGTTTGAGACCAGTCTGGCCAACATGGTGAAACTCCATCTCTACTAAAATTACAAAAATTAGCTGGGCATGGTGGCAGGTGCCTGTTAATTCCAGTTACTCAGGAGGCTGAGGCAGGAGAATCACTTGAACCCGGGAGGTGGAGGTTGCAGTGAACCAAGATCGTGCCACTGCACTCCAGCCTGGGTGACAGCGAGACTCTATCTCAAAAACAAAAAACATGCTACATACATATTTTTTTAAAAATTATTTATTAGAGACAGGGTTCATTATGTTGCCCAGGCTGGTCTTGAACTCCTAGCTTCAAGCAGTCCTCCTGCCTTGGCCTCCCACAGTGCTGAGATTATTGGTGTGAGCCACCATGACTGGCCGATACAGTTTTATCTCTGTTAGGTTTAACTTAATTCTTTCAAGCTGTACTTGTACATATGAGAATAGCCAGCGCCTCTTAAGTGCCTCCTACATGTCGAGCTGTTTATAGCCGTTAGCTCCTTGGATTTGTATGATAGCTTTGCAGAGACTAATATATTTTGGGAACAGAATATAGTTCTTCTTTAAAAGAGTAGGTCAGTAATACGTGGACATGGTGCAAAGTCAAACTCCATAGCGGGGCATCAGGTGAATAGGAAAGGCCTCTCTGCCACCCACCCAGCTCCCCCAGTGTGGCCTCTCAGCTCTTCCCCCTGACCATTCTGAGCATGCTTAAGCCAATTGATATGTGTGTGTGTGAATATATGGCAGGCCCTTCCCCCACCCACAGGTTCTGCACTCCCAGATTCAAACAACCACAGATCAAAAATATTTGAAAAAAATTAAAATAACAGTACAACATTTAAAATAATAGAAATAAAATAACATATAACAACTATTTACACAGCATTTTTTTTTTTTTTTTTTTT
>NW_016806937.1:1900456-1988094 GCF_001698545.2 Rhinopithecus bieti | reverse complement strand
TGAAACAGTGTTTCGCTCTTGTTGCCCAGGCTGGAGTGCAATGACGGGATCTCAGCTTACTGCAACCTCCACCTCCCGGGTTCAAGTGACTCTCCTGCCTCAGCCTCCTCAGTAGCTGGGATTACAGGCGCCCGCCACCATGCCCGGCTAGGTTTTTTTGTTGTTGTTGATTTGTATTTTTAATAGAGGCGGAACTTCACCATGTTGGCCAGGCTGGTTTTGAACTCCTGACCTCAGGTGATCTGCTCACCTTGACCTCCCAAAGTGCTGGGAGTACAAGCATGAGCCACCACGCCCAGCCCCTACCTGGCATTTTCATTGTATTAGGTATTGTAAGTAACCTGGATATGATTTAAAGTACATGGGCGGGGCTGGGCACAGTGGCTCACACCTGTAATCATAACACTTCGGGAGGCTGAGGCAGGAGGAGCACTTGAGCCCAGGAGTTCAAGATAAGTCTGGGCAACATAGTGGGACCTCATCTCTACAAAAATAAAAAAACTAGCTGAGTGCAGTGTCCTGCACCTGTAGTCCCAGCTACTCGGGAGGCTGAGGTGGGAGGATTGCTTGGGCCTGGGAGGTCGAGGCTGCAGTGAGCCAAGATAACACCATTCATGATGAGTTTCCACCACGTCCACAGAGCTGTGATTGCACTCCAGCCTGGGCAACAGAGCAAGACCCTGTCTCAAAAAAGTAAAGTATATGGGAGGATGTGTGTAGGTTACAGGCAAACACTATATCATTTTATATCTGGGGCTTGAGCATCTGTGGAGTTTTATATCCTCCATGGAGTTTTATATCCTCCATAGTTACCAAGGGACGACTGTGTACACTGTATACACTTTCCTTCTACCCCAGAAAGGGGACGTGTGATTCTGTATACAGCGGGATACTGTTTGTATGATTTTGCATCTTCTTTCCCCCTGTGATATGTAACTGGGAGATCTTTATAGATTCATGAGTTAGATGGTATTATCTGTTTTCCAGATGAGAAAATTGAGGCTTAAAGACATTGAGCCAGCAGTCTCAGGTCCCCAGCTACTCAGGGACAGAGCTGGAATTTGAGTCTGGTTGAATCACATAGTCAAGCACTAGTGCTATGGTGTGGAGGCCGAGTCCTGGCTCTATGCTTATTAGCAGAACAGCCTCGAGCTGTCAGCTTAGCGTCTCTGGGGCTCAGTTTCATCATCTATAAAATGGGGATGGCAGCAGTACCTACCCAGAGGGGTAATTGGGATAGTCTGACATGTGATAGTGTGTGTTAGGTACTCAGCCAGGGGCAGGAGGCAGTGAGCACCCCTCAGGGGTGGGCAGTTGGGCCAGCAAGGCTGATGGAGCTGACCCCCTGACAGTGGTGTGCACCCCCCACCAGATAGGCCAGGCCATCGAGGAGGTCAACAGCAACAACCAGGAGCTGCTGCGCAAGTACCGCCGTGAGCTGCAGCTGCGCAAGAAGTGCCACAACGAGCTCGTGCGGCTGAAAGGTGACTGCAGGAGGGCTGGGGGTGGACACCAGCCTCGGGGTCCTCGACCTGGCTTGGCAGTCATGCTTGGAGCTCACCCCACCATTGAGGTGCTATTCTAATCCTATCTCTGTAGATAAGGAAACAGAGGCACAGAGAAGGCAGGGAACTTGCTCAAAGCCACATGGATATTAAATGATCCGCCTTGAATTTGAACTTAGTCTGTCCAGCTCAGGTGACTGCCCAGGCCCTGGATGGCCGAGGGGTGTGGTACTGCAGCACTGGGTTGTTGGCAGCTGGAAAGCTACTTGTTGTGACCTGGGGCCTGGTCAAGCTTGAGACTCCACCATGCACTGCATGGAGCTCTGGAGTGCCTGCTCTGTGCCAGGTGCCGTTCCAGCCCGAGGCTATGGTCATGGCCCCACAGACTGCCTCCCGGTGCTCACTTTAGTATGAGAATGGACAATGATGATTGTCAGGGAACCCCAACCCTGCCGCCTTCCAGGGCTGAGACAGGCTCTCCTGGGTATGGGACAGGCAAATGTGTTGAGGGGCTTCCCAGAGAAGGCAAAGTTAGAGCTGAGACCTGGATGGTGAACTGGAACAGATGGGTGAAAAGGGAGGGCAGGTGGGCCATGCTGGAAGTGGGGGATGTTTCCTCTTCATTACAAGAGCACAGGGATCCCAACGAAGGCTGGAAGTAGATGGTGGCATGACCAGCTCATGCTGCCAGATACCCCTGTGGCTGCCCCACTATCTGGGCCCTCAGATACACCATCAGTCATCACCTGCTGCCGGGCCTATATGCCCATCTGATTCCTAAGCCCTGTCCTGGCATTCAGGACAAGGCTCTTTGCTCACTGGGACCCAAGCCCCTCATTGTCTAGATGAAGAAACTGAAGTCCAGGGAGGAAAAGAGAGTATCTGTTCTGGCCTCTCATCCTGACTGGGTGCAGTGCCTGAGCCCCACAACTGACCTTTCCTCCCCATCCCCAAGGCAGAGCTCCACCCCAGTCAGCTGGTCTGTTCAAGAAGAAATGTACTCTAAGTGGATTCATACTATAGTGTGAATGATGGATAACAGCTTTGTGGGCCCCCTTCCCCTAGGGGGCTGTGCTTAAAAGTCAGGGGACTCCTAGGCCACCTGGTCTGCCTGGGACACCAGTGGACCAGAGTGGAGACTGGTCTTGACATGGCCTGGGCCCATTTCTCCATCCCCAACCAACCCAGGGAACATCCGAGTGATTGCTCGTGTCCGGCCAGTCACCAAAGAGGATGGGGAAGGACCTGAGGCCACCAATGCTGTGACTTTCGATGCCGACGACGACTCCATCATCCACCTGCTGCACAAGGGAAAGCCTGTGTCCTTCGAGCTGGACAAGGTGTTCTCCCCACAGGCCTCGCAGCAGGACGTGAGTGTGGCCCCATGCGGGAAAGGGAAAGCAATGGAGAGAGGGAAAGACGGACTCACAGGGAGGGAGAGGGGTTGGGCAGGAAGAAGCATAAGAGTGGGGGGTACAGGAATCAGAAGTGGGGAGCCAGGGTCCTGCGCCTTCCTCTGGAGGACAGAAGAGGGTGGGGAGTTAAGACTGAAGGCCTTGGAAGCCTCCTTCGGAAGGAGAGATCCAGAAACAGCCCATCCCTCCCATGGCTGTGGTTCCTCCCATCCCCAAGGCCTCGTCTACTGTGTGGCCCCGCCCACCCTTAAGGCCCTTCCCACTATCATAACCCATTCTATTCTGTCAGCTGTGGCTCCTCCCACCATGTGGCCCCTCCTATATCCAGTCCCTTCCACCACATGGCCCCACCCACAGCCCCTCCCACCACCATGGCTTTGGTTCCTCCCATCCACGTGGCTCCTTCTACTGCCTGGCCCTGCCCACTCTCAAGGCCCCTCCTTCCATCACAGCCCATCCCACCCTCATGCTGTGGCTCCTCCCATCTGCATGGCCCCACCCACCCTCAGGCCCTTCCCACCCTCCCACCATGTGGCCTCACCCACCTTCAGGCCCCTCCCACTATCATAGCCCCTCCAACCCTCATGGCTGTGACTGCCCACCCACATGGCCCCATCCATCTTCATGACCCTGCCCATCTTCTCCATCTGGGAGTACCCTCCTGTATCAGTCCCCTGGGCCTTCCTAGGAATCCCCCGACCCCCTGAGGCTGTATGAGAACCATGTGTTCTCAGTGTCCACTCTTCCCTTATCTTTGCACAGACCAACCTGCCAGCCTTACCAAGGCCTGTGCCCTCCTGTTCTCATGTCTGGTTCTGTCTTTGCCCCCATCCGCTGACGGCTGGCAGGCAGGCCCAGGCCAGAGAGGCCACAGGCATGTGCTGACCTCTGCCTTCCTTGTGCTGAGCGCTCTTTGAGAAAGAGCAGGAGGAGCTGGGGGAAGGGCAGCAGGCACCGGCCTGTCTTCCCTGCAGTCTTTGGATGGCCCAGTTGCCCACTGATGTCTAATGTATGACTCACGAATCACGAACCATTGTGAGCTGAGTGACTGCAGTAACACATGCTGTGGTGTTGCTGAAGGACAGCATGGTTGGGGAGGTGGCTGGACTTGTAGCTGGTGGTCCCAGTGGCCCTGGAAGCCCCCCACCAGCCTCCCTCCCACCACCTTCCCAGGTGTTCCAGGAGGTGCAGGCCCTGATCACCTCTTGCATCGATGGCTTCAACGTCTGCATCTTTGCGTACGGCCAGACGGGTGCTGGCAAGACGTACACGATGGAGGTGGGTGCTGCCCCACGGGGTGGGGGTTCACAGTGAAGTATGAAGGGGATGCGGGCTCCTTCATTGGTCTTGGGGTTTTGTGCAGTGTGTGTTTTGCCTCATTTGGTCCTTACAACCCAGGAGCAGAGGCTTTAGTTATCTGTGTTAGCCCCAAGGCACCAGGCCTTAAGAGGGGGCCCCCTTGCCCAACGGTACCCACAATGGGCCCAGCAGGACTGGGGAAGAGGCAAGGGGGGTCTGTCATCACAGGGATCTTGGCCTGGGGACAGAGTCCAGGGCAGGCCACCCACCTCTCTCAGGAACAGGGCTGCATTTCACCTTGAGTATGCACTGCACACTCCTGCTTTACGGCTGCCTCAGGCGGGCCTGGGGGATCTGGGATGAGTGGTGGGTCTCAGTCCTCAAGGAGATCCCAGGGCAAGACTGGCATGCGAAGGCTGTGGTGGAGAGCCCAGCTCTTGCTGGTGGCCCCTGGGGCCAGGCCAAGGCTTCCTCTCCCTGCTCGTCACTGGCGCCCTCCCAGGTGTGGTGGAGCAGGTGGCTGGCCAGGGAGGGGGGCGTTGAGATGAGGAAGGATCTTGACTCTGGGCAGAGGGCAGTGGAAAGCTAGCCCTCTTCAGGGGTGCTGTGGGATTCCCCAGGTCAGAAGGAGGCCAGGTGGTACGGCATCTGGGCAGGGAAAAGGGCTGGCCAGGCCTGCTGGGCAGAGAGCCTGTCATGGCGGCCCTCTATTTCCCATCTGGACTCTGCTGTTCCCTCAATTCTGGAATTAGTGAGACTAGTTAGTGGGGGCAGGCCAGACCAGGTGGGAGGAGGAAGGGGGTGTGTGCAGCATCCCCTGGGCTCCCTGCTCTGCTTTGGGATTGCTTAGAGTTGAGTTGACCACCAGAAACATCAGCGTTCGTCCTTAAGCGTATCTGCTGATGCCTGAGGCATATCGGGCATTGTGCCAGGTACGGCTTTGACCCAAACAGTCCCTGCCTCCACCAGGGCCCTCCCAATGGGGCCAACCTGGCTGTGGGGAGACAACACGGTCCACATAAATCAGCAAGTGTCCTGTCAGGCCAGGGAGAAAAATAAAGCTAGGGATGTGGAACTGACTAGGGGGAGGGACAGGGCGTTTGGGGGTGCTGGGCGAAGGAGCAGCCTCCCTGAGGGAGATGACAGAGCCGACCAAGGGGAGGTCAGAGGAGCACCCGGGGCAGAGGGAGCTGCAGGGCCAAGGCCAAGAGGCCAGAGCATGCCAGGGGCACCTGAGGCCCGGCCAGGAGGCCCCTGCGGCAGGAATAGAGAGAGGGTGAGAGATACTGTCAGAAGAGGGGCGAGGGCCAGGCTCCCAGGGCCTCGAGGGCCCAGGTAGGGACTCCAGGTTTCCTTCTAGAAAGGCCGGCCCAACTCTCCTGCCCCAGGACACTGGTCCACTCCTCCCCGTGCCTCCTCTCCACCACCCACAGAGCCCAGGCCTCAGCCTCCCTGAAATTGAGCCCCTTTCTGGGCAGTGGTGGGGTCATTCATTTCCAGTGCCCCTCCCAGGTGGCCCCGCAGGGCCAGGCATGCATCTGGCCGTCAGCTGGCCTATGTGGGGTCTGGGCCGGGCCCCTCACCCCAGTGATGGACAATAAGTGTCAGGGTAGTCCTGGCAGGGCGATACCATTTTAATGGTGGGGAAATAGAGGTGTAGTTGCCTGCAGCTGGTGGAGGGCATTTTGCGGGGACAGTGGCAGGTAGGTAGGAGGTTTGGGCAAGGAGGCTTGCCTGGGAGGAGTAGCCAAGGGGCTTGGGGGACAGACGCCACACGAGCATCTTTGGGGACAGGCCTGGCTCACTGGGGCCTTTCCTTCTGCCCCCAGGGGACCCCCGAGAACCCAGGTATCAACCAGCGGGCCCTGCAGCTGCTCTTCTCTGAGGTGCAGGAGAAGGCGTCTGACTGGGAGTACACCATCACCGTCAGCGCCGCGGAAATCTACAACGAGGTCCTCAGGTGGGAGCCCCAGGGTGTGCGGAGCAGGCCTCAGGGGCAGCTTTGGGGTCCTCCAGGGTGGTGCTGGAATGAGCTCCTCAGGTGGGAGCCCCAGCATGTGGGAGCAGGCCTCGGGCAGTTTTGGGGTCCTCTGGGGTGGTGCTGGAGCAATGGGGGCTAGGAAGTGGGGTCTTCCTGAAGGGATTGCAGGGAACAGATGAGGCCATCAAGGGACCTGGCTGCAAGTCCTGACTCAGCCCATCGGTTTGGGTGGTCCTGGGGGGAGGAGGGGCTCTCTCTCAGCCTGCCCCAGCCCAGACCCAGGCAATCCTTGCCCCTAGTTGTGGGCTGCACCAGGTGGCCATGGGTGAGAGTGGGCAGCTGGGGGCCCTGCCCACAGGGCTCATTGCATTGTGGAGTGAGATCTCTGCGTCAGCTGAATGCGGTGGAGGAGCTGGAGGAGGAGAGATGCGCTCAGCTGATGGCTGAAGAAGGCTTCCTGGGTTGGGGGAACATTCCTGGCTGGGGGGCTGGGTGCCGTGCAAACAGCAGCCAGAAATGGGAGGAGGGAGTGACTGTCTCACCTACCCCTCCAGGGACCTGCTAGGGAAAGAGCCTCAGGAAAAACTGGAGATCCGGCTATGCCCAGATGGCAGTGGGCAGCTGTATGTACCAGGGCTGACTGAGTTCCAGGTGCAGAGCGTGGACGACATCAACAAGGTGTGGAGGAGGGAGCCCCTCACCACAGCCACGCTGCTCTAGAGGACAGAACTGGGTTTGAATGTAGGCTCTGGTGTGTCCTAAGCACGCACCCTTGGGCAAGTCCCTACGCCTCTCTGAGCCTCAGTTCCCTCATTTAAACTGCAGAGGGTGGTGCCACTCCTCACGGGTGCTTGGGGCCAGGTGACTCTGAGGACCCCATTCTCAACACTGTGCCTCTGCCCTCCCGCTCCCAATCCCCCAGGTGTTTGAGTTTGGCCACACCAATCGCACGACGGAGTTCACCAACCTCAACGAGCACAGCTCCCGCTCGCATGCGCTGCTCATCGTGACGGTGCGAGGCATGGACTGCAGCACGGGCCTCCGCACCACGGGTGAGAGTGGCGGGCAGCCTGGCCTGAGGATCCCCACAACCACAAGGGGCATGGCAGGCCTGATCTGCTGGGTGCCCTCCCTGCAGGGAAGCTGAACCTGGTGGACTTGGCTGGCTCCGAGCGCGTGGGCAAGTCGGGGGCTGAGGGCAGCCGCCTGCGGGAGGCACAGCACATCAACAAGTCGCTGTCAGCTCTGGGGGACGTCATTGCTGCCCTGCGCTCCCGCCAGGGCCACGTGCCCTTCCGCAACTCCAAGCTCACCTACCTGCTGCAGGATTCACTTAGTGGTGACAGCAAGACCCTCATGGTGGTACAGGTGAGTGCCCTGGGTTAGGGCGGGCCAGTCCCTAGAGTGTACGGGCTGCACTAGCAGCGAGACCCAGTGACCCCAGGCTGTGCAAAGGGACCCTTGTCTCAGCAGCTCCATAGTCAGCAACAGCCCCCAGCCCCAGACCTGTCCACACACACCCTGCGTAACTCCCAGTCCCTCCTCTCCACCTTTGACCACGCTACCTCTGCCACCTTGCCTGCCCTCCGACCCCATCTCAGTCCTCTCCAGGAAGCCTTCTGACATCCCCAGTTGTGAGCTCCCTCTGGTGACCCTGCTGTCCCTCCAGCTGGCCTGGTTGGGCAGTGAGCTCTTGTGTCCCCTAGGTGTCCCCTGTGGAGAAGAACACTAGCGAGACGCTGTATTCCCTCAAGTTTGCTGAGCGGGTGCGCTCTGTGGAGCTGGGGCCTGGGCTACGCAGGGCAGAGCTTGGGTCCTGGTCGAGCCAGGAGCATCTAGAGGTACGGGGACTGTCACAGGCCTGGCTCAGGTGGCCCTGGGTCAGAGACTTTGGGTCATGGCAGGAGCGGGAACTGGGTGGGGACGTCCCGAAGCACAGGGGGCGGGGAAGCTGCCGGAGGTGGGTGGAGCTACAGCTGGAACCCACAGCCAGGAGCCTCTTCAGTACAGGTAATTCTTCTTGGCCTCAGAGGTTCCTGTGGGGTGACCAGCTGGCCGTGGGGGTGGCACACAGTAGGTACTAGTTGTACCTAGCACACAGTGGTAACTAGTTGACTTCTTTACATGTATTATCTCGTTTAATTCTTGCCATAACTGTGAGGCTGGGGCACGAGCATCATGCCCGTTTTGCAGATGAGGAAACTGGGTTGTTAGGAGGTTAGGAGGCAGGGCAGGGGAGTAGAGAAAAGCACAGCAGGGTAGGGGGCCAGGGCAGCCGTGGCCCACGCCCACCCGCCCTTCCCTGCTGACAGTGGGAGCCGGCTTGTCAGACGCCACAGCCCTCAGCACGGGCCCACTCAGCCCCCAGCTCTGGGACCAGTAGCCGCCCTGGATCCATCCGGAGGAAGCTGCAGCCCTCGGGTGAGCCTGGAGTGAAAGTGTGGGTGGGGGAGTCTCCCCAGGATAATAGTCACCAGGCTGCCCTTACCTGGATTGGCTTTCTATTTTCTTTCCTTTTTAAAAAGTTCTCACAACTTCTCCAGAACCTGTTTTACAACCTCCCCTGCCCCCAGGCAGTCGTCAGGGCAGACAGTGCTGTGTTCAGTCTGCAGGTGGGAAATGGAAGGTCTGTGGGGAGGGGGCAGTGTAAGGAGACCCCAGCCTCCCAGCTTGGGGTGCTGACTCTACCCTGGGACCCTGCTCTCTGAGGGTGGGCTGGCTGGGCCTGTGCAGTAAGCCCCCTCCAGAGCAGTCCCTGCATCCCCCTCCCTGCGCCTCAGCTGCCCTGGGAATAGAAAGGGCAGGGCTTGCCTACATCCTAGGTGAGGAGTGAACCCCACCACAGGACCGGGATCCAGGACTCCAGCCCCTGTTTAGCCCAGATCATGGGAAGGCCTGGCCTGTCCTTGAGTCTAAAGGGGTAGCAGCAGCAGGGTCCTGTGGGGTACTGGCCTGAGGCAGGCCCACCAGTGAGACTCCTGTCACTTTGATTTCAGCCTGACGGCTGGGGCTGCAGCCTCTAGGTGAGTGTGGGGCCAGTGGCCCATGGCTACCCACCTGCCTGCCCCCGTGGGTTGCAGGGCTGCGCTGGGACGTTCTGCTGCTCAGGGCTGGGTCTAGCCTCCGCTGGTGCTTGTCTGTGTGCTTCTGCTGGGTTCCCTCCTGCTCTTGGTGGCACCTGTTGTGGGCTGCCGGTGGGCGAGTGGACAAGAGGCTGATGATCCTGGTGCCCTTGCAGGGAAGTCGCGGCCACTGCCTGTGTGACGGATGTGACCCTGCTGAGCCTGGAGCTGGGCCCCGAGGCCTCACTGGCCTGTTCCTGCTGCAGCGCCAGGACCCCCGGAGGTGGAGGCAAGAGTGAAGGCTCCTCTTCTGCCCCGTCTCCCCTCAGAGATGAGAAACATGTTCAGAAGGAAGCGGTGTCTCTCGGTTGTGGCTCTGGGTGCAAATTGCATGGGCGGAAAAGCGGGCGTGGCTGCTCTTCCTGGTGGGCCTGGGCTGTCAGTAAGCTGGGCCCCGTGAGGAGGGCAGGAGTGTGGAGGAGGGCGGGCCTCTCACCCAGGCTGCCCCAGCTCTCCTCAGCTTGCAGGACTGGCCAGCCCCCTCCTTAGTGGGTGGGCAAGGAGCCTCCTGGCAGGCCCAAGAACCATGCGGACTAGGGTGGGTTGGTGGCACCAAGGGCAGCCCTCCCCACCCCTCCTTCAAGGAGGGTTCCCACAGCTGGGGTGTGTACAGAGGCGCACGGCCTCCTGCCATGGGGCTGTGCTGTATTTATGGCTGACAGAGGCAGCCAGTGGGTGGGGGATTCTGCTGCTCCCTCACCTGCCTGGCTCACTGGTCTCTTGAATTTTCTTCCCTCTGAAATCCTATTTAAGAACTTTTGGAAGCTTAGCCATTTTTACTTATTAAAATAAAAGCCTTTTTACAAAGTATGGTCTGAAAAAGTTGGTCTGTGAGCCCCTCTTGGTCTGCTAAGGGGGATGGGGCACTGGCAGGTCCTGTGGACTCCTGTGCTGGCTGGTCACCCCACAGCCCTTCAGGATCTGTCCTCTAAGTCAATTAGGGACACGCGTCCTTAACAACTGGGGGGAGCCTGTGCTGTCCCACCCTGGGTCACTTTCTCTGTTGTTCGTGGTCACAGTCACCTCCTGCAGTGCCTACCGTGTGCCCACAATAACTGACCGACCTCCCAACAGGGGCATCCCTCCATGTTACTGATGGGAAGGAAACTAAGGCTGGAGAGAGCTTCAAAGGCTCATTAAAGCCTTGCCCGAACCATGCTGGGCTTCCGGGTTACTGCTGGGCACCACCCACTGCCCACCCTGTGCCCACCCTTTGCTCTGGCCTTTTTCCTCTTCAGTGAACTGGCCAGAGGTCCGTGCCACCTTCCTCCAGTGCCGAGGACCCTGACCACCCCAGGGCAGGGCCGTACCTGGTCCCTGCCTTGGGAGCAGAAGGGGGCCCACCTGTCGCAGTGACCACAGAGCGGTGGACCCTTTCCCGCCAGCCAGTGCTGGGGGCTCCAGCAGGGAATGACAGCTGATCAGAGCCCTGCTCAGAAGAAGGGGCAGGTGCCTTCCAGTCCTGCCCCTGGAGGCGGCCTGGGGGTGTCCATAAGACAGCTCGTGTGTGGCTGAGGTGGGGAGGACCGGCTGGTGGGGCCTACCCCTACATAACCTCAACACCCAGTGGTGGAAGGGTGGTTGCTGCCTCCCTTTCCTACCCAGTCTGAACTGGCTGAACTGGTGCTGTCCCACAGGCCTGACTCTCTGCTGCCCCCTGCTGGCCACATGGCCCGGAGCCCCACCGCAGGGCTTGGAGGGGGTGTGGCCTCATCTCAGAAACCACGGGGCAGGCACTCCTGGGCCGCCGGGAGCCCTGTGGCCAGCAGAAAACATTCCCCGCAAGGAAACCTGGGAATAGTTACAAATTTAATAAAATTTGCCTTATAAATTACAGCAGCAGCCCCAGGGCTCAGTTCGCTGCCCCAAGAAGCAACAGTTGGGCAAAGCTGGGCAGCTATTGCTGGAGAGAGTTGTCTCAGAGTTCAGGGCTGTAGAGGTGGCCAGGGACCAGCGTCACCTCCTCCAGGACGGCCACAGGACAGCGGCAGGGGCCAGGCAGAGGCTCATGGGCCACTAGGCACACAAGGAACAGGAGTGGGGGTCTGAGGCCAGGCCCTGAGGGCAGCGAAGAGCCCCTGCCCACTGCGTTCCTCAGTCCAGACTGGCCATAAGCAGGTGCAGCTCGCGGAATGTACTGCCGTGGCGGCCGCTCAGGCCCGACTTGCTCTTGACCAGGCCGCTGATGCTCTTGAGCTGCTTGTAGCAGAGCCGGCACTTGTGCAGCCTGTAGAGACGGCAATGCCTGAGGGGCCAGCTGGCACCACCACCACCCCAACCCCAGGGCCTTTGCTATCCTAACTGCTCCAGCCCCTCCTCCCAGGGGAAGGCGGAGGCCCAGAAGGGAACTACTCAGGCCCTGCCAGGGATTGTGGGCACAGCCAGGCCATGGAGGAACCCAGCTCTGGCTAAGCCCACCCATGCCCTGAGCCATGGCCCCAGACCAACACACCCTCTGTACTCTGTCCCAACAGGACTGTCAGTAAGAGGGGCCAGGGTCTCCAGGCCTTTGTCCCCTCACCTATTGTGGCACCCCTGCCCCCAACACACGTGCCGCCTGGCCCTCACCTCTCCTCCCTACTGATATCCACACCCACGGAGGGAGGGGCCGCTAGCATGTCCGTGATGAGGGGCAGAAACCGCTGCAGGATCAGCTTCAGGGAGGTGCAGCCCGTCTGGACATAGCTTCAGGGGGAGATGGATGAAGTCACAGATGGACTCAGGGCCACAGACAGAAAGAGAAACAGCGAGGAACAAAGGAGGAGAGGGGCAGACACAGACACACAGACACACACACAGACACACACACACACACGCCTGTTTCCACTCCCACCTCTGGACCGTTGAGGGGCAGCAATGCTTCACAGCCAGCTCACAGGAACACCCAGGCTCTTGGGGGGCCTTCCCATGGTCCAGGAGGAGGCTCCTTACCTCTTCCCTCCCCCTGCCTGAGGCAGGCATGGCTTCCCCACACGCACCTCTCATATTTGCTCTGCAGAAGCTTCTCAATCTGTGGCAGCACCGTGGTGCACAGGTCCAGCTTCCACAGGGAGCTAGGAGAGGCCAGGACATGTTGCCGTCAGCCCAGCCCTGCCTCTCCACCCACTCCCCCTCGGCAGCCACTTACGCTTTCTGGTTGACAATGTTCAGGAGGTCCACCACCACCGACAGGTCGTTGATGGCCACAGCGGAGTCCACCGACGTCTGTGCAAACAGAGCACCGTCAGGGGAGGGGCAGGGGGGGACAGTGTGGCCCTGTGAGGGTGAGGGTGGGGGCACGAACGTGAATGTGAGTGTGCTGGAGGGGCTGTGGGTGTTTACAGCACTGCACCTAATGCAGTGAGTGTAAGGCCAGGCATTAAACAGGTGCTCACTAAACGGCAGCCGTGATGATGACGATAGGATGGCCTATCCCACATGGGTGGCCTCTTCTTGTTCTGCCTCAAGCCTGGGCAGGCAGGTGGCAGGGGCAAGGGGCAAGATGAGACCCTGGGCGACGGTGGGCGCTTGCCTTGATGTCGCCCGTGGTCCACACAGCCCGCACGGTGTCCAGGTTCTTGTGGCGGCTGGTGAGCACCACACACATGGTGTCGTGGCCTTTGCGGATCTGTGACATGGCATCCTCGTCCACCAGCTCGGCCTGCTGGGGGATCTTCACAGCCTGTGTGGGATGGGCACCCAGATGCTGCCATGGGAAGAGCCGGCAGCAAAGCTCTGCTCTCGACCCACAGACCTCCACCCATGCCTCACACTGGGCTCCCACTCACAGGCAGGAAGTCGGAGGCCTTCAGCCCGATGGGCTCATTCCGGGTGGCAGGGATGATGGCAGGCTCAGCCTTGGGTGCAGGTGTGGAAGCAACCACTGGGGGCCGGGGCAGGACCTCCGGCTGAAACGGGTGTGAAGCTCAGTGGGTGCCAGCCTGGGGCCTCCCTCTCTACCTCCCAACACGAGGGACCCCCAACCCTGGGTCAGGACCCTCTCTAGGCCCCACACCATGCTCCCTCCATGGACGTACGTTTGGCACTGGGAACTGCACATCCATGGCAGAGCTGGGCTTTGCTGCCTCCTTTGCTGTGGCTGCATCTGGAGGCAAAAGGAAAAGATGACTGGGTCCGGCCAGAAGGGCCTCAGGGCGGAGCTCTGGGCAACATCGCAATGGGGACGGAGCAGGAGCGTGGGGAGGCGGCAGGCCAGTAGCATGGGGGCTCCAGACGACCTGGGGGCAGGCCTGGACCTGCCTCCTCCCTCTCCCCGAACTCAATCTTAAGTCTGCCTGTGGGTGGGACCCAGGGGGCTCTAGGATGTGGCTGTCCTGTCCCTTCACTGGCATGTATGTGGAGGGGGCTGGGATAAGTGACTGGCAAGATGGAAGTGGATCTCCTAGGAAACCCAGCCTCCAGAAGACGGCAAGGACGGTCCCTGAGGGAAGGCCAGGTGGAGGGCAGGGGTACTCTGCAGGACAGGGGGCCCCACACCTGCCCCTTCTCCAACCACAACGCAGATCATGTTTTCTCCCTTCTTAATCCAAACCCCAGCTGAGGCCTTGTGGGCCTGACCTCTTGCTGGGACTCACCCCAGCTCCCCGCCTCTCAGCTCCCTTCCTGCCAGAAGCGCTCCCCTCTCCCTCTTCTTGCCGGCCCCCAGGCCTCAGCAGTTGTTGGGCCTCCTGAGAGCCTCCCGATCATCCCATCTACAGCAGACCCCATCTAAGGTGGGCCCCCAGTGACTCCTCTCCATCCTCCACAGCCCGAGTGCCCCCGGCAGGCCCGCCCATGTGGTGGTGTCTATGTCTGTCCCCCACACACCAGGGCACAGGCTCCTTGGGAGGCAATGTCAGTCTTGCAGGGACCCAGCACATAACAGGTGGAGGGCAGAGACCCAGGGGGAGAGGCTGTGGGTCGTGTCCTGAGAGGGGAGGTTCCAGGGAAGGGGCTTGTCCGGAGGACTCACAGGGAGAGAAGATGAGGGACAGGGGGCATCAGAGACCTTAGGAAACCAGGCTCACCCAACTCACCGTCCTCTGGGGGTGCAGGGAAGGGCTCACTTCTCCGGGGTGGTGTCCGACCTGCAGAGGAAAGAGGCCCCTGGCTGTGAGCGCTCCTGGCCAGGCCACCTGGGACCCAGGGCCCTGTCAGAGTGCGGGGGACAGAGGGTAGCTCCCAGGCATGCGGCTGCAGACTGTGGACCCTGCTCTTGGTCCCAGGAACCCTCAGTCCTGCCCCTCCCAGCCCACTTGTCCCTGGCAGGGCAGGGACTGAGACCCTGAGCAGCTGCTGGGCCGCTGCTGGGGAGTGCCCAGGGCCCCCTCTCAGTTCCATCAGAGCGCAGCCTGGCCCAGGGAACATGAGGACAGGGCGTGGAACCCAGGTTGGGTTAGGAAGAAGCTAAAGGGACGTAGAGCCACAGCAGGCCATCCTGGAAGGACCCCCAGCCTCCCTTTCACCGATGGGGATGCTGGGCTGGGGGCGGGAGCCCGGCCTCACTGATGCTGTTCTTGGGCTGAAAGATCTCGTTGTAGTCCTCGGCGTTCTGGATCTCTGCGCGGGACTCGCGCTCGTCCCGGTCATCCTCGCTGCTGGGGCTGCGGCGCTCGCTCTCTGAGTTCTGCTTCACCCTGGGGGCATGAGGCCAAGCCCAAAGGAAGCAGGTGCCCTGTAAGGCCCAGGGCTGGAACTCCAAGGCTTCCCCTATGACAGGCCCTCTCCTGTGCCCCCTAAAGCCCCCCACGCCCTCACCTCTGAGGCTTGCTGCAGGTTGTGCTGGGCCGCTCGTAGATGCGCCGGAGCGGGGCACTGGGGTTGGGTGGTGGCTGTGCCAGGGGCCGGTGGTCCTGCACAGGGTCCCGGGCCACCGTGCCAGTCCTGGTGACACGTGTCAGATCCACCACGTAGGAGGAGACGTTGCTCTGGGAGAAGGCCACACCTATCTGCAGGAAGCAGAGAGGTGGGGCTGGGCCTGTGAGCTGAGGGAGCAAAATCCCAGCCCCAGTGTGGGGGTAGGAGGAAGGGCCTGGGCTGGAGGGAGGCGGGTGGCCCCGTGGGAGTGGGGGGCGGTGGGTGCCATGGCTGTCTCACCAACTGGTCATTGCAGATGGCCAGGTCGGCCACCTTGCCCCAGTTGACGAGGACCACATCAAAGCACCGCTCAGGTTCCCAGCCGTAGACACGCAGCGAGTCCTGGCAGCCGCTGTACAGGCAGCAGCCGTCGGGGTTGAACAGGACACTCCTGGGCCAGGCGAGACATGGCTGTGGGTCCTGTGGCACCCAGCCTGGTCCCCACCCCGAGGAACCCAGAGAGCCCGGGGCAAGGAGGGCACAGCAGCGGAGATGGGAAAGGCCCACCCACAGCCACACTCCGCTGCCTGGGAGAAGCGCTGGGCCGCCCACCCCACAGCCTGCGTACCTGACAGGCCCAGGCTCCCCTTCGATGCAGCTCACCACCTGGAACTTCTCTAGGTCCCAGAAACGGATTGTCCTGCAAAGGTAGCCAGGCTGTGCTGCCAAGCCTATGCCCCTGGGAAGCCAGCTTCTCTCCAGAAACCTATCCCCCAGGGCAGGGCCACCAGGAGCAACGTCTGGGGCAGAGCTGGCCCTGACTTTGCAAGGGGGAGGCTGGGCCCAATGGCCCTGGCCCCAGGGTTGGCCCCAACAGCCATCAGCCTCCCTGCCCTATGGGGCCCCGCTAGGTGCCTTGGGGCCCAACCTGCCCATGAAGCCATAGACCTGGGACACTGAGGCCAGGGAACCAGAGCCAGACGAGATGGACCAGGGTCCAGTCCTGGCTGGGCTGAAATCCAATTCAGTCTACACAGGATCATCAGGCATATAACACCCCAGACAGTGACAGACCGAGAGCAGAGACGCGCAGAGGGCAAGGTGGTGAAGGACAGCAGTCACGAACAACTTGCCCGCTCCTCCTCACCTGTCAGAGCTGCCAGAGGCCAGGAGGTACTCGTTGGGGTGAAACTCGACCACATTGACAGGCCCCGTGTGACCAGGGAACTCAGACATCATCTTGCCAGCAGTGAGATCCCAGAGCTGGAGGCAGGGCAGGGAGGAGGTCAGGGCGACCAGGCATCTTGGCTACCCACCCTCTCTCTAATCCAGGCCAAGCTTTTTATCCACAAGCTACCTTCCACTTGGGATAGGCTTGGGACATGTGAGCCTGATCAGGAGGGAGGTGAGGACTCAGCCTGGTGTGATCAGCAGCCCCCAGCCTCCAGCCCCCGGGCCCAGGTCAGGCTGGGAGCTACCTTCACGGTGTGGTCATCTGCGGCCGACGCCAACCACTTCCCATCGGGGCTGAACCGGAGACACCGCACGGCCTGGCTGTGCCCCTGAGGGAGGACACAGCATGAGCTCACCCTGGGATCCTGGGCCCAACAGACCTCTCCCTGCCTCCTCACTCCTATGGGACCCCTTCTATGTAACGACACCGGTTATCCGCCTGGTTCTGTGTGGAGCAGTTTGATGAACGTGACTCTAGGGGATTCATGGAGAGCCAGGGGATCCAGGTGGGCCACCCATGGCACTCCTGCACGGCTCCAGATCCATGTTTTATGTTCTCACTCATGTGAGACAGCCGTCCCCTCCATCCCCTGCCGAGGTCTGGGCACCACGCCACACTCAATTGCCTGCAAGGTGCTCATGGAGTCACTGACAGAGCGCATCCTTACCCTGTATCGGAAGACACAGCCTTTCCTCCTGATGTCCCAGAGCTGTGGGGGTGAGAGAAGCAAAGGGGCAGAGTCAGGAGAGGTCATGACTGAGGCCCAGAGCCACGACTGGAGGAAGGTGTGTGGCCGTGAGCAGAGGGCGGGACACAGGCTTCTCTAGGTTGTTACTCCCCACGGTAACAAGGACAGAAACTGCTCACTAAGCTGGCATTCTGAGCAGAAACGTCTGGCAGATGCCTGCCACCCACTTTCCCTAGGATGATGCAGATGTGGCTGCAGAAAGGGAAGAGGTCCCCTCAGCGGGAATCCAGCACTGAGGGCCGGGCCGGTCCTGCCGCAGGCCCAGCAGGAGACACGGGGCATGGACCGGCCTCTCACCTTGATGTTCGTGTCCTGGGAACCGGAGGCTACGAACTCGCCGTACGGGTGGAAATCCAGGCTGCAGATGTTGGCTTTGTGTCCCATAAGTGTGCGAAGAACTGACAAGAAGGAAAGCAGAGACAGTGGCTAAGAGGCAAATGAGAAGGCTGGCAGAGGAAGGGCTGCTGTGGGGATTTGTGTGTGCGCTTTTGGATTAACTGCACAGAAAACAGAACAGAAAAATAGAACAATGACACGTATTTTAAAACAGGAGGAAATAATCAAGGGTCCCACCACCCTAACAAATGAATTTTCTTTCCTTTTTTTTTTTTTTTTTTTTTTTTTTTGAGGAGTCTTCTTGCTTGTCCGGCCCCAGCCTGGAGTGCAATTGGTGCAATCTCGGCCTCCACTGGCAACCTCCAGCCTCCCGGGTTCAAAGCAATTCTCCTGCTCAAAGGGCCTAGCCTCCCAAGTAGCTGGGATTACAAGCATGTGCCACAACACCCAGCTAAGTTTTTTATAGTTTTGGTAGAGATGGGTTTCACCATGTTGGCTGGGCTGGTCTCCTGACCTCAAGTGATCCACCCGCCTTGGCCTCCCAAAGTGCTGGTATTACAGGCGTGAACCACTGCGTCCAGTCGACAACTAATTTTCCTATATTTCTCTTGAGAGATGACAGCCCTGTGTTACCTCAAGTCTGCAGAAATTGTACCGCACTCTCCCCAAAGACTGTGCCCCAGTGGCAGCAGAGCCAGGGAACCACCACACTCAGTTCAGGCCCTATGGGCATGCAGCTTATGGTTTGCAGGGCGCTGAACCCCACCCAAGACAGCGCAAGGAGAGAGAGAGACCAGGAGAGGTTCAAGCTGGGAGAGAAACAGCTTGGTTGGAAAGAGAAATCCAGGAAGGCTTTATGGAGGAGGTGGTATTTGAGTAGATGTCAGTGGGTGGAGGATAAGGGATGCACTGTTAGGTAGATGGAGGTGATGGGCAAAGGCCCTAAGGAGGGCAAGGGGAGGGCATGGCTGGGGTGGCCCTGGTACACACACCAGTCTTCTTGGGTGACCCCTGTCCATGGGATCTTGAGGATGGTTGTGAGGACACACTGAGGAGCAGTGAGAACTGAGAGGATACAGGGAGGACACGCAAGGACCAAAGAACTCCCGGGGTGGGGCCTGATCGCCTCCCGCTGCCCTAGGAACCACATCTCCCATCCTTTCCTTGAAGGTTTTGCAGGCATCTCCATGGCCAGGAGCGGCCCAGCCTGGAGGCAAACCTTGTGTGTTTCAGGGTGTCTTCCAGCACCACTCAAATTTGTCTCATGTTTCCTGCTTTTGGAAAGATTTATAATTCACTATCTGAACAAAACTGACCATCCTGAGTGGCGGGGCCAGGAAATGTGGGAGTCCAGCCATTCTTAGTTTTGAACCAAGGTGCAATAGGGTGCCTTGTGAGGTGATGAGCTCTCTGTCAGAGGAGGTATTCAAGATTCCATATATAACACTTCACTGCAGAGTCGAGATCCAAGCACTGGGTGAATTAAATGAACTCTACTGTATGATCTTCTCTACCTCCAAAGTCAGGATGTAGGCTGTGGCATCAGACAGTACTGGGATCAGCCTTGGCTCCAATCCTCACTGGTGGTGTGACCCTGGCCAATCACATACTGTCTCTGGGCCTCACGTTGGGTCACAGAATGGAGTAAACAAACAGACATAAAGTGCTTAGCATGGGCTCTGCACATGGTAAGTGCTCAATAAATGCCAGTCGTAATTAGTCCCATTCACATGTCTTCCTGCACAAGGCCTGCCTTCTGCTCTTGGCTGTCCCGCAAGCTGGGCCTTCTCTCCTCCTCCCCAGGCCTCAGTGCCCCTCTGCAGCTGGCCCTGTCTGGCACTGGAGCTGGGTCTGGACACTTTCACATCCCTCTGGAGTCTGTCGAATGCATATCCAATTCACCTGCACCAGAATCTCTGCAGCTGTCCCTCCTTGCTCCGTGTAGCTATCAGGTGCTGCTGGGGGCTGGGCATTGCCTCCTGGCCAAGGAGGCCACGCTAGCTCCTGCTCCAGTCCACACCCGCTCCCAGCCCACTCAGCCTGGATCCCACAGCAAGGCTTCTAAAATTCTGCCCTGCCTGGAGAGGATGTGGAGGAGTCCCACCCTGTGTGGGCTGGCAGCATGAAGTGCCGGCCGCCCTCCTGTGGGATCCCGTGGGATCCCCTGCGCTGAGCCACCCTCGCCCTCTGGCTGCGCTGTGGAAAGCAGGCAGGACCACATTCTTCTGGCCTGACTCCTGTCCTTGCTCTTCTATCCCACGAAGGCCTCTGATGCCCACATTCAATCATGGGATCTAGGAACTGCAGAGTGGAGGGGCCTCCAGGGTCTGTCTGTCCCATACAGGAACCCCCATGGCCTCCCAGGTGAGCACATCCTTAGCCTACATCTGAGCCCTCCAGTGATGGGTGGCCTTCCAAGGCAACCGATATGACAGGCAGCTCTCTCTCTTTCTCCCTCTCTCTCTATTTTTTAAATAGAGACAGGGGTCTCCTTTTGTTGCCCAGGTTAGTCTTAAACTCATGGCCTCAAGTGATCCTCCTGCCTCAGCCTCCCAAAGTGCTGAGATTACAGGTGTGAGCCACCATGCCAGTGGAGCAGCTCTCTTTGGAACCTTTCTACACCTGGGGCCTCCATTTGCCTGTCTGTCACTGTCACCCGAGCTCTTGCAAGTGGGGGTGGAGGAGGCCAGAGGTCTTAGCTCTACCTGCTATGCTGAAGGCAAGTTTCTCTTCCATTCAATGGCACAACAGAGAGCACTGGGATGGGATTCCTGACGCCAGGATTCAAGTCCCAGGCTCTGCTGCCTGCAACTACCAGGGCTTTCCTAAGTTTGGTGCCCTCCCTGGGCCTCCATTTGCCCATCTGTCAACCTGGCTGTCCATCAGAATCACCTGGAAGCTTATTAAAATCCAGATCCTGGGCCCACCCCAGTACTGAGTCGGGTTCTCTGAGGGTGGAGTCTGGGCTGTGAGTTTGTAATAAGCTCCTTGTGGAGGAGCCAGCCCCGGCTGTCCGGGGCCCAGGAATCCAGCAGTCTTTATTTTTCATTTCTCAGCCACTTCAAGGAATTCCTCACATTTCCCTTATGAGCAAAACAATTGTGGCTGAGAAAGCCTGGACAGGGGGCACGGCGCCCTCGGTTTCTCTCTTCTGTCTCTTGTTCTTCAGTGAATACTGAATGGCTGGTGCCCACACGCTGGGATTCAGGTCCAGGGAGCTGCCCGCCTTCTGCCTGAGCCTTCCCACCTTCTCCATTAGAGCCCAGCCATCCTGGACTCGCTCCTCCCTGGCCTGCTTGAGTTCAGTGACACCCAAGCACAGCATGCCCTGGTGTGACCAGGCAGTGTGATCACGTGCCGAGACGCAAAGCCTGCAGTCCTGTTTGTTATCAAAGAGGTCCTGGGGCTCTTTTGTTCTTAAACTGACCATCACTGAGTAGGCAAGCATCACTGAAGAGGCCTGGGTGCATCTTTATTGAGTACCACCTATACAGAAAGCCCACTGTTCCTGAGCAAAGGGAACCTTGCCACTGTGTATGTGTGGCTCATGGCTGCTGCACTGCTGCCAACATAGAGCACAAACCAAGGAGAGGCCCAGAAGAATCTTGAAGTCTCAGCCGGGCCAGAGGGGCTCTCTTCTGGAAAAAGCAGCCTCGGCAAAATCCACATTGCTGCTTCCTCTCTAGGGCTTCAGGTAGGTGGCCTCCTGCCTGGCACGTGGGATGATCCAACCAAGGCTGTCAAAAAGCATCAGGCAATCCAGGCACGGTGGCTTATGCCAGTAATCCCCGCACTTTGGGAGGTTGAAGAGGGCAGATCACCTGAGGTCAGGAGTTCAAGACCAGCCTGGTCAACATGGAGAAACCCCACCTCTACTAAAAATATAAAAATTAGTGGGGCATGGTGGTCCGTGCCTATAGTACCAGCTACTCAGGAGGCTGAGGCAGGAGAATCACTTGAACCTGGGAGACAGAGGTTGCAGTGAGCTGAGACTGCACCACTGCACTCCAGCTTGGGTGACAGAGCAAGACTCTGTCTCAAAAAAAAAAAAAAAAAAAGAAAGAAAAGAAAAGCATCAGGCAAACAGGTCTCATTTGGACCTCACAGTGCTGGCCTACATGGTATTCTGAAACAAATGTTGAGTGAGCTGTCAACATTTTTAAATGGGTGAATCCACATGAATTTCCAGATTTCCAGCCTCTCTTGAAAAATCTGTAGAGCTGGCACCACCTGCCAAGGCACCGAGGCACAGCACAGGAGCAGTGGGCGAGACTCTCCACTCAGCCCAGAACTGAGGGCATGAGTTTCCAGACCACAACCGCAAGAAACCAGCGATGACCTAGCACAGGGTGGAAACAGACCCACCCCAAGGCTCATCACACCACAACACTGGGACAAAGACCCTAAAAGCCTGCGGAGACAGAGAGAAAGGAAAGAAAAGAGAGAGAGAGAGGAAAGAAAAGAGAGAGAGAGAGGAAAGAAAAGAGAGAGAGAGAGGAAAAAAGAGAGAGAACGTGGAATGAAGCCAGTCCCCTGTGAAGGATCTGGGATTAGAACAGCACCAGCCCCTCCCAATAGCAACGCTAGAACCTAAAAGGCAGAAGAGCTGCACCGTCCAAATTCTGAGGGCGATATTTTATTGCCAACATAGAACTCTACACTCAAACTCATAAAACAAACACAAAAGCAAATGATGGGGGTAGAGGCCGGGCGCGGTGGCTCAAGCCTGTAATCCCAGCACTTTGGGAGGCCGAGACGGGTGGATCATGAGGTCACGAAGTCAGATCGAGACCATCCTGGCTAACACGGTGAAACCCCGTCTCTACTAAAAAATACAAAAAAACTAGCCGGGCGAGGTGGCGGGCGCCTGTAGTCCCAGCTACGCCGGAGGCTGAGGCAGGAGAATAGCGTGAACCCGGGAGGCGGAGCTTGCAGTGAGCTGAGATCTGGCCACTGCACTCCAGCCTGGGCGACAGAGCAAGACTCCGTCTCAAAAAAAAAAAAAAAAAAAAAAAAAAAAAGAGGAGGGGAAACAAAAAAATATTTTAGCCATGGAAGGTCTCCAAAACTATGCCTTCCCAGCACCCTTTCTCAGTAAGCTACAAAAGAATGTGCTCCATCAAAAAGAGGGAGAAAACCAAGAAAGGTGGCGGGGTGGGACCAGGAACAGCAGATTAGAGAATTCCCCGGAGAAGAGACACGGAGGCCCAGGATGACAGCCGGGCTGCAGGCCTCTAGGACCAGAGGAGAGGCTCTGAGAAAAGGCGCCTGGATTATGGCAAGGGTTTCAAAGAAATAGGAGGAGCTTTACTCTTCTGGCAGAGAATCTGGGGATAAATGAGTAATACAGACATAGAAAACACACAGATTAAAAAAGAAAAAAGAACAACTATTAACTCCAGGGAAACCAAGTTATTAAAAAGAAACAGTCAGCGGTAAATGACACGCGTCCTTACGTTATAAACACCGCTTATTGAAATGGTGCTACTGGGAGGGTGGGAGGAGAAACACGAGCGATAGGGCTGGGGGTGGTGCCACGAGAGAGCTACATTTTCATCCTCTACAGTAGGAAGAGAATAATGTGTGTTTTTTTTTTTTTTTTTTTTGAGATGGAGTTTTGCTCTTGTTGCCCAGGCAACAGTGCAATGGTGCGATCTCAGCTCACCACAACCCCCACCTCCTGCCACCTCCTGGGTTCAGGTGATTCTCCTGCCTCAGCCTCCCAAGTAGCTGGGATTATAGGCATGTGCCACCATACCCAGCTAATTTTGTATTTTTAGTACAGATGGGGTTTCTCCACGTTGGTCAGGTTGGTCTTGAACTCCCAACCTCAGGTGATCTGCCTGCCTCAGCCTCCCAAAGTGCTGGGATTATAGGCGTGAGCCACTGCGCCTGGCCACGATGTTTTTTAAATAAGAAAATAAAGAAACTGTGGTATAACCATGTGGTCTAGAAAGGTGGAGGCGATCAGCAAAGCGCAGACGAAAGCACAGAACGTTTCGGCTCTTGGAGAATGGGAAGGAGTGGGGCAGAAGTTTCCTCTTTCCATTGGAATTAACTGCAGAACTACTGGTATTTGAGGTTTTAAATTTTAGGCTATGTACAGCTTCCATACAGATGAAAACTAAATTAAAACAGAGCACAAGCAAACAGATCTGGCCATTCCAGGCTGCCTGATGGCACCAGGGAGCCAAGGCAGAGTGGGAACCACCTGGAGTCGGGGTACAAGCTCCCTGGTTCTTCACGGATGTCCCACACAGCCACCTCACTCATTCACGTGACCTGCAGGGCCCCTGGCCACATGTGACGTCCCTCTAGGTTCTAAATACACACACACACACACACAGATGCAGACACACACATCCAAACACACACACATCCAAACACACACACACACACACACACACACACACCTGCGCATCCCCCAACCCACACGATGGTTCATGCAGACATTTTCCGGCAGGCCCTCAGTGCCAGCTGCTAGAGGCAGCAGTGTATGTCAATGCCAGGCTAATAGGGGTGGAGTGGGTGCCACACTGCCCGGTTAGTGCTCCAGGAGCAAAGCAGCCAACCTAGTCCAGGCAGGCTTCCTGGAGGAAGTGGCACAACTGCAGAGCCTGAAGACTAAGGCAGGTGCGCGTGCACAGGAGGCAAGCTCGGAGGCCTACTTTTGGCAGCTTCCAGGTCCCAGACACGGATGGAGCCCGACTGGGAGCCAGCCACGATGAGCTCCTCGGGGGTGTTGAGGCGGACGCTCTCCACTGGGGACGTGTGGCCCGTCAGGCTCTGTGGAGAGAGGGCAGCAGCTTCAGGACACTGCTGAACAGACCCCCGCAGTTGCCGCCCTGAATTCCAGGTCCCCCGGAAACACTTCAGCGAGAAGTGGCTAAGGCAGGAGAGGGCGCCCCATGGGGCCACAGCGGAGCCCTCCTGCAGGCCCTTTCTGAGCAGCTACTCCTCTCGCCCTCAGCTCTCAGGGCTAAAAGTGGACAAACCCCAGTCATCCCCCCCACCACCTCCCTCTTCCTCGCTGTGCTTCTGACATGGGCGTCACCTGCAGAAATGGCCCTGGGCCTCTCAGAGGGGAGTGACTGGCCAAGATAAAGCGATGCTGTCCCTTCGGCCCTAAGTCAAGCAACCCGCCCCTGCTCTATTCCCCTCTTCACTCTGCCCCACACAAGCCCCTCAGCGAGGAAAGCCACAGCAGAACCAAGGCCTGCCTGGTCCCGGGCACAAATCTTGCCCCTCTGGAACCCCGGCTCTCCCAACTGCTCATCCCCATGGAAAGGAGAGGGCTGTGGGGGTTGGAGGAGGGTGGAAGACTTTTCACTGTGGACCCTCTATCTTTTGGATGTTGAGAGGAATAAGTGTATCCCATACTCAAAAACAAACAAATATAAATCCAAGTGGACGGCCTGCAGGGGGACAGCGTGCACAGAAACCCCAAGGAGAGAGAGACCCCGGCAGGCTGGAGGCACTGTAAGGCCTGGGAGGCTGGTGTGTGTGAGCCAGGGCAGCAGCCCGGGGCGAGACCGGCTGGGGCCTGACAGCTGTACCTGGCATTCAAAGACAAGCCTGCAGGCCAGGCCCCAGACGGTTGGCCCCGTTTCTCCGGGGGTCGTGGCATGTCCTATCTTTGGTCAGTCATTGGTGATGCTTTTTCAGCTTGTGTATGCTACTACTTTGGCATTTCAGGGGGGGTAGAAACACACATTTGAACCCTAAAAGCAAAGTAAAACAAAACATTTCAATTCATCTTTACTGACCCCTGGCACCCTTGCTGAGGCTGGGGTGGATCTCAGTTCTACCCCTGGATCTCAGAAAAACAGAGGTGATTAAGTTTCTACTAAGAAATGCATCCTTTGCCATATTCTTTTTTTTTTTTTTTGAGATGGAGTCTCGCTCTGTCACCCAGGCTGAAGTGCAGTGGCACAATCTCGGCTCACTGCAACCTCCATCTCCCGGGTTCAAGCAACTCTACTGCCTCAGCCTCCTGAGTAGCTGGGACTACAGGTGCCTGCCACCACGCCCGGCTAATTTTTGTGTTTTTAATAGAGACGGGATTTCACCATGTTGGCCAGACTGGTCTCAAACCCCTGACCTCAGTTGATCCACCCGCCTCGGCCTCCCAAAATGCTGGGATTACAGGTGTAAGCCGCTGTGCCTGTCCTATTTTTCTTTATTTCACCAAGAGTCAAAACAATGATACTTCCCTGATTGGCAAGGGATGGGGGGTGGGGCATGGAGGAAAGAGCAGGTTCCGATGCTGCTGGTGAGAATGTAAAATGATTTCTGGAGGGCAATTTGGCAATCTGTTTTGAAAGCTTTAACAAAAGCACACACCCTTGGATTGAATGCAATGATCACGGATCTGCTCAAGGATCTAGGTGGCTGAGGATGTTCACCACAGGGTGGTTTAGCGGAGCCAAAAAAAAGCCGGAAACAACCTCCATGCTGATAACAGGGTGTGGCTAAGATAATTACAGCTCATCCCTACAATGGAACACCATTAAATCATTCAAAATTATGTTGTAAAAGAATACTTGTTGACACAGGCAAATCCTTACAACATTGTTATTTTTAAAAATCAGACTGCACAAGAGTGGCAGTGTATTTTTATTTGTGTGTGTGTGCTTGTATGAGTATTTGCGTGTATACATGTGTACATGCATGTACAAGTGTGTACACATGTGCATGTACACGTATACGTATCTGTCTCAGCATCTAGAAGGACTCAGCCCAAAACACCAACTGTGGTGGCCTTTGGATAAAAGAACTATATGTAATTCATTTTGTGTTTTCTCCTTTATGTGCTCCTATCTGGTAAACAGTTTCTAGCATTGAACATAGCTGCATAAATAGTGGGGAGATACTATTTAAGAACTCGCTTCCTAACCAGCTCCAGTCAGGTCCCCTCAAATCCTCGTTGGGGAATGAAGGCTGGGAATGAATTAAAATAAACGCCCACATGTTGCTGCCACGCAGGCAGATGGGCAGGTGGGAGGGGAGGGGTATAAGTCTTTTGGCTCAACCACAGGCCCCGGGCTTATTTTAACCTTCTCACGCAGCCTGCCTGGAGTTCTTAATAGTACCACAGACAGGTGACTCCCTCACTCCTGAGGGCTGGCCACTGTCCCAGCCACGCTGGGCTGTCCTGCGCCTCACTGAGCACCACACCTCCTCCACCCCTGGGCTGGGCCCCAGCGGATAGGGGGCCCTGGGCTCAAGAGAGCCTGAGAAGCTGCTCACTCTTCAGCCTCCAACCCCTGTCCCTGTCCCCTCCCCAGGCCCTTGTCCTGACCCCCTGCTGGCTGTCGGGGCTTACCATGATGCAGTTGGGCTTGTTGATGGACCACAGGTTGACACGGCAGTCATCCCCGCCTGTAGCCAGCAGCCGCCCGGAGGCTTTGCCCAGCACCAGTGAGGACACATTGCTGGCATGTGCAACGATCTCTTCTACACAGGGAAGGAGAGGGAGAGGCCATCAGGGGGGCCCGATGTGGCCTTGTGAAGGAGGGGTGACCCTGCTCGGCTACCCGCTCCAGAACCTGAAACCCAGTGGAAGGCTCTGCCTCCTTCAGCTCCCGCTTTGGTGCCCACCATGAGCTGTAGGACCAGCAGACAGGGCAGGGCATGGGCCTGAGATGGAAATCACTGTTTCTCAACTTTCATCATGCCTGTCCTTCTTACCTTTAGACTTCACGATTGTCTTCCTGTTTCTGCACATCACTTGGTAATATTGACTAGTTATACTCAATTTTTAAAATTGACTTGCTATTTTTTATTAGCTTGGTCTTAGGCCATATCCATGAAATTACAAGTTTGATATACTCATGATACTCTTTCTATGATACAAAAAGGAAAACAGTTATTAAAATTTAAAAAAAATTGACCCATGCACTGCCTATGCACCTCTCAGCTGCTGCTTATGTGGACATGCAAACCCTGCTTTGGAGAACACACTCTAAGAACAACTGAAGTCACCTCTAGACAAGCTGCCCCCAGGTGAGCCTGCACGGGGCTGTGGCTCAGATTCAGAATCACGGATCAGGTTCTGGTCTGAGGTCTGCGATCTGCTATTGCGTGGCCTTGGCTACCAGGTCACCTGTCCTCTGAGGGCCTGGCTCCTCGTCTGGAAAGTGGGGATACCCATGGTGCCTGCTCACACCTGATGCTAAGGACTCCCTCAGAGTGTGCCTGCGTGCTGCTTAGTAGCAGGTGAGGGCTCCGTGACGTTGGGCAGGCTCGGGGCTAGTCACCATGAGAGAATGGGCATGGGGGCCCGGGCAGGCACCGGAGGGTGGGCTTCATGAGGAGCGGGCAGGAGGTAACAGACTGAGCAGCCGGGGTGGGGGTGAGGGCTGACCACACAGAGGAGGAAGCCATGAAGACAGCCCAAGGTCCCTGGCCTGGTCAGTGGAGATGGCAGGCATGAGCCTCAGAGGGCTCTACAGGGAGCAAAGCACAGGCAGGGAACCAAGAGGCAGCCAGGGCCTCGGAGCCCATCCCTGTGCAAGCTCCTTCTGGAAAGAAAGAAGGAAAAAGACAGTTCTCCCTACACAGGCCAGGGGAAAACCCCAAGGTGCTGACGCCCCGAGGCACCCGGGAGGCCAGCGTGGGTGACGCCAAGGAAAAGGGTGTTGCAGCCACGGTGCTCCACAGAGGCTCCTCCTGCACCCCAGCTCCAACTCCACCCTGCTTGGGTGTCTCTGCTGCGGACTTCAGACCACAAGGAGGTTGGGAAACTGGGTCCACGGAAGCTGCTTGCCAGAAAGCCGGGCTCCAAGGGGCCACCAGGAATGCCCAGGGGACAAGTCGCAGGCTCAATCTCACCGATGACACCATGCCTCCTGGCCCAGCCAGGGCAGAGCTGGCACAGGCAGCAGCACCAGCAAGGGCGAGGGTTCCCTGTGGGCCCAAACCTGGGCCAGGGCACCGGGGAGCTTGCCGTGGGGATCCCAGGGAGCTGGGCCCCACTTTAGTCCCATCTCAACGAGAGCCTTCTGTCCTCTGGACACTGTGGGGACAGAAACCTGGGGAGTCCAGCCACAGACATGTGTCTGTTCAAGAGTTTCCGCCCAACCCGGAAAGAGGGCAAAGCACCTTCTCCCTGGCATTCTGTGCCCGAGCCTGGCATCCTCTCCGTGGAGGCACTGCCCACTCCCCCTGGCCTACCTGGAGGGCTCTGTCTATCCCCTGGCCCTCACTCTTCCCAGGGAAAGTGTCTGGCTGGGCCCCACCTCATTGGGCCTCAGGACTGCTGCCCCTGGAGACAGTCATTCATTCATAATATCAGTATTTCCTGGGTGCCCACTCTAGGCCTTGCACAAAATATGCCCCAGTGTGATCAGACGGTGGTGGGGGCGGGAGACTGAGCTGGCAAAACCACAGACTTTGGGGGGAGAAGAATTTAGAAGTTGGGCCCTTCTTGAGGAGCCCACATCACTCCCCTCTAAGGAGCCTGACCAGGGACTGACTGGACCCCAAGGAGGGCGAGCAGAGGGGCAGGGACACAGCACAGGCACCTGCAAAGGAGGCACGGGGCACCACCCCGAGAGCTCCTCCTTCATCCTGGCTTGAAGGACAGCGACCAACAGCCCAGGCCGAATACTTGATTTTCATACAAAAAATGAAAAATAAAAATCCTCAGTGTCTACTGGCAGGCCAAGCTCTGGGAGCACATACAACCTGGGCCCCATATCCAGCCAAAGCTGGGCAACACGGTGTGGTAAGGGCTGAGGATCCACATCCCAGATGCAAGATACAAAGTACTAGGTTTCAACGACCTCATGTGGGCCACGCACCTCTGATCTTCACCAGACCCTGGAGCCACAAGGAGCCAGAGGTCATGTGGCCCTGGGCTCTTCAGAGTTGATTTCCATGGACACCACCATGCACATGAAATCAGCAGCAGTAGCAGATGCCCAACACGCCTGATCTCATTACCTCCTGCTGGCACACTCTGATGGCTTGGCCTTGCCTTTAAGATAAAGCCACGGCAGCCTCAGGAGGGCTGGGGTCCTGTGGACACGTGCTCCTGCGAACTCACTAGGTCTGTGCGGCCCCATGTTCCTCCTGCTGCTGTGCCACTGCCCATGGCCTCCCTTGAGTCCTTCCAATACGTCGAGCCTCCTGCCTCAGGGCCTTTGCGCTTGCTGTTCAAGCAACCTGCAGTATTCCCAACCCACCCCCTACCCCACCCCCGAGTTAACTAATTCAGCTTGCAACTAGAGGAGACACAGAGGGATACAGTTATCCAGTTCCTGCCTGTTGCTCTCCCCAGGCTCTGAGCTCCCACTGTACAGAGACCTTGACGACTTTGTTGCCCAGTGGCTCCCCAGTGCCTAGCTCTGGGGAAAGGCCAGCTGTTGAAGGGATGAATATGTAATCCCAATAATGACAAAGTTACTCTGACCGAAGTGTGCCCTCCTTGGGGAACCATAACAGGGTTCTCCCAGAGCCCTAGAGCTTTGGGGAACAACATGAAAATGGCCCAAACCTCTCACTTTACAAACAAGGAAACAGAGGCCCTGCAAAGAACTTTGCCCAGAGTCTTATGGTTAAATTCATGGTTAAAAAGTGTAGAGTCTTGGCCAGGTGTGGTGGCTCACACCTGTCATCTCAGCACTTTGGGAGGCCGAGGCAGGTGGATCACCTGAGGTCAGGAGTTCGAAACCAGCCTGGCCAACATGGTGAAACCCTGTCCCTACTAAAAATACAAAAATTAGCCGGGTGTGGTGGTGGATACCTGTAATCCCAGCTACTCGGGAGGCTGAGGCACGACAATCGCACGAACCCGGGAGGCAGAGGTTGCAGTGAGCTGAGATCGCACCACTGTACTCCAGCCTGGGGAACAGTGAGAGTCTGTCTCAAAAAAAAGCAAGTGTGGAGTCTTGTCCCAGCTCCTGAAAACCAGCCCAGGGACAGCTGGCAGCAGACAGTGACCAGGTGGAGAGCACAAAAGCTATGCCAACCAGTTACGATAGAGGTGCCAACACGTACGGGAATTCTCAAACTCTGATCTGGGCATGCTTGGGATCCTCGAGATCCTTTCGGGGGGTCTGAGAAGACAAACGGATTTTCACAATAACACTAAGATGGCATCTGCCTTTATGCACTCTCATTTGCTCACAAGCATATGGTGGAGTTTCCCAGAACATCACTAGAGGCCTATATGATTATATACTCTTGTTTGAAAGTGTCTCAGTATCAACTTCTAACATGGTAAATATTGACGATATATAAATCCAACAAACAAAAGCACTCTGGGGTCCTCAATAATTGTTAAGAGTATGAAATCTTTAGATCAAAGAGCCTAGAACCGCTTGTTCAGGACAATGGTGGAAGTGGGCAGTGCCCATCAGTTACAGTCCAAGCCCTGTCTGCAACCCTCTGCCCATCCCTTCTCGCTCCCACTCCTTCCCCCATCCTGGGCCCAAGATGCTTTTATCTGACTGGGGAAGTTTGACTTGTGAGATAGATGTCTGAGAATGCTGTGAACATCTTTCAGGATTTCTCACCCCACTGTCAGCCTAACTGGAAATGCTGTGCTAAGTGCTTTAGGATGTTCATCTTGTCACTTGAATTTCACAGCAACCATAGAATGCAGGCGTCATCTCATTGTATAGACAAGAAAACTGAGCCTCAGAGAGGTTAAGTCACCTGCCCAGTGTCACCCAGCTAAGAAGTGCCACAGTCATGATTTACATCGTGGTCTATTTTACACCAAAGTCCAGGAGTCTCCTCCTGTGCCAAGAACAGGAAACAAAGCTGTAGGTTCAGGCCTCCCAGCAACAAGCAGCTAACAGAATAAATGGGGTGATAAAGAAAAATGAAAACCACTCACGCAACTTCCAGGCTGTCTTCGTGACCACAGGGGTGGCCATCCTTCAGCTGGCTGGCCACCTGAAGCCCCACCCACAAAACAAACTGTGCTTTCCTCGTGGGGTGGGGGTGGATCCCCCCCAGATCCACCAATCAAGTTGGCAGAGAGTTCCCACACATCCAGGCAGGGAGAATGCCTCGTCTTCTGGCTGTGGGCTGCCTCGTGGTTCCAAATCACCCACAGCAGCAACAGCAGCAGCCTGTGCACATCTGTCACGATCCTGGATCATGGGATGTTAGGCTTGAGCCATCTCAGCTCAGTACCAGGCTGCAATACAAACAGAGGTGATGTCATGTTAGAAAATGCTTGGTAAGAGCTATTGCTACCTGGATCACCAAGGCCACTTGATAAAGACTGGCACCCATCAAAGCCACAAGAGCCAGAAGCAAATTGGGTTTGGGAATCTGCAGAGGGGGCACCTCAGGTAGGGTGATTTGGAACACAAGGAAAAAGAAACTCCTCCCAGAGACCAGGATAATGAGATGCAGCTCTGTTCCGGGATGCTGGCTGCCTAAAGTGCAGCAGCCAGCCGCAGTGGGGCGGAGAAGACCACGTGTCTGCAATTCACATAGATTTCCCGGGAGTCGTTGTTTTTGTCTGACGTGTGGGATGTGGGGGAGTGGAGTCAGAAGCTAAGCTTATGGGCCTAGGAAAGGCATCCCAGAGACGGCCACTGAAGTCCTCCCTGGAAAGAATCTCGAAGACGACCCTGATGGCCCAACTCCCCAGCTCCTGGCAAGGGAACCGCTCCTGCTCCCTGAGATTCCCAAGGACAGAGCTAGGAACTAGGCCTCCGGTCTGGGCGTGAGTGGCTATGACTCCTCAACTCTGAAAGGCCACCTCATGGGGCCTCCTACCTCCTTCCCACAGCCACTTCACCTCTTTCCCATGAGCCCGCTCCTCTCCGTCCCCTTTCTCCGGGGTCCCCGGGTCTGCCTCTCTAGTCCTCCGTTCACATCCCCTTTTCTCCCTGCTCCCTGAGTCTCCCACTCATGCACATCCTGCCTCCCGAGCTCCCTCACGTGGCCCCTGCCTCGCCAGACTCCCGTTACTGCCCTTTCCCATATGTTCCCGGGGTCTCCCATTCATTCATTCTCCTGCTTCTCTTCTCCCTATTCATTACCCGTCCTTCTGCAGGCCCCCAGCTCTGCTTCCGGCCTCCCTGGTTTTGCCCCCTCGGGCCTCCACCCCGACCCCTCTGGTCCGGGGGCGGGGGCAGGTACCTCGGCCTCGGCTGATCCTCCCAACCCTCTGCTTGCGGAGTATGGGCTCTAGCCTCCCCACGCCCAGAGCTCTCTGCCCGCAAGCCCGGCCAGCCCCGCCTGGCTCGGCCCAGCCCAGGGCCCACCGTCCCCTCGCCACCTCGTCCCCTTGCCCACTCCACCTGCAGCTGCAGCTCCGGAGGCCGAGGCTCTGCTCCAGGCGCGACCCCCACTTGCCTCCATCCCCTGCCCTGATTGGCCGCTGCTTGACAACCGACCCTCACAACAAAACCTCCGGCTCAGAGCCCCGCCCACCTCGCCTCCCGCACCAATCAGCTGCCGCAGGCGCTCCGCCTCCTGCCAGGACTGACCAATGGAAGTAGGCGCTTCTGCCGCTTTTCCTAAGTACCCGCCCTCTTTTCCTAAATCGGACTAATCAAGAGGAAGGAGCGTTCAAGAGCCGCCCTTTGGCCTCTGATAAACCAATGCAAGCTGCTTTTTCCTTAGTCCCGCCTCCGTCTCAAGTTTCCCTTTCCTTTCCGTTTCCTTCCTCGAACCTAATTTGTGTCTGAAAATTTTTGAGAGCCGCCCTGCAATGGCGGCTGCGCCAATGGCTTGAGCAACCGTCCTGGATTGACCAATCAGAGCCCGCATTATTGGAAAACCAATTACAAGATAGCCAATGGGAAGGAGACTTCGGGGGCAGTGTGAAGCCGCAGGCCTTCCATCTTGGAGTGGGGCAAAACCTAGGGAGGCCTTAGTCCGCATTTTGCCGAAGCTCCTCATTCTTCCCTTTGCCTCCTCATTCTTCCCTTTGCCTGCAGATGGTACCCAGGAGGACTTTGTCCCTGTTCTTTGATCCGGACGCCAGCATGAATCCCCCACGGAAGGTCTAGAAGGAAACAGCCTGATTCCGGAGCCGAGGCAGGCGCTGAGCCCTGGAGCATTGCCCACGCAGCCACTGCCTCGGCTAATAGATGCGTGGGCAAGGGGTGCACCCTGAGGGGCCGCAATCAGGGAATCGGAGAAAGGCCGGCTTTGTGACACGTTGGGCGGGGTGGGCTCAGGGAAGCGCCGTAACCCTTCTCGACTCGGGGCCTCTCGCGTGGCCGCTTAGGAGGGACTCGGCCCCGCAGCTGCCTCTTCCTGTTGCCCAGAGGTTGGCCCGGGCACCCAGAGCTCCTCGAACCTCGCCATTCGGCCTCCAGCCTCTCACCTCAGGTCAGGGCTCCTTGGGTTCACACGACGCTCACTACAACCCTAAGGGGTAGGAATTCCTGTTCCCATTTACAGATGAGGAAACTGAGGCCCAGGTTAAGATGCTTGCAAAAAACCACACGGTCAGAAAGTAATAGCCCCAGAATTCGAACCCTTGTTCTGAAAGCCGAAGCATGGGGGAGTCCCCACTCTACCTTCTGGGTTCAAACGATTCTCCTGCTTCAGCCTCCCGCGTAACTGGAACCACAGGCGCCTGCCACCATGCCTGGGTAAGGCTAGTTTTTGTATTTTTAGTGGAGACGGGGTTTCTCCATGTTGGCCAGGCTGGTCTTGAACTCCTGACCTTAGATGATACACCCGCCTCAGCCTCCCAAAGTGCTGGGATTACAGGCGTGAGTCACCGCAAGGCACCTTTAAAAGATTAGAATAACATCGGATCAAAGCTGGCTAGTCTGTAGTTCCCCTTAACTTTTGTATTATAAAAAAAACTAAATAGAGAAAACTTGAAAACACAATATCATGATACCACGTAGATTCCAGCACTTGTTAAGTTTGCCATATTTGCTTCGTCTGTGTGTCTTTTTCTGAACCATTTGAAAATTGTAGATACGACATTTCACCCCAACACCAAATACTGAGCATGTAGCCCTTAAAAATAAGGCCCTTGGCCAGGCGCAGTTGCTTGAACCTGGGAATCACTTGAACCTGGGAAGCAGAGGTTGCAGTGAGCCGAGATGGGGCCACTGTACTCCAGCCTGGGCAACAGAGTGAGATCCATTTCAAAAAATAAAAGTAAAGGCCGGGCGCGGTAGCTCACGCCTGTAATCCCAGCACTTTGGGAGCCTGAGGTGGGTGGATCACGAGGTCAAGAGATCCAGAACATTCTGGCTAACACTGTGAAACCCCGTCTCTACTAAAAATACAAAAAATTAGCCGGGCGTGGTGGCGGGCAGCTATAGTCCCAGCTACTCGGGAGGCTGAGGCAGGAGAATGGTGTGAACCCAGGAGGCAGAGCTTGCAGTGAGCTGAGATCGTGCCACTGCACTCCAGCCTAGGCGACAGAGCGAGACTCCGTCTCAAAAAAATAAAAAAAAAAATAATGACCTTATTCTACATAACAATTGTATCACCACTGCTAAGAAAATTTAATTCTCTAACAACCAGTCCATTTTCCCATGTCCCCAGTCATCCCAAAAACCTTTTATGACTTTTTTTCTAACTAGGAACCAATCAGTATTCAGCACACTTGACTCTTTTAAGTTCTTTCCATTTCTGTCCCCAACCTTTTATTTGTATGACATCGATCTTTTGAAGAGATCAGGCCATTTACCTAGTAGATTGTCCCACGTTAGAAATGTTTCCTTTTAGTGTCATTTACCTGAATTTCCTGAAGTTCTTGTTCGATGGAAGTTCTTCTTAAATGCATTTCTTCCCTTGAATTTCTTAAGTTAGGGCTAAAGGCTTGATTACATTCATGACAACAAGCACTTAAAAACACTCCAGAGGACACATTGTAAGTGTACAAGGTTGATGAACTTTTACAAACTGAACACACCCAGGTCAAAAAGCAGAACATGACCAGAAACCAGAATCCCCTCCCAGGGCTCCATGCTCACATCTATTCACTAACCCTCACACTCCAAGAGTGACGGTTGTCCTGACTTCTAATATCACCAGTTACTTTTGCTTATTTTTGTTCTTTACATAAATGGAATCATTCAGTATGTACTTTTGTGTCTTGAATCTTTTGACATTATACTTAGGCAGTTCGACCATATCATTCCATATACTTGTGTTGCAAGTTCATTTGTTTTCATTGCTCTATGATATGGTTTGGCTGTGTCCCCACCCAAATCTCATCTTGTTAATTGTAGCTCCCATAATTCCCACATATGGGAGGAACCCAGTGGGAGATAACTGAATCATGGAAGTGGTTTCCCCTGTACTGTTCTCATGGTAGTGAATTAGTCTCATGAGATCTGATGATTTTATAAGGGATTTTCCCTTTCACTTGGTTCTCATTCTCTCGTCTGCCACCATGTAAGAAGTGCCTTTCGCCTTCCACCATGATTGTGAGGGCTCCCCAGCCATGTGGAACTGTGAGTCCATTAAACCTTTTTCTTTACAAATTACCCAGTCTTGAGTATGTCTTTACCAGCAGTATGAAAACAGACTAATACACTCTATAACCTCAATATCATTGGCATTTGGAGCTAGATCATTATTTGCTGTGGGGAGCTGTTCTGGGCATTGTAGAATGTTTAGCAGCATCCCTGGCCTGTATGCACTAGATGCCAGTAGCATTCTCCCTAAGCAGTTGACAACCCAAAATATCTGTATTTTGTATCCATTCTGCTCTTGATGGACATTTGGGTAACTTCCAAGTATGGTGCTATTATCAATAATGCTGCTATGAACATTCTAGCACATGCCTTTTGGCAGATAGCTATCTACATTTCTGTTGAGTTGTTCATCATTCTTACTTGATGAATGATGGATTGGAGTAGAATCTAAGGGTAGAATTGTTGGGCTTTAGTTTAGCTTTAATAGATAATGCCAAGCAGTTTTCCAAAATGGTTGTACTGATTTATACTTTCACTAGGAAGGTTATTTGGGAGTTCCAGTTGTTTCTCATCATCACCAGTACTTTTTATTTTTTTCACACCAGAGGGTGTTGTGACATTTCATTTCCCAGATGACTCATGAATTTGACAATCATTTCATGTGTTTTTTGACTATTTTTTAAGCTAACATTTAATGACTGCTTTCTATGTGCCATTTCCAGCCTCCCTGCTTTATGTCTTTTTTTTTTTTTTTTTTTTTTTTTTTTTTTTTGAGACAGGATTTTAATCTGTTGCTCAGGCTGAAGTGCAGTGGTGCAATCATGGCTCACTGCAGCCTTGACTTCGTAGGTGAAAGTGATCTTCCTACCTCAGCCTCCTGAGTAGCTGGGACTACAGACTCATGCCACCATGCCTGGCTCTTTTCTTTTTTTTTTTTTTTTTTAAGAGATGGGGTCTTCCTTACTATGTTGCCCAGGCTGGTCTCAAACTCCTGGGCTCAAGCGATCCTCCTGCCTCAGCTTCCCTAAATGTTGGGATTACAGGTGTGAGCCCCACACCTGGCCACAAGTCTTATTTAATGCAACAATACTACCCCATTCTACAGATCAGTATCTGGTAAGAAGAGGATCTGGGATTCAGCCCTCAAATCCTGGGGCATGCATCTTAGCTTTCCCCATCCCACCTGGTGAGGTGGGCCACCCTAGTCACACTGAGATCTAACCAGTTGTTTGCAGATGGCTGTGGGACCATATGCAGAGGTGCTGTGAAGACCTGACATTCCAATGGAGAGAAGGACAGGAAGTAAATGACAGGCCAAGGGGAGGAAGCAGGTGGTCCCAGGCTATAGATAATGGAAGAAGAGAAAGCCTGCTGCTGGAGCTTGTGAAGTGCGAGGCACAAATGGCCAATTAAGAGTGTGTCTATTTACAGGAAAATCAAGAGAAGCAGGAACAAACAGGGCTGTAGGAGAGGTGGGCTGGCAGTGAGGCCAGGTGTCTGTGTAAACAGGCATTGATTGGGTAGAGGGAACACAGGAGCCAGGCTTCAGGGAAGAGGTTTCCTTTCTCTGGCAGTTCTGGCTGAGGCCCCAGGAGAGACATCAAGCGAATATTTTCTGGAGCTCCCCCAGGCGTGGGTCCTTGTAGAGCTTTTCCTCCAGAGCCAGGTACTTCAGTGGGGCCAGTTCCTTGTGTCTGAAGTCAGAGGGGCAAGGAAAGACGGTGAGAGGTAACAAAGCTGGTGGTCCAGCCTCCCAGTGGGTTCTCTCCGCCTGCCCTGCCTGCTCACCGATTGAGGCGCTGCTCCAGGATGCGAATGCGGAACATGGCCTGAGAGCAGTAACTCAGGTACAGGTCTTCATCCTCAGGTGTTAGCGTCACCTGGTTCTCCTGGTACCACTGCTGCTTCTTTTGCAGCTCCTGGGTCTCCTGTGGTCACAGGGAGGACAGAGAAGGAGGGCTGACAAGGCTGACCTTCACCCAGGCTGCAGGCTGCAATCCCACTGGTCACTAGACAGCCCCATGACAGTTGGCCCCACTGTCCCCACCCACACAAGCCACCTATCCATAGCTGCCACAGAGGCAGGGACCACAAAATATCTTGGGTGGGAGCCAATGGGGTCATGTTTATAAGGGATGTCATGTCTATGAGGTCAGAGCAGGGGTCAAGACTGAGAGAGCCATGTAGCTCTGGACAAGTTACTGGCATTTTCAGAACCTGCAATTTCTTGTCTACAAAATGAGGGTCATTGTACTACCCCCTCCCCTTGTAGAGCTCCTTGTGAAGATTAAGTGACATAATCTTAGTAGTGCATGGGAACTACATGGTGTGTGCCTGACCAACAAAAATGGGTCAAGGACTAGGAGTTGTTATAATGTACCATCTCTCTGTCTACCCAGCCATCTGCCCATCTATTCCTCTGCCCATCCCTCCACTCATCCCTGCCCATCCATTCATCCATCCATCCATCCATCCGTCCATCCACTCATCCATCCAACTGCCCATCTATCCACTCGCCCATCCATCCACTTGCCCATCCATCCATCCACTCATCCATCCACCCACCCACTCACTCACTCATCCCCCCAATCATCCATCCATCTATCCACCCATCCATCCATTCATCCATCCACCTGCCCACTCATCCATCCACTCACCCACTCATCCATCTGCCCACTCACTCACTCAATTCATCCACCCATCCATCACTCCACCCACTCACTCACTCATCCATTCATCCACCCACCCATCCATCCATCTACCTATCCATACATATACCCATACACCTATCTATCTACTCACCCATCCATTCATCCTCCCATCCATCTACCCATCCATCCATTTATCCACCCATCCACCCACCCATCTATTCATTCACCCATCCATCCATCTATCCACCTATCAATCCACGCACCCATCTATCTATCTATTCATCCATCTATCTACCCATCCATTCATCCACCCATCTATCCATCCATCCATCCATCCACCCACCCACCCACCCACCTATCCATACCTACACCCATCCATCTCCCTATCCATTCATCTATCTGATAAACAAGTGTGAGGAGGAACAACTCAGTCATTTGGAAACTCCAAGCATTGACATATTCATCCCCCTCATCAAGCCCTCATAAGCCTGTGAGGTGGTGGGCAGAGAGCCCTAGGCCCATTTTCTGGATGCAGATGCTGAGATCCCTTCCCCAACAAAGGTGCTGGCGGCACCTTCTCAAAGCGGGCCTGGATGAGGTTGGCCTTGTTGATGAGCCGCTGCTTGAAGTCGCTGAGGCACTCATCCTTGAGGCGCACTGCCTGCCAGCGTGTTAGTTTCTCTCCTGGCGGGAGCTGGGCCAGGAATGGGGCCAGGTAGTCCAGCTGGGTCTCCATCTGCCGCAGGTGCTCTTCATGCATCACCCGCTCCTGTAAGGGTGAGGGGCAGTCAGCAGAGACGTCTCCAGCTCTGCATCAACAGTGTGCCAGCACAAAGCGAGACCTCACAGCCAGGTCCCAGTCCCGGTGCATGGTGCCTCCAAGACAGGCCTTAGAAGGGCCTGCATGCTGGTCTCTGGACCTGTGGGGTTTTTTTTTGTTTTTTTTTTTTTTTTTTGAGACGGAGTCTCACTCTGTCACCCAGGCTGGAGTGCAGTGGTGTGATCTCGGCTCACAGCCAGCTCCGCCTCTTGGGTTCACGCCATTCTCCTGCCTCAGCCTCCCGAGTAGCTGGGACTACAGGCACCTGCCACCACGCCCAGCTAATTTTTTGTATTTTTAGTAAAGATGGGGTTTCACCGTGTTAGCCAGGATGGTCTCGATCTCCTGACCTTATAATAAGCCCGCCTCGGCCTCCCGAAGTGCTGAGATTGCAAGCGTGAGCCACCGTGCCCAGCCTCTGGACCTGTGTTTACCGGTGACAGCCAACTCTTTTTTTCTTACATGAATTTGTGTCTCTCTATCTGAGCTTTGGTTTCCTTCTCTGAGGATCTGACAGGATCATGTCTGTAAAGCACGCAGCCTGATGCCTGACAATCCACAGCAGATGCTTATTCAGTCAATGGTAGTGGTTATTAATGATGTTAGTTAAAAACTGCCAGTAACTCCCTTCACTTTTCTTTTCCACCCTGGGGTCTGTGTCCTACATCTGCAGACAGGGGTAGTGAAGTTGGAGACGTGGGGGCAGACACCTTTCCCTGGGATCTGAGAACGGTCATCTGATGCACCGTCCTGCCTCACGATCCCCAAACTATTTTTAGAAATTGGTGAAAGGGATTCAGAAGCCAGCCCTGTAAACCAGGTGGGGCCTTGCAACCCGATGGTGTAACCCGAATGCCCTCCCTATGCTGGAGAGCAGGAGAGCACAGGCCTGGAGCCAGAGGTAGCTCACTGGGGCCACTGACCCAGGGTGCAACCTCAGTGGGAGCCCTGAGTAGAGGTGGGCACATAATTTTAATTATTTTCCCAACCACAGGCCTTGGCTTGGCTACAGACCCTGGGGATCGGGGGAGACTTTGCCCAAATCCCAAGTACTCTTTGGGATGAACCACAGAAATGGTCAGCTCGGCAGCAAGGATGACCACATGGTATCAATAACCGTACCCCCCACAGAGGGTTTCTCAGCAGAATCCCTCATGGTCCCCACCACCCTGGAGGCCGGGGGGTCTAGGAAAAGCTGGGGCCTGGAGAAGGGATTGGGACTGACCATGGCCTCCCGATATTCCTTGCTCTTCTCATTCCGCTTGGTGTCATAGATGGAGATGGTCAACGTGTGCGCCGCCTCCTCTTCCTCTCGAAGCTTCAGGATCTCCAGCACCTGAAATGAGAAGTGTTGGAGGGCGTGATGAAGACACCCCCCACTCCTGTAACCCCAGCACTTTGGGAAGTCAAGGAGGGCAGATCGCATGAGTTCAGGAGTGTGAGACCAGCCTGGGCAAAATGGAAAAACCCTGTCTGTTGAAAACAAAACAAAACAAGAAATTAGCCAGGCATGGTGGTGTGCACTAGTAGTCCCAGTTACCTGGGAGGATGAGGTGGGAGGATCACTTGAGCCCGGGATGTACAGCCATCATTGCACCACTGCATTCCAGCCTGGGTTACAGAGCGAGACCCTATCTCAAAAACAAAGATACCGCCCACCTGCTCACTCTCCCATAGAACCCTACCTCCAGCTCTGACTCCCAGACCTGATGTCTGGACAGCTTCTCCTCCCTCTTCAGGTGCATCATGGCCTCGTACTGGTAGAGCAGCTTCTTGGTGTGCTCCATGGGCTCCACCTGGGACAACAACCACCTCGGTAACACAGAGAGGCTGCCATGATCGGGGCATAGGACCACGTGGGTTCAAATCTACCCCTGCCACTTTCTAGCTGTGTGACCTCGAGCAAGTTGCTAAACCTCTCTGAGCCTTAATTTTCTCACTTATAAAAATACAGATAATAATAAAAGAGAAACTGAAGACTCAGAAAAGCTGGGGACTGTGCCGGGAGAGTAAGGGTTTGACTAGGAAGGCTAGCCCCTCCCCCAGAGCCTCCCTAGGATCTGAGGTTTGCCCTGACCAGGAGTGGGGAACATGAGGAGTCGTCTTAGCCTGCTGAGTTCTCTTTTTTGGTAGAAAAGGGAAGATTTTCAGAGGAGCTGCAAAGAGAAGGGTCCCCAGATGGGAACTTTTGGTTTTCCCAAGGGGCAAAGATGAATTTGGGGGCCGGAATTCACCAGTGCCCATCCAGGCTCTCCCAAATTGCTGGAATAAGACAAAGAGCCCCAGTTCCTCCTACACCCGACCCCTGCCCGCCGTGGTCCCCAGGCCCACCTCGAAGCTGATGCACATGTCGGGCGTCATGATGATCTTGTTGCCCTTGCTGTCCACCTCGGTGCGCCGCAGGAACTCGCGCTTGGAGGCTGTGATATGGTCGTCGCGGCAGTGGTAGCGCAGCTGGATGCGCTCCTCCGCCAGCAGAAACACGCGCTCTGCCACGTCCTCCTCCGCGGGCTTCGCTGAGTTGCGGAAGAACCGCTCTGTGATTTTCTGGGAGGCGAGAACAAGCAAAGGATGAGGGTGTGAGAGATTTCTGTGCATGCCCGCAGGCAGGAGCAACGGACCTTCAGGACACTGGAGTCTGGGGTTGTTTGGGGATTCATGTGGAATAGCCCCTCCTGCTAAGCAGACAATGGATTTCGTGGGTTCTCAGGGCCACGCCACTCTAGTCCTGTATGTTGCTGGGCCCCTCCTCAGCTCCTTCAAGACTCTGCTTGCCTACCTCAAGAGATGGGGAGCTCACCACCTCTGCAGGCAGCCTACTCCATTGCTAGACCCCTAGACATCCCTTACTGCTAGAAAGAGCTTCTTTGGCATGCTGCCATTACACACAGTTGCCAACTAAATTGTAATGATATGGAGGGGGAAATGCACAATTTCATGTTAAGTGGGTAATACAGGGACTACAATTCCCAGATCCCTATCTCAATTACGTTAGAAAAAACTCTCAAAACCAAACCTATAATCCATGGTAATATATGAGAGATGCCATTCTGAGATATTTTTGCTTTTCTCTACATTCTTACATGTTTTCCAAATGTTTAGTCATGAGTGTGTATTTTTGCATAACAATAAGGAAATAACACATCCTTGGCCCCACGGTTGAGGGCACAGTCTGGCACCAGACAACCCCAGGATGGTGCATTTGGTGATACGATTTGGCTTCGTGTCCCCCCACCCAAATCTCACCTTGAATTGTAATAATCCCCATAGGTCAAGGGCGGGACCAGGTGGAGATAATTGAATCATGGAGGTGGTTTCCCCCATGCTATTCTCATGATAGTGAGTGAGTTCTCCTGAGATCTGATGGTTTTATAAGCGGTTTCCCCTTTGCTCCACCCTTATTCGCGCTCCTGCTGCCTGGTGAAAAGGACCCTTCTGCCATGATGCAAAGTTTCCTAAGGGCTCCCCAGCCATACGAAACTGAGTCAATGAAGCTTCTTTTCTTTATAAATTACCCAGTCTCAGGTATTTCTTAATAGCAGCATGAGAACAGACTAATACATTTGGTAAAATGCTTTGTTCATCATTGGTGCCCTTGGATATGTCTCAGGCCTTAATGCCACTCCAGAGCCAGGGCTCTCACCATTCAGAGGTGACATCAGCTGCCAGAGAAGGAGGGCGACCTGTTCCCAGCCTCGGCGAGCTCTTACCACAATGGGCCGGGGGTTTGACTCTGCACTGCTCAGAGCGAGTTTCTTGACTCGGGGTCCGAAGTTGGCATGGCGGTAGGAGAGGAAGTCTGGGCGTCCTTGATAGTACTCTGTCATTGTCCTGGCTGTCTCCTCCCGCTTTATCAGGCCATCCACACGGGCCATTTCATAAAACTCAATGACACGGTCCATCTCAGGTTGCATGGACTTGTACGAGTGCACTGGGTGGGGAGCGGGAGGTGGGAGGAGACAGCTACATGAGCACTAGGAAGTATGGCTGCTGGCTTGATCGTCCAACCCCAGGCCCAGGGAGAAGACAGCCCCACATTATGGATGAGGTTAACTATGGAACCAGTCCCCTATTGCTGGGTGTTTAGGTTGTGTACAACTTTTTCTGATTATTACCAACACCATGATGAACATCTGCATCGTGCATTTTTCATTCTTGTCCATTATTTGCTAAGAATAAATTATCAGCAGTGGAGTTGCTGGGTCCAAAAGTGTACTTTTTTTTTGAGATGGAGCCTCGCTCTGTCACCCAGACTGGAGTGCAGTGACGTGATCTCAGCTCACTGCAATCTCCGCCACCTGGGTTCAAGTGATTCGCCTGTCTCAGCCTCCCGAGTAACTGGGACTACAGGCACCTGCCACCACACCTGGCTAATTTTTGTATTTTTAGTAGTAGCAGGGTTTCACCATGTTGGCCAGGCTGGTCTCAAACTCCTGACCTCAGGTGATCCACCCAAAGTGCTGGGATTATAGGTGTGAGCCACTGTGCCCAGCCAAAAGCATACACGTTTTGTGGTCATTATCAATATTTTGCCCAACTGTCCATAAAAGTTCCAATTTGCTGTCACATCAACAGTGACACAGAGTGACTGTTGCTGCCACACTTGTTCATACCCAGTAGTACCATTTTTTTCATCTTTGCCAACATGGGGGTTATAAGATGGGTCCTTTATTGGTTAGGGACCTTATTAGTTTCTTTTTTTCAATATCAACCTCCAAATGAGGTTGATCATTTTAAAAAATGTATATTACCCCTGTACTTTTCTTTTGTAAATTTCTTGGTCAGGATTTTTTTTTTTTTTTTTCCTTGAGACAGGATCTCTCTCTGTCACCCAGGCTGGAGTGCAGTGGCATAATCTCGGCTCACTGCAGCCTGGACCTCCTGGGTTCAAGTGATTCTCCTGCCTCAGTCTCCTAAGTAGTTGGGATTACAAGCACGTGCCACCACTCCTGGCTAATTTTTGTATTTTTTGTAGAGATGGGGTTTCACCATATATCTCAGGCTTGTCTTGAACTGCTGGGCTCAACTGCCCACACTGGCCTCCCAAAGTACTGGGATTACAGGTGTGAGACCCTGTGCCTGGCACTGCCTCCTTTAAATATGGCCTCTGCCGTGCGACCTTGTGGTGAGGTTCTGGCCTGATTTCAACCACTGAACAGGCATGTGGTGCCCCCTTTAGCTTTCCTGGAGGAGCATTTGTCATGTTTCCTTAGATTTTCTGAGCTTTCCCTGACCTACCACACATCGGGTTTGCTGAGGGAGGCAGGGCAGCTTCTACTACTTGCTGCCCAAGAACCCGTGTGTAATATGTATGCTGGTTCCTCCCACCATATACCACCTGCCACAGGGTGTGTGAGGCCTCTACCCCAGGCTCCTGGCCGGCCCAGGATAGGGGAGCCACGCACCACGCAAAGCCTGGGGGTGGCCGGGTTTGAAGTAGTCAGTCTTCAGGTCTGTGGTCTTGTTTATGTGTTTCAGCTCCAGCATGTCCTCCCGGTTCTGGTACCACTCCTTTATCTCCAAAATATTGGTACCTGTGGGGCCGATGGATGTTTGCTGCAGCCAGGCCAGCTCCCCTAGTCTTTAACCCCCACTTACTCCAGGCACACAGAGGCCAGCAATGCCCCCAGAGAGAGTAGAAGCCACCCCCACCCCTGGGCGGGCCTGGACCCATGGCCAGAGCAATCCCCCTTACACTCGAGGTCCTCGTAGGTGGTGAGGCGGCTCACAAGGCCGTTGCTGTTGAGGTATGGGGCCCACTTCTCCAGCTTTGCCCTCTTGTACTGAATCACCTTCTTCCCATTCGGGCAGCGGGTCTCAAATGCTGTGGACACAGTCAGCTGGGGTCTCTCCTTCCTAGTTTGGGGGAAGGGGGGGCCAGCCCTGCCCAGCCACTCATCCATCCACTGCCCGTTCTCTGTGTGCTGAACTCCTTTGGCCCCAAGCCCGATCCAGGGAGGCCGAGGAGAATAATCACCAGGGGTGGCCCCAGCCCTAGAGCGGTTCTCAGGCCAGACAGAAGCACAAATCCATCCAAGATCTGAGTGGATTTGAGCCCCATCAGAGGGTCTGCCCCGCAGCCAACAACACTATTCCACCCACTGCCAGGCCTTTGCTTGTACAGGTCTCTGCCAGAAACACTATCATCCTCTCCTCCTCTTGTTGGACTGACTCCTTCAGATCCTTCAAAACTTTGCCCAGGTGACCTCTAGCCTACTTCTGGTACCCCTTTCTGCTCACCCATCCCCAGGCCCTAGCCCCAGTGCTGGGCTGGGTGTGCCTCCTCTGGGTTCCCGTGACACCCTCTCTGGCACTTCCCACCCTGATGAAATGGCCCATGCCCTCCCCATAGGCCTGGGTGCTTCCTAGGTGGGCACCAGCAGATATTGACATGGAGCATGACAGCCCCTGCCCTCCTGCCTTCTCTACCTGCCCCTGTCTGGTCCTGAGACCCCCTGCACCATCTGGGCACTGCCCATAGCCTCCTCTGGGTAGAAGAGTGTGAGGGGGAATGGGCTGGGTTCCCAGGCCTTGCTGCTGCCCACACGCCATCATCCCACACATGCTCACTAAGCTGCGTCGCCCTGTGTGCCTGACTGGTGTCAGGGCCTCGGGGTCAGAGCTGAGTGCTTGTGGCAGGAAGGGAGGAGGGAGGGAGAGAGGGTGCAGCTGAAGGTGGGAAGGGTGGAAATGTGGAGCACGGCATTCCCTGCTGTGTCCCCCCGCCTCACTGCTGCTGCAGACCTCTCTAGAGGCCCAGGAACTGGATCTGGAGAGGGTAAGTGAACACACAAATAGAAAATACCTTCCGGGGAGATCTCAATCTGTTCCACCCACGAGTGGGGCATGTCGAAGCTCTTATCCTCATCCTCCTTGCCCTGATGGGAGAGAAGCGGGTGGGGGAGGTGGTGTTGGTCAGGGCCTTGAAGCAGAAGTTATGGTCAAAGTTCTGTCTCTGCCTGCAGAGCCAAGCCAAGGTGGTCCATTGCCTTCCCCAGGGGAACTGGAGGTCATGAGCACGACTCATGATGTGGAAGAGGAGGAATCTACTCTGGGCAGGGAGCCCTTCCCTATACCTGCCTGGCTTAGGACAGCAGCACCCCCTGCCCTGGCTGCAGGCCCTTCGTGATTAGAGAGGTGTTTCTGGAGTCAGGGTGCCCAAGCCCCACCCTCTCTCCAAGACCAGCTAAGGGGTCCTGGGCAAGTCTGTTAACTGCTCTAAGCCTTAGTTTTCTTAACTGTAAACTGGACCTTTTAGGAGGATTAAATGATATAATGTCTGTAAAGGCCTTGGGACTCTGTCTGGCTGACATTATTATTATTATTATTATTATTATTATTATTAGAGATGGAGTCTTGTTCTGTTGCCCAGGCTGGAGTGCAGTGGCATGATCTTGGCTCACTGCAACCTCCATCTCCCAGGTTCAAGTGATTCTCCTGCCTCAGCCTCCTGAGGAGCTGGGATTACAGGCATGCGCCTACCACACCCAGCTGATTTTTGTATTTTTAGTAGAGATGGGGGGGCGGGTCTCACCATGTTGCCCAGGCTGGTCTCGAACTCCTGACCTGAAATGATCTGCCCATCTTGGCCTCCCATAGTGCTGGGATTACAGGCGTGAGCCACCATGCCTGGCCTCTTATTGTTTCCTCTCTGAGCCTTAATTTCCCCATTTGTGAAATAAGGCCTGATCTAGATAAATGGTCCTCAAACTAGATAATCACAGAAACTTGGATAAGACTTTCTTATCTTAAAACTTTTTTTCCACAAACATTGCTCATACGTCTGACACCTGCTTATCTAATTGTGACATGTTGCAGGGGACAAAAATAGGTGAGCAGTCAGCAGTTAGTTAGTATTGTCAAAAATCTCTAAGACAGCCAGGTGGGTGGGCTGTCACCAGGGGTCTGTTTTTTCCTGGGGGTCCATGACTGGGCTCTGACTCTTTGGGTTGCCCTCTGTCCATCTTTGCTGTAACGAGGGCTCTTGGGCCAGGGTGGACCAGGACTCTGTGACTGGAACTATTTGATTATTAGCCATGCTGGCACTAAGCCAGCTGCCTGCAGGGCTGGGCTCTCAGGCCCTGGCTGGTCCATGCCCCACAGCCAGCAGGGGGCGCCTATGCCCGGATTTACTGCACACGAGCTGTCCCCAGTCTCTGGAGATGAGGACGCTGAGAACATTTAGCACCCTTTTCAGGCAGTCTACACTGCTGTACCAAGCATATCACATCAAGCAGCCCCAGGAAGGAACAGAGTTACCACTGAGAACCCAGAATGTGGAGCCAGACTGTGTAGGTTCAAATCCCAGCTCTGTCACTTACCAGCTGTGTCGCTTTGGGTAAGTGACTTAACCTCTCTGTGTGTGAGTCTTCCCATCGGTAAAATGGGATCATATTAATCACAGGTGGTAATACCAGCGCCCACCTCACCAGGTGGCTGTGGGGATTTTAACGAGTTACTTCAGGTTAAATAGATACAACAGATCCCAATGCTTAGTAAGGACCATATGAGTGCTACCTTTTACTTCGGGCTGAATAGATGGCGACCCCCTAAAATTCATAGGTTGAAGTTTTAAGCCCTGAAAGTGACTATATTTGTTTTATTTATTTTTCATATGTTTTATTTGTTGTTGTTGTCTTGATCACTTACTGTTTGAATGATTGTATTTAGAGACAGGGTCTTTAGAGAGGTGATTAAGATCAAATGAGTTCAATTAGAGTGGGCCCTAATCCAATAGGACTGTGTTGGTTGGGCATGGTGGCTCATGCCTGTAATACCAACACTTTGGGAGGCCAAGGCAAGGGGATCTCTTGAGCCCAGGAGTTCAAGACCAGCCTAGATAACATAGCAAGACCATGTCTCTCTGAAAAACAAAAATTAGCCAGGTGTGGTGGTGTGTGTCTGTAGTCCCAGCTACTCAAGAGGCCAAGGTGGAAAGATCATTTGGGCCCAGGAGTTCGAGGCTGCAGTGAGCTATGATCGTGCCACTGCACTCCAGCCTGAGCAACAGAGGAGACCCTGCCTCAAAACAATTAAAAAAAAAATATGACTGATGTCCTTATAAGAACAGATTGGGACATAGATTTGTACAGAGGGAAGACAGTGTGAAGACAGGGAGAAGACAGCTGTCTACAAGCCAAGGACAGGGGTCTCAGAAGGAACCAACCCTGTCCACACCTTGATCTCAGACTTCCAGCCTCCAGAACTGTAAGAAAATTAATTTCTGTCGTTTAAGCACCCCCATCTGTGGTGCTTTGTGATGCCAGACGAATGCACCTATTAGAATTACTATGAATACAACTATGACCCTTCTGCCTCCATTTCACATAAAGGCTGAAACTGAATTCAGAGAAGGGAGGCTGGTGATGTGGGTAAGGCCCTGGCCAACGACTTTCAGAGGAACTGACAGAACAGACAAGAAAGGCCTGGCAGCGTGTGGGGCTCATGATGGCTACGTGGGATGGAATGGAGAACAGTCAGCTCTGGGACTCCCAGGGGGTTGCAGAGTGGGGTCTTATGACCCCGCTCTGCAACTTTCTTTTTTTAAATTTATTTTATTTTATTTTTTGTGGTGGGGTGGGGTTGCCCAGGCTGGAATGCAGTGGCAGGAACACAGCTCCCTGCAGCTTCGACCTCCCAGTCTCAAGTGATCCTCCTGCCTCAGCCTCCCAAGTAGCTGGGACTACAGGTGCATGCCACCACAGCCAGCTAATTTTTAAATTTTCTTGTAGAGACAGGGTCCCACTATGTTGCCCAGGCTGGCAAGGGGCATGCTTTTCAAAGGAGCAGGGCAACTCCTGAACAAGGTGGACGATATGGGGGGCAGAAGACCTGACTTCAAGTCCTGTCCCTTCCTTAACCCACTGGGAGGTCCTGGGTAGGCTACTGGCCTTTCTGGGCCTCAATGTGCCCATCTGTAAAATAAGGGAATTGCCCAAGCCTTCGTGCTTTGAGGAACGGATCATTGGTCTACTTGGGCCATCCCCCACTGCCACACACATGCTGCTGGGGACACTTGTCAGGCTCCCTGAAGCCTTCACACACATTCCCTTGGTTCTTGAGCTGCTGAGACTCACCAGATTTTCCACATCATCGTCATCGTTTATCCCACTGTCATCTTCTTCAGTCAGGGACAGCTGAGACTTATCAGTCCCCAGAAGCATGTACTCCCACCTCACAGGGTCACCCAGGTCAAAGATCAAGTCCTGTTGGGGATGAGGACAGTCAACTGAGTGTACCCCACAGCCACCACGTCCCCATCTGCTCCATGAGGAGTTGGGAGACGGCTACTCCAGGGCAGAGAAGGGACCTGGGCCCAGGGCTTAGAGAAGCAGAATGTCAGTCCCAGGCGGCTCTGAGAGTCCACGCCCACCCTCCTCATCCCAACAGGGAAACTGAGGCCCCGAGGGGAAGCAGAACTCCCTGCCCATCATTCAGCCTCTCTGTGAGGAAATCTCGTGCTGACCTCTGTGAAAGACTATGAGGCTCTCTGGCCTAGGCTAGACCTGGATGTGCAGGTCTTTCCGCATCAGCTGGGCAGTGCTTAGAGCCAATGAAAACAAACCAGCAAGATTTGATGGCAGAAGGGTCTAGCACCTCCCAGAAAGCGGAAGATTTTTAAAAAAGGCTTCCTCCTGTTTATTTTACCCATGCCAGGAACAAGGGAACTAGGCAGGCACACGTGGAGGTTATACATAAGAAGCAGGTGGACAGCCAGGCATGGTGACTTGTGCCTGTAGTTCCAGCACTTTGGGAGACTGACACAGAAGGATCACTTGAACCCAGGAGCTCAAGACCAGCCTGGGTAGCAAAGGGAGATCCCATCTCTACAATTTTTTTTTTTTTTTTGAGACAGAGTCTCACTCTGTTGCCCAGGCTGGAGTACAGTGGCGTGATCTTGGCTCACTGCAACCTCTGCCTCCCAGGCTCAAGCGATTTTCCTGCCTCAGCCTCCTGAGTAGCTGGGATTACAGGCACATGCCACCATGCCTGGCTCATTTTTATATTTTTAGTAGAGATGGGGTTTCACCAATTTGGCCAGGCTGGTTTCGAACTCCTGACCTCAAGTGATACGCCTGCCTTGGCCTCCCAAAGTACTGGGATTATAGGCATGAGCCACTGTGCCTGGCCTTTTTTTTTCTTTTTTTTTTTTTTTTTTGCCAGTGCATGGTGGCATGCACCTGTAGTCCTGGCTACTTGGGAGGCTGAGGTAGGAGGATCACTTGATCCCAGGAAGTTGAGGCTGCAGCGAGTTGTGAATACACCACTGTACTCTAGCCTGGGAGACAGAGTAAGACCCTGTCTCTCCAAAACAAAACAAACAAAAAAAAACAGCAGGTGGGTGGGAATTTCTCCTTTATGGAGTGTGTCTGCCACCTCTTCTCTTTCTTTTCTCTCTGGTTTTTTTTGTTTGTTTGTTTGTTTTTTGTTTTTTGAGACAAGATCTCCCTCTGTTGCCCAGGCTGGAGTGCAGTGGCACGATCTTGGCTCACTGCAACCTCCACCCCCTGGGTTTGAGCGATTCTCATACCTCAGCCTCCTGAGTAGCTGGGACTACAAGTGCACGCCACCATAGCCCAGCTAATTTTTACATTTTTAGTAGAGATGGGTTTCACCATGTTGGTCAGGCTGGTCTCAAACTCCTGACCTCTTTTCACCCAGCCCACCTGAAGCCTCGGTCCCCTCAATAAAAGTGGTTCATCTGTCAGATAATTCCTAGAAGGTGGGGAGCACCTCACATTCTAAGCAACACCTTCCTAGAGCAAGGTGTTCTCCTCACCCTAAATCATGTTCCAGAGGAAATCAAAAGCTGCAGAACAGCTGCCTGGAGGGGTGTTAATATTAAGCTGTTCTGAAGCCAACACTCAGCCTAGTACTCACTGTCGTGTATGAGTCCTGGGAGGGCTCCTGAGTATTTCTCTGCCCTAGCTGGTGGGTGGAGGGGAGAGAAATAGGGGGCACAACAGAGGAGAGTGGGGGAGAGAACTGCTGGTAGATGTCACAGCAACTGCGGACAAAGCTTAGTGGGCTTAGTGGATAGGAACCCAACTGTATAGATATTTGCCGCATTTCACACTTTGTTTTTTTTTTGGAGGTGGAGTCTTGCTCTGTCGCCCAGGCTGGAGTGCACTGGCGCAATCTCGGCTCACGGCAATCTCTGCCTCCTCGGTTCAAGCAATTCTCACGCCTCAGCTTCCCAGTTAGCTGGGATTACAGGCGCCCGCCACCACACCTGGCTAATTTTTGTATTTTTAGTAGAGATGGGGTTTCACCATATTGGCCAGGCTGGTCTTGAACTCCTGGCCTCAAGTGATCCATCCACCTTGGCCTCTCAAAGTCCTGGGATTAAAGGCGTGAGCCACCGTGCCTGGCCAACCTACTTTCACTCTTGGCCTATATTTTGTTACTTTTGTAAACCAGTGTAAGCATTAGTTAGATATTATGCTTTGTTACTTTAAGTTCTATTTCTTTAGAAAAAGCATAATTGAATGGACAACGGCCACATCCATGTGTCCAGGGTATGTTAGCAACAGGCAGTCACTCTGTGGATGCCTTACCATCCTCCTCCAACCCCTCGCTATTTCAAGGTTCTTTGAAGAAACAAAGCAGCTGCTCCAATGTTCGTGTGGTGGTAAAAGTGACAGCCTATGTCATCATCTCTTCCTCATGCCCTCACTTGGTACAGTACTGCCCCTCTGGCCTCACTTCCGCCTTCACCTTGGAGCCTGATGGATGGGATGGGGACATTCAGGCTGGAAGAGGGGCTGAAGGAGGACTGTAGCATCCTCTGAAGGGCTGTTATCCTTCAGAGGACACTGACCACCATGGTGCTTATGAGCCCAGGCCCTGGGGGAGGGCAGTGTCGGCTCTTCTCCCTCTGCGTGGCGTGGGAGAAGTGATCTCACTTCACTCGGCCTCAGTTTCCTTACCTGTAAATGGGAGCAACAATAGTTAACATGTATTGAACAGCTAGAGACTATTTTGAGCACCTACTGAGTGTTACTTTCCACAACCCTGGAATCAGTGTCTAAGGGAGGCAGAGTGACGAGAGGCATCTCCTTTGCTGAAGGCAGAAGTTTCTCTATCTTGGAGCCTCTGACTTATTCACAGAGACAGAGCAACCAGCAGAGCAATCATGCATCAACTCTGCCTGTCTCCCGCAGGGGCCGGCAGTCGTCCCTCTGACACTTATTTACTTATTTATTCATTCCCCAGGACTAAATGACCATTTAAAAAGGTCATCAGGTACAGTGGCTCAGGCCTGTAATCCCAACACTTTGGGATGCCAAGGTGGGCAGATCATTTGAGGTCAGGGGTTCGAGACCAGCCTGGCCAAAATGGTGAAACGCTGTCTCTACTAAAAATACAAAAAAATTAGCCAGGTGTGGTGGTGTCTGCCTGTAATCCCAGCTACTCAGGCTGAGGTGAGAAGATCACTGGAACCCTGGAGGCGGGGACTGCAGTGAGCCAAGATCGCACCACTGCACTCCAACGTGGGTGACAGAGCGAGACTCTGTCTCAAAAATAAAATAAAATAAAAGTGTGGACCACTATATAGAAATCAACATTGTCTCCCATAATTTGGTGCGTCTGGGACTATAGAAATGTCACTGTCTCACCCTACATCTTCAAATTCACATTCTCAGGTCAACACAAGTCTTCCAAAGGGATCCTTTGGGAAAAACAAGCTATTTCCTCGGCTCATATTTCCCTGTTTTTGTAGCATGCACCAGCAATGTATGCAAGTAGTATAAGAAGGGAGTCCACCAGCAAGCCCATGGCTGTTGACAGCCATAAGATTAGAGCCCAGCACAAAGGGATAGGTCAACATACTGGCAAGCAGTGCTGTGACAGCTTGAGAATAACTCTTCATACTGTTCATTTCATTCCTGATAGAAACCTCACTGTCCAGTGCGTGCATGCGTGCGCGCGTGTGTGTGTGTGTGTGAGAAAGAGAGAGACTCTCTCTCTGTTGTCCAGGCTGAAGTGCAGTGGCACAATCATGGCTCACTGTAGCCTTGACCTCCTGGGCTCAAGCAATTGTCCCACCTCAGCCTCCCTAGTAGCTGGGACTACAGGTGCATGCCGTCATGCCTGGCTAATTTTTTTGAATTTTTTTTTTATAGAGATGAGGTCTTACTTTGTTGCCCAGGCTGGTCTCAAACTTCTGAGCTCAAGCGATCCTCTTACCTCATCCTCCCAAAGTATCGGGATTACAGGCGTAAGCTGCCATGCCCCACCAGAGTGCATAGGTATTGATGAGGTAGGCCAGCGAGTTACAGAGCCATAAAGAAATGATGTTGCCTAGGAGGAGGTGAGGAACAAGACAGATGAGAAATCCTAGGATGCCTTCTTCCCAGTAGATGTTTGCTATGGAGTCACAAAGTTCACAGTACTTGGACTCTCTGTCAATGAATTGTACCATAAATCTCAGTAATCATGCAGAAGGGATGTGCAATGGGAGTAGCAGCAGAACGAGTGATTATCTCTCGAGTTATCTCCATGATAACTCAGTCAAAGGAAGATGAGACAGCTTTCTGTACATTTCCAGGTCCTAACTACTGCAAAATTTGACCGTGGATTCCCAAGCAGTTTTGGAGTTAAGTGTGTGAACAACCTGCACCTCCCATCAATGCTGGCAATGTACTGAGTATAACTAAAGGGACCAGGAAGCTGACCTACTTGCTGCCCCAAAGTATTCTGACCTGTTGTTGCAGGAAGAGGCTCATACCCCATGAGAGCAGCTGGGACAGGATGGTGAGACGGGAGCTCAGGAGCACCAGACTGGCTGCGTCCACCATGCAGATGGACAGACAGACCAAGCCACCAAGCAAATGAGAAAGCCATTCCTCAGGGTCTCCTTAAAAAGGACCCAAGGGAAATAGGCCTGGTCAGAAACAGAGTGCCTTCGAGACAACGAAAGAGCACTGATAGACATACCCGAGACTGGGTAATGTGCAAAGAAAAAAGAGGTTTAATGGACTCACAGTTCCACAAAGAGGACAACCAATGCTAATATAAATCAAAGCTCCAGTGGCTCTATTAATATCAGACAAAATAGATGTCAGAATGAAAAATATTACTAGGGACAAAGCTGATTGTTTCATGCTGATAGGTCAATTCGTCATGAGGACATAACAATCTCAAACATTTACTCATCTAATGGTAGGGCTTCAAAATACATGAAGCAAATACTGATAGAACTGAAAGAAGAAATAGAGAAATCCAAAATTGTAGCCCTAAGATTTCAATAATGTTGTCAATAATTGAAAGAAATGTAGGCAGAAAATCTGCAAAGATATACAAGATTTGAATAACACTATCAATCAACTTCAGATTATTGACATTTATAGAACATTCCACCTAATAGCAAAATACACATTCTTGTCAAGTACACACAGAAAATTCACCGTATTAAGAATTTGGTGAATTTCCTAGACAGACCATATTATGGTCCATAAAACAAACTATAGCACGTGTAAAATAATAGAAGTCATACCAAGTTATATTCTCTAATCACTACAGAATTAAATTAGAAATCAACAATAGAAAGATCTCTAGAGGGTTTCTAAATATCTGTAAACTAAACACATTTTCAAATGGTCCATGAATTAAAGGAGAAATTAAAAGGGAAATTGGAGAGCATATTGAATGGAAGGAAAATGAACACGATAGAGTAAAATGTGTGGGATGTCACTAAAGTAGTACTTCCGAGAGAAAGAAGGCTTATGTTAGAAAAGAACAGGCTTAGCCGGGCATGGTGGTGCATGCCTGTAATCTCAGCAACTCGGGAGGCTGAGCCAGGAGAATCACTTGAACCCAGGAGGTGGAGGTTGCAGTGATCCAAGATCGCACCATTGCACTCCAGCGTGGGCAACAAGAGCGAAACTCCATCTCAAAAAAAAAAAAAGAAAAAGAACAGTCTTAGATGAATTATCTCGGCTTCCATGTTAAGAAACTAGAAGAGAGTAAATGAAGCGCAAAGTAAGCATAAGGTATAAAATAATAAAGATCAGAGTGGACATCAATGAGATAGAAAACAAAAACAATGGAGAAAACTACAAAACCAAAACTGGTTTATTGACAATGAGGTAGGAGGTGGGACTCGACTCAGAAGGTGGGACTTGACTTCCAAGCGGGGGACTCAGACACTGGACCAAATTGAGGACTAGCTAAAACAGGGCCAGGCAACACCCAGAAATTACACCTTTCCATGGCAAAGACCCAGTGAACCAGAGGTTACCACCCTATTTCTAGAAATTTCTGCATAATCTGCCCCTTCATTTGCATATGATTAAAATGGATATAAATGTGACTGGGGATCTGCCTCTGAGCTGCTAATCTTGAAACCACCTTTGTACACTTATGGCTGAGACATTGAAAGAGATCTCACTTAATTGACTCCATCTTGCTTCTAACCTCCAAGCTGTCCTTGTTCATTCCTAGGTGCAGGCTGAACTAACTTTGGGAGAAACTTAGTTTATTATAGTTTAAAACAAAGGCGGTAATAGCCCTTTCCCAAAGCAGACTGCCTTCTTGCCTAGGGAACTAGATTGACTTTGTAGGACTAACATTAGCCACAAGATTAGAAATTATGGTTTAGGAATCATGCAGCTGGAGGCTACGAGATTCTGACCTTCCCTAAACTGCTCCTAAGATCAGTGCTTGAGATGTTTTGCAGACCCTGCACTTGATGGCTCAGCTGGCACCACCAGATGGATAAACTGGCTTATCTGATCTTGTGACCCCTACCCAGGAACAGACTTGGTGCAAGAAGACAGCTTTGATTTTCTATGATTTCATCTCTGACCAATCAGCACTCCTGGTTCACTGGCCTCCCCCAACCCACCAAGTTGTCCCTCAAAACTCTGCTCCCTGAATGCAAGAATGCTATGGGAGACTGATTTGAGTAATAATAAAACTCTGGTCTCCCACACAGCCAGCTCTGCATGAATTACTCTTTCTCTATTGCAATTCCCCAGACTTGAATCAGCTTTGTCTAGGCAGCGGGCAAGGTGGGTCCCTTGGGTGGTTACAATCTGGGCACACTGCCCATGGGGTAGCCCTGCTCCACAAGGAGCAGCCCGTCTGCTGCTGCCGTACGCTGCCACTTCAAGAAAAATTGCCTGTAACACCACCAGCTTGCCCTTGAATTATTTCCTGGAAAAAGCCACGAATCCTCACTGGCAAAGCCCTGATTTTGGGGCCTGCCCCTACGTCAAGACTGACAAAACTGACAAACCTCTAACCAGACTGACAGGAGAAAAAGAGAGACACACACATTACCAATATTAAGAATGAATGGGGTAATGTCACTAAAGACTCTAACATATTAGAAGGAAAATAAGGAGCTATTTTGAACACTTTATAATAACAAATTTGAAAACAAATGCACAAATTTCTTGAGAGATATGAACACCAAAGATCATTCAAAAAGAAATAACCTGAATATCCCTATTGAATTTGTACCTTAAAACCCTTCCACAAAGAAAATTCCAGCCACAGATGGCTTCACTTGCAGAATCCAGCAAACATGTACAAAAGAAATCATGCCAATTCTACAGAAACTCATCCAGAAAACTGAAGAAAAGGGAAACTTCCCAACTCATTCCACGAGACCAGCATTACTGTGATACCAAAACCTGGCAAAGATATTCTAAGAAAACTACAGAACAGTATCTCTCTTCAACAAAGATGCAGAAATTCTAAGCAAAATTTTCAGTTCAAAACTAATAATATTTAAATGATTAAACCATCCTAATGAAATGAGGTTTATCCCAGGAATGCATGATTAGTCTAACATTCAAAAATCAATCCAAGTAACTTACCATGTAGATAGACTAAAAAAGAAAAATCATAATAATATCAATAGATTCAGAAAAGTATTTGACAAAATCTAGCATCTATTTCTGAAAAAAAGTCTCAGCAAACTAGGACTAGAGAAAAACTTCCTTTATTTCATAAAGGGAACCAATAAGAGAAACCTGTGGCTAATACTATACTTAATAGTATGAGACTAAATTCTCTCCCTAAGATCAGGAATAAACAGGTGTGCTTTCATCACTTCTATTTAATATTTACTGGTGATTCTAGCCAGTGTGATAAGGCAAGAAAAGCATCCAGGTTGGAAAAGAAGTACAACTGTTTTTATTCACAGATAACATAATTATCTATATAAAAATTGATGGAATCCACACAAAGGCTATTAGGACAAATCAGTTAATTTGGGAAGATTTCAGGATAGAAAATCAATATGTAAAAATCAATTGCATTTCTATTCACTAGCAAAGAATAGTCAGAAGTTGAAATTTAAAAAAAATCATAGCATCAAAAAGTGAAATATTTAGGAATAAATCTGACAAAAGATGTGCAGGAACTGTACACCGAAACCTACAAAATGTTGCTGACAGAAATTTTAAAAGACTTAAATAACTGAAGAGAGATACCATGTTCATGGGTGAAAAATTCAATATTGTTGATAAAACGGTTCTCTCTCAATTGATCTATGGATCCAATATAATCTCAGTCACAATCTTCTTTTCAGGGCATGGGACGGTGGTTCAAACGTGTGATCCCAGCACTTCGGGAGGCCAAGATGGTTGGATTGCTTGAGACCAATCTGGGCAACATGGCAAAACCAATTTTTTGTCTCTATAAAAAATACAAAAATTAGCTGGGCATAGTGGCACATGCCTGTAGTCCCACCTACTCGGGAGGCTGAGGTGGAAGAATTGCTTGAGCCCAGAGGTTGAGGTTGAAGTGAGCCATGATCGCATCACTGCACTCCAGCCTGGTCAACAAAGGAAGGCCCTGTCACAAAAAATAAAAATCTTCTTTTGGGGTGATGAAAAAATTCTGGAATTAGATAGTGGTGATAGTTGCACAGTCTTGTAAATACACCAAAAGCCACTAACTTGTGCACTTTAGTGGATTTATGTTATGTCAATTACACCTCAACTTAAAAAAGGGGGGGAACACAGTCTAATTTACCAGTTAATAGAAGAAAAAATTATGATCATTTAATAGATGAAAAAAAATTGATATAAACAAATTTTGTTTGATTAAAAACTGCTAGTAAACAGAAAGAAATCCCTTAGTTAAAGGGTAGCTAGCTATAAAAACCCTACAGTTAAGATAAAAGTGAAATGTTATGATACTAAGGCTTTACTTGTGAATCAGGACTGAGACAGGATATTCAGAATCCCCACTTTAATTTGACATTATACTGGATGTACTAACCAGAGAAATAAAACAAGAAAAAGAAATGAAAAAGTATAAGGATTAAAAATAAATACAACAGCCGTCATTCAGCTGTAGGACTGATTGTGTATGCAGAAAATCCCAAAGTCTTTACAGATTAAATTTTAAAATGAATAAGTAGGTTTAAAACTTACTGGATATGTGAACAGTTTGTAAAAAGCAATTGCTTTTTTTTTTTGAGACAGAGTCTCGCTCTGTCTCCCAGGCTGGAGTGCAGTGGCACGATACAGGCTCACTACAACCTCCACCTCCCGGGTTCAAGCAATTCTCCTGTCTCAGCCTCCCAAGTAGCTGGGATTACAGGTGCCCACCACCACACTGGGCTATTTTTTTTATTTTTAGTAGAGACAGGGTTTCACCATGTTGGTCAGGCTGTTCTCGAACTCCTGACTTCAAGTGATCTACCCTTCTCGGCCTCACAAAGTGCTGGCATTACAGGTGTGAGCCCCCACACCCAGCCAAAAATCAATTGCATTAAATAAAACCACAGTGCAATACATGTCCACTACAACAGCTAAAATGGAAAAGAAAGTATCCAGCATTGGCAAGGATGTGGATGGAGCTCCGAGAACCCTCATACATTGCTGGTGGGAGTGTAAATGGATGCAATCACTTGAGAAATCGGGCAGTATCTACTAAAACTGAGCACATGCCCACCCTGTGACCCAGCAATTCCACCCCTCAGTAGTTACCCAACAGAAATATGTGTATGTGTTCACCGAAATACATGTATACAAATGTTCATGGCGGCACTATTCAAAATAGTCCCAAACTGGACACAGTCTCAATGTGCAACTGTAGAAAGGACAAATAAGTTCTGGTGTATTCAAATAATGGAAAAGTAATAAAAAATGAAAATCAACAAACCACACAAAAAACCATAATGAATTTCATAAACATAACCATTAGTGAAGGAATCCAGGCATAAGAGTATTGAATCACTGTGTGATTCAACTGATGTAAACTCCAAAAACAGATGAAACTAATGGATGTTGCTAGAAGTCAAGGTAGTGCTTAACTCTGGGGACGATGGTGGGGTTGGTGGCCAGGAGGGGACATGAGGGGGCTTATGCTGGTCCTGGCTACATATGTGTGTTCAGTGTGTGATAATTCAATGACATGTACACTTAGGATCGTGACCTCCTCTGTATCCTCTTGTAGGTGCGTGTGCGTACCAGTGTCACATACATAAGTTAAAAATACATTTGGGGCAAGATAGTAATTGTACAAAGGGACTTTCTGGGGTTCGGCCAATGTTCTATCTCTTGATCTGGGTGTAGGAAACCAAGGTGTGTTCAATTTGTGGAATTTCATTGAACTGTATGTATGCGTGGGATGAGTGCACTTTTCTGTATGTAGGTTACACTTCAATATAGAGTTTTTTAAAAATGCAAACAATCCACATTTTAGAAGGATACACAAATCAGGAGAGACAATAATCGTATCAGAATGATTATTCATGGGCAAGGGAGTGGGCCATGGAGACTCAGCTATGGAGAAGGTTCAAAGCCCTCGTGGCCTGGTGTCTCGCTCTCCCCAAGGTCTGGCTGCCATCGCTTCCCTCTATTCCTGTCACCTGCATTGTGCTTGCCACGCCCCCCCAGCTCCCCTTCCCCAGGCACCTTGCAGCAGTTCCAGCAATCCTGCATGTTGATCCAGTAGTTCTTGTGGTTCCAGAGGCTTTCGATGCCCAGGAAGCGCTCGTCCTGGGTGCTGTAGCTATGTCCTGTGAATGCGTCAATGAAGAAGTTCTCAGGCACTTCGCGCTTCCCTGATAACACAAGGACCCAGGAGTGCACCCGCAGGCCGTGCAGGGCATCCGGCTTTGCCTTCTCCACCTCCTGCCAAGGAAAGGTGAGTGACTATGAGTCAGATGGCTGGAAGAGGAGTGTCAGGGGCCCAGACATCTCCCTGGGGCTGGGCTCTGATGCAGATGGCACCATCAACTGGAGTGTGATGGCCCACCTCATCTCCCATCACCCAACCGCTGAGCCCATTTGTAAAATCAAAACAATGGGAGAGTCTGACTAGATCTGTGGTTTACAAATTGGACTCTTTGGGGCACTGGGCATCTGGGGGTTACTGGCTTTATATGTTGTGACTTTGGGTGAAGTTTCATCCACAGAAAGGAAATGGGAGACCAAGCAGCTTCCTTATCTGCCTCCCTCTGCGAGAACTGTGACTGTCCTGTTGTTCATTGTTATGTATAAATAGGTCTGGACCAGAAGAGAAGCTCAAGGAATACTCCATGGAAGGAAAGGAAAGAAGGGAGGGGGGAAAGAGGATTGGAGGAAGGATAGGAGTGTGGAGTTGAAAGAAGAGATGGGAGATGGGTGGAAGGATGGCTGGCAGGACGGATGAGAGAACTGATGGCAGGACAGATGGATAGGAGGATGGATGGATGGGAGGATGGATGGATAGGAGGATGGATGGATGGGAGGATGGATGGATGGGATGATGGATGGAAGGATGGGTGGATGGGAGGATGAGAGGATGGATGGATGGGAGGATGGGTGGATGGGAGGATGGATGGGTGGATGGGAAGATGGATGGATGGATGGATGCAAGGATGGGAGGATGGATGGATGGGTGGATGGGAGGATGGATGGATGGATGGGTGAGAGGATGGATGGATGGGAGGATGGATGGATGGGAGGAGAAATGGGAGGATGGATGGATGGGAGGATGGTGGGAGGATGGATGGAAGGATGGATGGGAGGATGGATGGGAGGATGGGTGGATGGGAGGATGGATAGATGAGAGGATGGATGGATGGGAGGATGGACAGATGGGAGGATGGATGGATGGGAGGATGGTGGGAGGATGGATGGATGGGAGGATGGATAAATGGGAGGATAGGTGAGAGGATGGATGGATGGGAGGATGGACGGAGGGGAGGATGGGTGGAAGGGAAGATGGATGGATGGAAGGATGGAAGGATGGGTGAGAGGATGGATGGATGGGAGGACGGATGAATGGGAGGAGAAATGGGAGGATAGAGGGATGGGAGGATGGTGGGAGGATGAATGGATGGGAGGATGGATGGATGGGAGGATGGATGGATGGGAGGATGGATGGGAGAATGGATGGGAGGATGGAGCAGGACAATGGATGGATGGGAGAATAGGTGGGTAAGAGGGTGGATAGATGGGAGGATGGATGGATGGGAGGATGGTGGGAGGATGGATGGGAGGATGGATGGGAGGAGAGATCGGAGGATGGATGACAGGATAGATGGATGGGAAGATGATGGATGGGAGGAGAAATGGGAGGATGGATGGATGGGAGGATGGGTGGGAAGATGGATGTATGGGAGGATAGGTGGGAGGATGGATGGATGGAAGGATGGATGGATGGATAGATGGATGGGAGGATGGATGGAAGGATGGATGGGAGAAGAGATCGGAGGATGAATGGGAGGATGGATGGATGGATGGGCAGATGGGAAGATGGATGGGAGGATGGATGGGAGGAGAGACAGGAGGATGAATGGATGGGAGAGTGTATGCAGGTATATCCCCAGTAAGAGTCTAAAGCAAAGAGGACACCAGAGCTGCCTAGCATAGAATGGGCTACCCCAGGCAGTACAGTGCCCTGATGTTAGGAGTCCATCATGAGAAGCTGGCTGACCACCAGTGGGAGATTCCTGCAGGGCCGGGTAGAGGTCGGGGGTGATTGTGAGGTGGACCTAGTTGGGGGATCCATACACACATCCCTTCCATGACTTGTGCCTCTTTTCCCATCCCTAGCAGTCATTTCTCGATAGCTGAGCCCAGGGGTTTGAGGCTGAGGACCCACCATGAGGCGCTCCTCCTCCTCCCTCAGCTGCTTCTTCTCCTGGGCTCTGATCTCCTGCTGCTTCTTTACCTCTTGCTCCTGCTCAAACCTGCTGCACAGGTCCCTGGGGGGTCTGATGGTGTACTTCTTAGGCAGAACCTTTTCCTCACTCTTGATGGTCTGTCACCCAAAAGAAGAGGAAGAGTCAGTGGCCCTGCATCCCCCCTTCACACATGCAACTCCAAGAGGTGAGACCTGCCCAGCCAGTCCCTCGGACCAGGGGATGGCAGCTACTCCTGTAGCCTGTGGCCTTTCTGGCCCTAAATGCAGAGGGAGCCCCAGCTCCAGCTCCTTGACCTTGGGAGGTCCTCTCACCTCTCTGAATCTCAGGTTCATGATGTGAGAATAATAGCAACTTTCTCCCCAGCCTCTTTCTGAGAAGTGAAGATAGAAAAAATGCCCAAGGGAGGTACCTGTCAGGGCCAAGAGCTCAGGAGGTGTGGCTTTCTCCTCTTCAATCCTTACCACCCATCCTAGCTGTGACCTAGGTCTGATCCAGAAGTGGGGAGAATTGTCAGGAGTTGGATTTTTCAGATCTTGTCATCAGAGGGCCTCATATGTTGACTTTAAGAATTTGCTGGGCCAGGAATGAGAATAAACTCTGTGTGTGTATGTGTGTGTGTACACGAGTACACTTGTGTGTGTACAAATATGTGCTAGGTGGTAAGAAGTATTCCCAGGAAAGTGCACTGCAGAGGCTGCAGAAGTGGGCCTATGATAGTTATGAAGGAGAAATAGTGAATCTCCAGGGTTTCAAGTTCACCTGACCCGGGCTTCAGTTCCTGAGTCTCCATTTTCCCACTGTGTAACTTTGGCCACATTATGTTACCTTTTGATTTCATCAACATACTTATCTGTAAAATAAGAGTGACAATACCTACCACACTGGGCCATCATGGGGAGCAACGAGCGCAATGGACATAAAAGTGGATTTTAAACCCGAAAATTCTCTGCATCTGTTTTGTTATTGATACAACATTAATCATTAAGCTTTTGGCTGAGCTGAGAGGGCTGAGATGCCTGGGTGGGAGCTCAGAGGTTCCTTTTTTCTTTTTTTCTTTTTTTTGGAGCCAGAGTATCCCTCTGTTACCCAGGCTGGAGTGCAATGGTGCAATCTCAGCTCACTGCAACCTCCACCTCCCAGGTTCAAGCGATTCTCCTGGCTCAGCCTCCGGAGTAGCTGGGTTTACAGGCACGTACCACCACGCCCAGCTAATTTTTATATTTTAGTAGAGATGGGGTTTTGCCATGTTGGCCAGGCTGGTCTGGAACTCCTGGGCTCAAGTGGTCCACCTGCCTCAGCCTCCCAAAATGCTGAGATTACAGGTATGAGCCACCGCACCCAGCCTGAGGCTTTTGAAGCCAAAAGCCATGGCGGAGCTCATGCTCCACCTTCTCTTGGGGAGGCAGGCCTGAGAGAGCAAGGCTCTTCTTGTGCCTCCCCTTCTGTCTCGCCCTTCTCCCACCAGAGCACCCACCCTGGGGTCCCTGGGTGCTCACCCAAGTATAACACAGCTACACGGTGATCCTGCTGGGTGCCTCAGGCCCCTGGATGCCCATCCCCAAGCTGCAGACACCCACGGGAGCCTGACCCTGATCCCAGAGTCCTGGAATTAATCACCTCATGAAGAGCATTTTCTGTTTGTAGTATGACTATTGTCTAAATGTAAAGAGATGCATTTGTGATTCTGATATTCATTTCAGAGTGTTTCTTGTGTCTGTAGCAGCCTCTGGTCCTTATGGAATTCTTAATGAGCAAATCTAAAAACACAGCCACCAGCCACTAAAGGGTTGGTGATTTTCTTTTTTTTCTTCTTTTTTTTTTTTTTTGTTATTAAAAAGGGGCCTGAGGGCCAGGCACCTTGGCTCATGCCTATAATCCCAGCACTTTGGAAGGCTGAGGCGGGATGATTGCTTGAGTCCAGGAGTTCACAACGAGCCTGGACAACATAGTGAGAACCTATGAAAAACAAACAAAATTAGCTGGCCGTCATGGTACATGCCTGTAGTCTCAGCCACTTGGGAGGCTGAGGTTGCAGTGGGCTGAGATCATGCCACTGCACTCCAGCTTTGGGTGACAGAGTAGGAGAGACCCCATCTCAAAAAAAAAAGCAGGGTGGTGGGGGGCTTTTTACCTCAGGAGTGTGGAACTGAGAACCAAATGTCTGTCCACTTGTCTGTTATTTTTTATTTATTATTTAAGATGGAGTCTTGCTCTGTCACCCAGGCTGGAGTGCAGTGACACAATCTCAGTTTACTGCAGCCTTTACCTCCCAGGTTCAAGTGATTCTCCTGTCTCAGCCTCCTGAGTAACTGGGACTACAGGCACATGCCACCATGCCTGGCTAATTTTTTTGTATTTTTGGTAGAGACGGGGTTTCACCTTGTTGGCCAGGCTGGTCTCAAACTCCTGACCTCAAGTGATTCACTTGCCTCGGACTCCCAAAGTGCAGGGATTACAGGCGTGAGCTACCACACCCAGCCTATTTTCTTATATAAAAATGGCTGGCTGGATTTTTATCAAATGCATAGGGTAAATTTGGAATCGTTTGACTTAAGATATAAGCTATGTGGCATTCATAAAATTTACCAAGCAGGGAGCATAGTAACTGAAAACTGAGTTACAACAGACAGAGAAGAACAGCCAGCTTGGAAAACTGGGCTGGATGTGTTAAGACATTGAGGACATAAATCACTGGTGGTTTGAAATATGAACTCCAGGGCAGTGGAAGGGCTGGTCGTGAGGGATCTCTGTCCATGTGGCCAGGGCTGGGGATGAGGCGGCAGGGATGGATGTCTCTAAGAATGGCACGACAGCACCGGGAATGTGCATCCTTTGGGAAACCCAGGCAGCTCGAGCCCGACCATACCTCCTTGGGCTTCACAGTGAGTGGGCACACCTCCCGCGTCAGGTCCATGTGGCACAGGTCCAGCGAGCCGTAGCCGTTGACGCAGTAAGCATCATAGCCGGAGCCAATGAGCATGGAGCAGAGCAGCGTGCTGAAGTCAAAGCAGTTCCCCTTCTGGTACTTGAGCACAGTGGTCGAGGAGTACAGGTGCGAGGGCTGGTCATAGTGGGACGGTCAGCACAGCTGGGGCTCCACTGCCCCAGCCTGTCCTCCCCACCGGTCACAGCCCACCACCTGTCAGGGCGGGGAGCCAGGACCAATGCACAGGCTGGACCTGCTTTGGGCCCCTAACCCTTGTGGGGTCAGGGAGCCTGCTAAGAATGGAATGAAAACCAGACACCATGCCATTCACATTTGCCTGTCATTTGAAGGGGCTATGGACTTGCTGATAGAGAAAACCTTTTGGACTGTAGAAGTGTCTGATCTAATGCCCTCTGATTGGTTAGTTTACTGTTTCGCTCCAATGTTCCCCTTTCCTTTGATCCCTACCTTTCCTCCTCCTCCCTTTATCAGTTCTCCACTGTTGACCTTGCCCTTTCTTCCTCCCTCCCTCTATTCTGAAGGAGAAGCTGATGGAGTTGACCAGAAGCCCAAAGATGGGATTAGGGCCATGGGTAGCCAGGCCTCCCTTCTCTTTCCTGCACCTCTTGAAGCCATGGCAGGGAAGCTCTGAACGCAAAGGAGAAAAGAGGTGGGAACCAGAAGCCCAGGCTTGCTGTGTGTCCTCAGGCAAGTGGCTGTCTCTCTCTGGGCCTGTTTGCCCTTAGGGCCCTGAGAGGCTATGCCCTGAGTCTGGCTGAACTTCCTTTTCCCAGACCATGCCTGGCATCCCATTGAAGGAAATAATGTACACAGTGATCAGTTTCCAAGGAAAAGTGCCTTGAATCTGCTTAGGTCAGCAAACTACCAAAAATAAAAACCCAGGATATACTAGGCCCCTGCTTGAATAGCCAAAGCCTGTTTGTCAGCCTCCTCCTTCCTCCGCTTTACCTACTGCCTTAGCTGCCCTCACTCAAACCAAAAAAGTTTAGCCTAAGATGAAAGTTTACTAGTCTGCAAAATAGTTGGCTTTGTCTGTTCTTATCAGCTTGCCCAGTTACCTAGGTCGTAAGTCAAATACTTAAAGAGCCCCTGAGCGAACTAGGATTGCAATGCATTGTGGGTTGCAACAAAATGCCGCAAAACAACCCTAGAAAAAACACCTAAAGCCCCTGCCTAACAATCAATAGGCGATGTCTGTGAAGATTGTGATCCCATAGTACTTAGCCTGTGAAGAACCAGGGGAGGGACCTGTGCACTAGGGGATAAATTGCTTGTTACAACTGTGCTGGGTGTGTCTGTCTCTCTGACACCCAATCTTGCAAGACCATCATTAAAAGTCTTACTTTCACTGTTCTCCAGGTCTCTATGTCTTTTTTTTTTTTTTTTTTTTTGAGATGGGAATTTTGCTCTTGTCACTCAGGCTAGAGTGCAATGGCGCCATCTCGGCTCACTGCAACCTCCACTTCCCAGGTTCAAGTGATTATCCTGCCTCAGCCTCCCCAGTAGCTAGGATTACAGGCACACGCCACTACACCCCACTAATTTTTGTATTTGTAGTAGAGACGAGGTTTCACCATGTTGGTCAGGCTGGTCTCAAACTCCTGACCTTGTGATCCGCCCACCTTGCCGTGCCTGGCCTCTAACTCCATTCTTTGGGTTTGGATGGGTGAGTTTGTTTCTCACACCATCTTAGTCCTAGTGGGCTCAGGCATGCAGCCTGTGAGTGGCACTTACCGGCTTGAGGGGGTCAGGCAGGGGCACCATGGTGAGGAAGTCAGAGACAAACTGGGCGCAGCTGTCCCAGTTGTAGAGCTCGGGGTAGGGCATCAGTGTGGGCCGGAGGGTTGTGCTCACGAACTTCTGCAAGGAAAGAGATGGTGCCAGTGGGGTCATGGCAGTAAAAATCTCTGAGATCCAGTGTTGGGGCCTTCTCCGAATCCACAGGGGGACCCTAGAGGCCCGAGCAAATGCGGAAGGCCAGGCCCACATGCCCTGGGGTGGCAGAGCAGCCCTTGGCTGGGAAGTTGACGCCCAGATCTGGCGCATGGCAGCCATCAGTGGCGTAGTGGCAATGACTGGGAGGCCCCCATCACGTTGCCAGCACCCGGAGACAGCACAAGCATATTCTGGATCTGGACTTTGAAGAGCTTTGAAGTTTTGCCGCCTTCAACCCCTAGGGCATCATGGAGACACCTGAGGCCCAGAGCGGGCTTGAGAGCTGCCTGAGGTGACCCAGCAAGTCAGGGCTGAATGAGGAGATCAGGTCTGTTTCCTGGGGTTCCTGGGGGCGATGCTCTCCCTGGGGCCTACAGAGGTTCTGGGCTGGGGCCAGCTGGTGGCCAGTACAGTCTGAATCCTCAGAGGTCAGCCTGTCCAGGGAAGGACAGAGAAATAAGACAAACTGGACCAGGACAGGCATAAGAACCTAAGCTCTGGCTTCTTCCTTCCAGGTCTGTGACCCAGAGCATGTGTCTGAGCCTTTCTGGGCCTCAGTTTCTCCATCTGTAGATGGAATGACATGGGGTTCATCCAAGGGGTAGGAAACAGCTGCCCATTGGCTGACAGGGACCCACAGACCCGCTTTATTTGGCCCACGTGACGATGTTTAGCATTTTTGTCAGCTGCCAGCATTTAAAAATCAGAGACTCCCACACAAATCCCCAGTCTCCTCTTGATCAGGTAGCCCCAGACCTGCAGTTTCCCTGGAGCAATCAGCAGCTGCCTCTTTAGGTGAGGCATGGGGTCTCCAGGCTACCACCACCCTCCAGGGTACTCTGCACTGAGCCTGCTGAGGCCTGCTGGCATTCGAGTTTATGTTTCCCCCAGACTAGAAGCACTCCAGTCCACAGGAGGTCTGTGATTTGGCCCAGTGCCCTTGGAGAACCCGCCCTACTTCCCTGTGCCCTCTGCTCTCCAGCCCCAGGCTCCCTGGTCCTGCCCTCAACATGCCAGCCTTACAGGCACTTCACACTCGTTCAGGGGGTGCAGGAAGAGGGGCACACGATCCGGGCACAGATGGCTGTACTGGCGGGAAAAGTTGTCTGCCACCTGCAGCAGATGTTCCTCCTTGGGTGTGTTGGTTTTGTAGGAAACAGGCAGCTTGGAGATGTCGATAGTGTCCTTGGTAAAGGCCCTGTGCCACAAGAGGGACGGCATTAGGGAAGCCATGCCTGGTGCACAGGAGCCCTGGTTCCACTGAGTTGCCATTGGCTCTATCCCTTCCTCATTTAATCCTCACAGCTACTGAGAAAGCAGGTATCATTAACATCTGCTTATTTATTAATTTGTTTGTTTATTTATTGATTGATATTTAAGAGACAGGTCTTGCTCTGTTGCCCAGGCTGGAGTGCGGTAGCACAGTCATAGCTCACTGCAGCCTTGAACTCCTGGGCTTAAGTGACCCTCCCACCTCAGCCTCCCAAGTAGCTGGGACTATAGGCACCACCACGCCTGGCTAATTTTTGTATTTTTTGTCGAGATGGATGGGGGTCTCGCTATGTTGCCCGGGCTGGTCTCAAACTCCTGGTCTCAAGCAATCCTCCCACCTCTTCCTTCTAAAGTGCTGGGACTACAGATGTGAGCCACAGCGCCCGGCCAGCACCTGCACTTTTAGACAGATAAAGGCACTGAGGCACCGAGAAGCTGAGTGACTTGCCCAAGGTCACACTGCTAGTGGGGGGAGCTTGGACACTCAGCCCAGGCCATTTGAAAGCAGAAAGACTTCACTCTTAACTGGTCACCCTGCCAGACCAGTCGCCACCACTCTGCCTGGGTCTCCCTGTGCCCAGCCCCGGTCTGCCCTTGCCAGGGCCCCCACCCTGCCACACTCACGGGAGCTCCGCTGAGATGGGGATCTGGATCTCCGACAGCTTCTTCTCCAGGTCTCTGAGCGTCTCCTGTGTCAAGGTGGTTTCCTCCTTCCGCACCTCGACTGGCCTCATCATTTTCTCAGTCCTCACCCATTCAGCCCGCTCGGCCGCCTCCTCCCGCTCTGCCTCCTCCTCCTCCTCCACCTTCTCCCTCAGGACCTCCATTCTGGAGCGTCTCTGGCTGTCTGGAGACAGAATGTCTCTGTGGGGAAGGGTAAGTATACTCCATGGCTGACTGTTAGACCAGGCAGGAGCCACCAACAGCACCAGGGCATCCCTGGGAGGCCTGGGAGATGGTTTTGGGGAGGTGTAGAGCACATAGGAAGGCAGTGATTCCCTCTTTGACTTCCTTTCAAACGTGGAGAAGGTCTCTGTTTGGTGCTACCCCATCTGTAACACCTTTCTAATCCTGGCAAATATTCCTTTACAACAAAGACAAAGCAGGCCTCCAGTTGGAAGCCATCATCAGGACAGGACAGGGCAGGACACATGTCAATTTGCTTTTAGTGTATTTGACAGTTATCCTTTTTTAAATTTTTTATTTTTTTGAGACAGGGTCTCACTCTGTCACCCAGGCTTGGAGTGCAGTAGCGCAAACATGGCTCACTGCAGCTTCAAACTCCCAGGCTCAAGCAATCCTCCCACCTCAGCCTCCCCAGTAGCTGAGACCACGGCACACACCACCACACGTGGCTATTTTTTTTTTTTTTTTGGTAGAGACAGGGTCTGGCTATGTTGCCCAGGCTCAAATTCCTGGCCTCAAGCGATCTTCCTGCTTTGGCCTCCCAAAGTGCTGGGATTACAGGCATGAGCCATTGTGCCAGCTGACAGTTAGCAATGACAAGTACTGCTAACGCTGTGGGGGTTACTATAGTATTGTCAAGTTTCCTATTTAAATAAATGAATTGGCTGTGTGTGGTGGCTCATGCCTGTAGTCCCAGCACTTTGGGAGGCCGAGGCAGGTGGATCACTTGAGGTCAGGAGTTCGAGAACAGCCTGGCCAATATGGCGAAACCCCGTCTCTACTAAAAATACAAAAAATTAGCCAGGCATGGTGGCATATGCCTGTAATCCCAGCTATTCAGGAGTCTGAGGCAGGAGAATCACTTGAACCTGGGAGGCAGAGGTTGCAGTAAGTTGAGATCACACCACTGTACTCTAGCCTGGGCAACAGAGTGAGACTCCATCTCAAATAAATAATAAATAAATAAATACATGAATAAATAAATTGGTTTAAAGAAAATCCTAACAGTAAGGTAATATGGACTACAACCCACCCAAAAATGAAGATGGCAGGTGAATGATATCTCACCTGACCAAATTGGGAACCAAGGCACAGAGAGTGAAGGTGCCTGCACCAGGACACACAAACAGGAAGTGGGGGGTGGGGGTAACAGAGCCTGCTCTCACTTGGCCAAGGCCTGTGTCGGCCCAGAGAACAGGCTTCATTCTGTGATCCACGCAGAGACGCCACATGTGCTCACTATATGTCCTGCGACCACAGAGCAGAGCCTCACTGAGCGGGTACTGCTAGTCACCTACCCAAAGATCCAGTCTCCTCTTCTGTACGGCAGAACCCCAGTTGTGTGGGGTCAGCAGTGTGCCTGGTTTGAATTGCTCAGCTTCCCAGATCCTCTTGTAGCTAGAGGTGGGCCTGGGATGTGACGTGGTTCTGGCCAATGAGATGTGGGCAGAAGTTATCGGGGCGCCCTCTGCCCTTCTCCTCCTCCCACCTGGAATGTGGAGATAGAGTGGGAGGTGGGGCAGTCCAGGTGAGACCATGAGGTGACCACAGATGAGGGCTAAAGCAGCCTGCTAAGGATGGCAGGGCCAAGAGATCGGGGAGCTGTGGTGCCACAGAGGACTGGAGTGCCACCTCCAGCCTTTCCTCATATAAGAAACGTCAGCCTCTATGGGGGTCCCTGATCCACACTGCCCAATGCCACCCCAGCTGATGCAGCCTCCCAGCTGGGGTCTTTCTATTTCTCTCCTCCAACATCTGTTTTCCTTACAGTAAACAGGGGTCCAGAGAGGAGGAAAACAAATGAAACCCACAGGACAAAGGGCGCGAGTAGTGAGGAGAAAAAAGCAGAATCCCCTCGGCTTTGTAATCATCCCCCACTTCCCTGGGTGAAGCCAGGAACAAGAGGGCAGAAGGGAGCAGCAGATAAAGGCTGGTCCCATTCCCCACTCCACACCCACGCGGGCCGCCTCCGCCTCTTAGGGAGGTGAGTCACTGGCCACCAGCCAGGACCGAGCCCGGTTGGGGAAACCCTGGCTTTGCCAGTAGCTCCTGCTGGACCCTTGGGTCACTGTCTGCTCCTTTCTGTGCCTCAGTTTCTCTTTACAATAGGAAGGGAGGACAGATATTTTCTGTCCAATTCTGACATTCTGTGCTCTGGGACTCAGGAGGGGACAAATGCTCATCTGGCTGGAGCCCACCCAAGCCCAGGTGGGCCAACAGCATTCAGGACCCCAGATCCTCAGGGGAGAACCTCTAGCCAAGCAGCACTTCCCAGTCATCAGATCCATTTGTCGGCCTCTTGGTCCCAGAGAGAATGAGCACAGGGAGGGCAGTCATCACCATTACAAGGCACTTACAGTTTGCTGAACACCTACTGTGTGCCACGCCCTGTGCTGAGGGTTGTACGGAGATCATCTCACTTATCCTCTACTGATTCTGGGAGGCAGACACTTAGGACACCCACTTTGCAGATGAGAAGACTGGGGCCCAGAGAGGTTGAGTGCACTGCTTAAGGTCACAGCTAGTAAGTAGCAGGTCTGGGATTTGAACCCAAGTATTTCTGGTTGTGAAACCTGTGCATCTCAGGCTAGAAGAGATGTGAGATGGGGAAGTGCTAGAAGGGATGGTGGGTGAGTGGTGGGCAAGGAAAGAAGTAGGATGAAGAGAAAGCCAATGTGTCAGTCCCAGAACACCGTGTCAGTCCCAGAACACCATCAGAGGCAGAGCTGGGGAGAAGAACCCACAGTACTTTATTCCCTACACAGGTGGCCTCTTCAGCTATAGCCCAGTGTGGGGAAGGCAGTCTTGTCTCAAGGTTCCCTAGATTCGGCCCCAACCCACAGGCCCTTTCCTGCACCCCCTCTCCACCAGCAACTTCCTCCTCCCAACACACATAAACACACACACACACACACCCCAACAACTTCCCCAGAAAGATCAGGGCTGGAGGCCCCAGGCAGAAGGGGCCACCAGCCTCGCCCTCTCCCTGCCAAACAGGGTCCAGCCACCCCAAGTCCCTTGCTCCCTCCTCACCCCTCCGAGGACAGCCTGCGCTAGCTGTTAGCCGTCTCCATGGTAACAGCCTGGGACGCTAAAGGCCGGTCCTGGGAGAGGAGGCTTCTGGGAAATGTAGTCTTCCCAGGTTGCATGGGTCCTTGGGCCTGCGTTGCGCTGGTATAGCGTGGCATCAACTTGCTAGTTGTTAACCTTTTCAAAATGTTTGTGAAACACAGCCATTATTAAAAATTAAAAGGGCTGGGCACGGTGGCTCACACTTGTAATCACAGCACTTTGGGAAGCCGAGGTAGGAGAATCCTTTGATCCCATGAGTTCAAAATCAGCCAGGGCAATATATAGTGAAACCCTCTCTTAAAAAAAAAAAAAAAAAAAAAGGCCATGGGGTTATTTACACCACAAAAATTAGCAAATGGCAAGACCAGGGCTTTTCCCCTGAGCGAGCCAGTTGTTAAACATCTACCAGCACACTGCAGCCCCTGCCACACAGCATGCCGAATGTGGCCGTGATCCAGACGGACAGAAACCAGTGTGGGGCCTGGAGTAGCTGCCAGCTGTGGTGGACAGAGCCACGTTGCCTTGACTGAGTCCTGGGTTCTAGTCCAGGCTGGGGCTCTGATGTAGAACATTACTTCGAAGTACGGGGAAAACCTATCCGTTAGGCTAGTGGCTCATGAAAATGTTTAATTTCTTTTAAATTCAGAAGAAAAAAATGAGAATAATAATGACTATATAACTATGAATCTGCCCTGAATTATATTTATGTTTGTACCAATATAGGCCTAAAATATAATCTTTACTGTTTTATTTTTGGAGGGAGGGGTGCCCAGGCCTTTTTTGGTCAGGGGATAGGGCTGCCAGGAGGGAATCCAGACTGTCACTGTGCTGACAAGGTTGCACAGTTAGTGTTACTGCTAAAAACTTAGGAATTGCCTCCGTTCTCATGAATAGAGAATGATTTTCCCCCTCCCGGTTTGAATATCATGCAGCCATAAAAATAAGCTGTAAAGGATCAATTGCACTGTGGAGAGCTCACCAGAGGGTGTGTGTATTTCAGACTTGGTGCTAAGCAACTCGTAATTACCTCTGTGGGGAACTGGCTGGGATGAGGGAGGGAAGTGAGGAGGGAAGAGAAAGGAAAACAGGTGACGTGTTATGCTGGTGGGATGCAGCATAGGCTTCATTTTCCTTTTTCAACCCTATGCAATATTTTATTCCTTTTACATATTTATTCATTCCTTTTCCTCTCCATACCCACTTTCATTTCCCACCTCCATAAAGCAAGAGTTCTGATGCGTATTTTTTTTTTCCAAAATGAGCATTGTTTTGCGTGCTGGTATTTTAAATATATGTTTAATATGAGACTGAATGAATATATCCTTCTGGTTCTTATATTTTCATGAAGGGCTGTGTTTTCAAGATCTCTCCATGTTACTGTGTGGATCCACACTTATTACCTCTTTGTCCTTCCAGTGATGGGCATTCGGTGTCCAAGTGTTCTTGAGGGAGCTTTCAATGTCCCCAGGCACTGATAGTGGTTTAGGTTGTTACTGGAAACACAGAAAGATCAAACAAATGCTAAATGTGCCCCAGCCCTGAACCAAATTCCTTAAACCCTCATATAAACTCCATAAACCCACCTCCTCGTTATGAACAGACACATCTCCCTTCTTGCTGTCTGTCTTGAGAACACTACAGCCTTCCCTATGTACGTTTCCATAATCAATGCTTTGGACGGATACAGATCACCCCTGCTCTTAGTGTTTATTTCTTTGGAATTCCAGCTGGCCCTATCTCTTGACGGTTTGGGGCAGTCTTGAGGGAACTCCCCAGCAAACGTTGGGTGGACTGGACAGACCACTCAGATTTGCTACCAACTCCCTTCCATCGCAGACAATGCTACACAGGTCTAGAAGAGTCTGGATCTGGAAGAATGTTTCCTTAAGATAAACAACCAGTAGCAAGATTGCTGACTCAGTAGAAGCACTATGTTTTTCTCCAGGCAGCTGAAGCAGTCTAGACTCCCTGGCTCCCATATCATCCCTCCCGTTGGTACCATCTAGCTTTCTAGTTCATCAATTTAATAAGGATACAATGAGGTCTCATTGTAATTTCAATCTCAGCTCTCTGATAACTATTGATTTTAAATGTGTCTTCATGAACTAATATGTTAGTTTTAGGTATTTCTTCCTCTGAAAATGATGATGCCACCCTTGTCATGTATTAAATCTCCCAGGTGTCTGTGGGTCTGCCTCTGAGCACTCTTTGCTGTTCCACTGATCTTCTTTCCTATCCCTGCACAGACTCTACATTGTATTTACCAAAGTGGTCTTGTAATATCTTTATGTCTAGATGTCAAGTCTTCCTTCTATGCCTTCTTTCTGTTTTTTCTTTTTGAGACAGGGTCTAGGTCTGTCTCCCAGGCTAGAGTGCAGTGGCACGATCTCTATTCACCGCAACCTCTGCCTCCTGTATGCCCTCTTCCATTAAGATTGACTTCACTATTTGAGGTCTATATGCCTCCATATCAATTTTAAAAGTTTCTGGAGAATCCAAAAAAGTAAAATCAATTAGAATATTTATTTTTTTCCTTTATTTTATTTTATTGTAGAGACAGGGTCTCGCTATGTTGCCCAGGCTGTTCTGGAACTCCTGGGCTCAAGCAATCCTCCTGCTTCAGCCTCCCAAAGTGCTGAAATTAGAGATGTGAGCCACCGTGCCTGCCCCAGAATCTTTATTGTAATTGCATTGAATCCATTCATTGATGAAGGATTTATATCTTTTAGTGTTGTCTATCTGATAGCATAGAGCAAAAAAGTCTTCTTGTTTCCTGTGTATTTGCTATGTTGTTTTGAAAAAATATAAGGAATGAAGAGATTTGGGCAGAACAGAGAACCAGGCAGGAGCCATGGCAGAAGGGACCCTCTCTGTGCCCAGGACCTAATGAGATGATGGCCAAGGCAAAGCTCTGGCTTCGTCACATTCATTTTGGGCCCGGCAGGCCAGGCAGTGGGCAGTCCTTGCAGGCACTATCTCATTTATTCATTTCCTTCATCAGCCCTGTGGGGCAGCTACGCTATTTCTGTTTTACAGGCTCAGTAGTTGAAAAATTTGCCCAAGACAAGTTGCGAAAACCAAATTTGAAACTGCTGAACTGAGGTCAGGGTCTGTGCTCCCGCCTGTGATGACAGCCCACCTCCTAGGTTGCTGTTGTTGCTGTGCAATGATGGAGGAACTCCATCCATCCGCTCTGGGCTTTGGGGTGTATTTTCATCATAGCCCCCTTGGCCTTATGGGTGCTCAGCTTGGCACTTGGAGCTGCTTTTGCAGGAACCCTAGGTGATGAAGAACTCCAGCCCCTCGGCCCCTGCCTAGCCCCAGGGTGGAGAGCCAGCCAGAAAAGCAGTGCACCCCCAATGCTAGTCACACCTCCTTACTGCCCTCTCCATCTGAGCCAGGAAGCCCAGCCATCAGGGGCTTGTGGTCTTGTTGGTCCCACATCCCACTGAGCAGTTTGGGAAACTCTGCGACCCAGAATTTCCCTTGAGACTGGGGGTTGGGACCAGGTGATAATTCTTATTCTTCTTCTTTTTTCTTCCTCCTCCTTCTTCTTCTTTCTCCTCCTCCTTCTCCCTCCTTCTTCCTCTCCTCTTCCTCCTCCCCCCTCCTCCTTCTCCCCTCCTCCTTCCTCCTCCTTCCCCTCCTCCTCTTCCCCCTCCTCCTCTTCCCCGTCCTCCTCTTCCCCCTCCTTCTCCTCCTTTTCCCTCCTCATCCTCCTCCTTCTCCTTCTTCTCCTCTCCTCTTCCTCCTTCTTCTCCTTCCTTCTATTCCTCCTCCTCCTCCTCCTTCTCCTCTCCTCTTCCTCCTTCTCCTCCTCCTTCTTCTCCTTCTCCTCCTCCTTCTTCTCCTCTCCGCCTCCTCCTTCTCCTCCTTCCTTCTCTTCCTTCTCCTCCTCCTCCTTCTTTTTTTAAAAAACATGGTCTCAATTTGTCATCCAGGCTGGAGTGCAGTTACGTCATCATAGCTCACTGAATTCCTGAATTGCTGGGCTCAAGTGGTCTTCCTGCTTCCTCCTCCAAGTAGCTACCATGCCTAGATAATTTTTTTTTTTTTTTAGAGATGGAGTCTCGCTCTGTTGCCCAGGCTGGAGTGCAGTGGTGCAATCTCGGCTCACTGCAACCTCCACCTCCCAGATTCAAGCAATTCTCCTGCCTCAGCCTCCAGGGTAGCTGAGACTACAGGCACACGCCACCACGCCCGGCTAATTTTTTTTTTGTATTTTAGTAGAGACGGAGTTTTACCGTGTTGCCCAGGCTGGTCTTGAACCCCTGGGCTCAAGCAATCCTCTTACCTTGGCCTCCCAAAGTGCTATGACTACAGGTATGAGCCACCAAGCCCAGCCAAGGACCAGGTGATAATCCTGAAACTCAGGGACCGCTCTAGGAGGAGGGCAACCTGGGGAGGCCTGGCCCTAGCTTTGGCCTAGCCCATGAAGTGACCTTAGTTGGGCAGGTGGCTGGGCCTGTCTGGGCCTCCATTTCTTCGTGCCATTACCCTTGGCTCATCTTTCTTTAAATCAAGGGGGAATCGGGGAGCTGACTAACTCCTGCAGAGTCAGTGCTGGCCACTTTATTTCTGTCACCTCATTTAATGCTATCAGGATGAGGTGAAGACTTATAATCCCCATTTTACGGAGGGGGAAACTGAGGCTCAGAGAGGTGAAGTAACATGCCCAGGATCACAGAGCTCCTAAGCAGCTGAGCCAGGATTTAAGCGCAGACCTATCAGATGGTGGAACAGCTGTTTCTTAGGTTACTAACCCTGAGTCTTTGAGATAAGGGAGACGAGACCTTGAGAATGAGAAACAGATGTCTGTGAAGATAAGCCCCAAAACACACCAAGTTTGTTCACCAGAACTGCTCCTATGGCTCAACTGATGAAATATTCACACCCCAGGATTTCCCTTCCAGGAACACAGCAACTTGCACAAGGCGAGGGCTGGCCTTCCTGTCTTTCAATTGCTTGCGGGCTGGGAGGGGAAGTGAAGCGCATCCATTTGCAGCCAACAACAGCATCTGGACGGGGAGGTGGGCTGCAGCCTGCAGCTTCCGGGGCTGTTGGGGGAGGCCTAATAGTGACAATAACTTCTCACCTGCAGACAGGGCTTGACAGTCCACAGAGCTCCCTGGGGAGGATTGGGGGCCGGGTAGGGAGGATGGTTGGTAAGTTGTGGGTAGAGTGAGAGATGGACTTGTGTGGTGAGGCTCCAGGGAGGGGAATGATGTCAACATGCACTGCTCCCCGCAAGCAGGGGGTGTCGCTGGAGCTGGCGTGGGGCTGCCATCTCCCTGCATCTGTCTCTCTGCCTCCGTTCTCCCTCTTTGTGTCGGCCTGTCTGTTAAGTCTCTCTCTCTGTCTCTCCATCTCTGTATCTCTACCCCCATCTCTGCTATTTCTGCCTCTTTTTGTTTCCTACTGAGAAATCTGCATTCGATTGTGACATGGAGCCCCAGCTGCTGGAAGTGCCCAGCCCAACCTAGGTCTGTCCTGAGACACCCCCTTGGCTCAGGGCTCTGCCAGGCTGGTGCCAAACTCATACATCCACTCATTCAGCCAACAAATATTTATTCAAGGCTTGCCATGAGCCAGGCCCTGTGCTCGGCCTGGGCTGGAACAGTGAGCGAGGCCACCCAGGTCCTTGTTCTCTAGGAGCTCAGGTTCTAGTGGCAATGCCCAGCCTCTGCTCAGGGAGCCCTCAACCCCACCCTCATCCCTCAGCCCCACACAGTGAATGAGTGGGAGCACCCCCAGGTGTGCTGAGCCCCAGATCGTTTGCTTTCTACCTCTATGATGACAGCAGGTCAGAGGTTGGGCCACCTACATATGTGGCAGTCAGAGTCGGGAGTGGGGGGTTTGCCCAAGGTAGCTCACCCATTCAGTGGTTCTTTGAAATGCAGTGTCCCTGGACACCTGCAGGGCTGCCAGCACCCTGAACACTGGGGTCTCTTCCAGGAGGGTGGGCTCTGATGGGATGGGCAGAGACCAGGGGCAGACTGGGTGGGAGGATCAACTCCCACCCCCCAAAATAAACCCCCAATGCCTGAGGGAATGCTGGCCTCCTGAATGCCGCTCAAGGTTACAAGCAGCCATAGGGGTAGTTGTGGGAGGCCAGTGATAAGGAAGAGGGGAGAGGCTGGGGGCTCCTTCCAGGGCTACGCCAGCAACAGACTCTTCTCTCTTGCTGAGACCAGAATGTGGGTGAGGGCTTTGCAATGAGGGTAGGGCATGGAGGTGACTGTCACTTTTTGCAGGCAGGGGGTCTCAGGACTATAGGAACTTTGGAGCCCTGCAAACCTGCTTATGTGGACTCTTGAACCTACAGTTGGATCTGGAGGGGATCTCTGAAGCCACGTGGTCAAACGTGGTCCCATCCTCTCCCTCCCCAGCCATATTGTACAGAGAAGGAAACTGGCCCAGAGGGAGGCACAGAGCTGCCCAAGGTCACACAGCGAGCCAGAGCTAAGTCCAGATTGCAGGGACGTGCTTTCCTATTCTTGAGATGCGGAGTGGGCCTGGTCCAGTCGTGCAGTAGAGGAGGAGACTGTGGTGCTCTGACTTGGGAGGTAGAGGATGGTGAACCAGCAGCAGATGAAGACACCTGTCAGGGAGGAGAGGCCTCAGTGAGCCTGGAAAGGGGTGCCAGGGAGTGGGGCAGCCTGGGCTGGTGGCTGCTGAGAGGGAGGAGACCCACCGTAACCACTCAAGAACTTCTGGGAAAGTCGGGCAAAAATGCAACCATTTCATAACCATTTCAAAAATGAAATAAAAAAGAACCAAATAGAGATCTTGGAAATGAAAAACAGAGACCTTCAAATAAAATATCTACATATGCCTGTTACAGAAAAGAAAGAGCAAAATAGAGGAATTTTCAGACATGCAAAACAACCATCACTCCCTCAATAAAGGATTATTATGGGAGGCACTCTAGCAAGAGGAAAAGGGAAAGTGTTGGGTGCAAGAAATGATAGTAAGTATAGAACATGACTTAGAAAAACTCTGTTTCAAGGAAATCTGTAACTGAACCACTATATACATGACAAATGTTGAGAAAATTCAATGGGCAATTCAAGTATACCAAGGGCTCTGTTGTATTGGAGAGGAAGAGAGAAGGTAACAGAATAACCCAGACCCAATGGAAACTTAGTAGAGTGAAGTATGCAGGCTTACCTATGAAGGTAACCTCTGAAAGAATAACGAGGTCAGCTATAGTTTCAACGTGCATTTCTCCCCAACCATCAACCCCTGGGATTCTTCAGCCGTGGATTCATGATTCTCCATCTGGAGACAGCCTCAGATGGCCTTACAGTCATAATTTCTGTGATAATTAATATAGTTCCCACATATTGAAGACCTAGTGGTTCCCACATATTCATTGTCATTGTTCATTTTGAAATCTGGCAGGCCAGGCACAGTGGCTCACGCCTGTAGTCCCAGCACTTTCGGAGGCTGAGGCAGGTAGATCACCTGAGGTCAGGAGTTTGAGACCAGCCTGACCAAATTGGCGAAACCCCATTTCTACTAAAAACACAAAAAGGAGCTGGGCATGGTGGCATGCACCTGTAGTTCCAGCTACTCAGGAGGCTGAAACAGGAGAATTGCTTGAACCCAGGAGGTGGAGGTTGCAGTGAGCTGAGATCATGCCACTGCACTCCAGCCTAGGCGACAGAGTAAGACTCCATCTCAAAAACAAACAAACAAACAAACATCTGGTAAAATAAGTATGGGATTATCCCAATTTCAAGATGAATGAGGATGGGAGGAGCCAAGTGACTTGCTGGGTCATGGATGGGGCTAGGATTTGGACCCAGGGCTGCCTGGCCCCAGCCACTAAGCCACACAGTTTCATGGGGCACTGGGAGCCAGCCCTGGTCTTGGGGGCTTGTATCCGCTGCATCTAGGATGCCTGGGTTTCTAGTGACTCCTCTGAACAGGCTGAGTCTCGTCACTCCTGTCTTGGCTGTTTCTCTCACACACAGTCAGGCTGTGATGCCTCTCTGAGCTGTGGATGTAAGGAGCAAAGAGAGCACATACAAACCCTAACCCATGCACTGCTCTTACCCCTTTGCTGGGATCTCAGAGGAAGGGCCCTGTGGGGGCCGGTAACAAATGTAGCAAGCATTTCCTTCCTACCTCTATAGATCTCTGGAGATCCCGTCCATGTCATGTGGACATCAGATCACATGATTCTGCCCTTCTGGTCACTGCTGATTGGACCAGAGATGCATGATGGACACCCAACTTGCAAGGTCAGGTAGGGTTATGGTGGCCATGTTGGGTAACCATTTGGGGCCATAGGTAGTAAAGGGTGAGTGGAGAGAGAATGAAGGAATTTCCACAGACACTAGGTGAGAGACTCCACAGCTCCAGGAAAACGATGGAGAACGTATCTGCTTTGGTTTGGGTGGCTTTTTCTGATCCTGGTAGCAGCTCCCATGAAGGCAGCTGATATGTCTGGGATGTTCGTTCCCTCCAAATCTCATGTTGAAATGTGATTCCCAGTGTTGGAGGTGGGGCCTGGTGGGAGGGGATTGGATCATGGGGGTGGATCCTCATGAATCCGTATCACCATCATGATGCTTAGCACCATCTCCTTGGTGATGAGTGAGTGCTTGCTCGGAGTTCATGCGAGATCTCATTTAAAACAGCATGGCGCCTCCCCACTCCCTTGCTCCCACTCTCGCCATGTGATATGCTGGCTCCCCTTTACTTTCCACCATGATTGGAAGCTTCCTGAGGCCTCACCAGGAGCAGATACTGGTGTTGTGCTTTGTCTACAGCCTGTGGAACCATGAGCCAATTAACCCCATTTTCTTTACAAATTACCCAGTCTCCAGTATTCCTTCGTATTATAGTAACACAAACGGACTAATACAGCAGCCAAACTTTGCTGCCCTGGATCATTGCTCTGAATATTTGAAATCAACATCCTTGACTTGAGCTAGCCTGACCAGAGTCCTGTGTTTTGTAAACCACCCTCTTCCCTACCTCCCAATACCTCCTGCGACAGACAACACAGCCCATTACCTCCCTGGTGCAGGGGCCTCACCTTGCAAGGAGTTGAAAAGTGCAAAGATGTAGACGGTGGAGAGGCCCAATGGGGTGAAGATGGCCAACCCCCATGTCACACCCACCAGGCTCGAGAGGCCCAAGATGGTGAGCACCTTCTTCCGGTTCTGTCCCCGCTCCTTGACCGCTGTCGCGCCAGATAGGGTGAAGATCTTCCAGGCCACCAGGGCCAGGACCACCATGCCAAAGAGGAAGGTGATGAGAAAATAGCCGTGGACGGTGATATAGAGGGCGTACATGGCTGTCCCTTCACGGAACCAGCATCTGGAGGAGGGGACAGCTGTGGTGGGACTGGGAGTGGTACCTCTGGCCAGCAAGCCCAGGAAGTCCCCTGGCTGAGCTTTTCTGTCTCTGTAGGTGCCTCTCCCATTTCCACCCATCAATCCTTGACTCTCCCGCTGTGTGAGGGTCCATCACCAGACTCCAGTCTCTTTAATGCAAAAATGACCTCAAAGACATGTTTCATTTGCCCCATATTACATTGTGAAAAAACTGAATTAGTGGCTGCCTTTAAAATCAGAAGCTTTGGTATAAATACCTAGATTTCTGTTTCTCCTATAAAATCATACACCTAGCAGCTCTGTGGATGCCCTCCTGAAGGATAGTAACTGGCCACTAATTAGATGGGCTTGTGACTGCCAGTTTACTGCAGTCCCCACCTGGCCCACTGCCTGCACCTTTGTGACCTCCCCAGCTCCTGGGGCCCCTGCTTTTGAGGTCCTGGGGACAGGTCTAAGGCCTTACCAGCTCCTTTTAGCAGAGAGCCATGGGCCCAATGGTGAGTGCCCCAAGGATCCCAAGGTGGGAGTCTAGAAACTGAACTCAGTTCCACTGCCCCCTGCACTGCAGGGGCAAAGGGCCTCAAAGAGCATGTTGATCAGTTCCCCCATGGTGCAGATGAGGAGACTGAGGCCCTGGGAGAGATCGGGCCTGCCAAGGTCACACACACAGCAGACAGGGCAGAGCCCGGACTAGACCCAGGGCTACTGGAAATCACTGGGCAGGTGGTGGCCTGAACAAGGACACCTGGCTGGGCAGCAGGTGGGGACTGAAATCCAACACACCGTCCACTCTCCAGGCTGCACACCCAGCATGTGGACAGGGTGACCTTCTTTACTTTGCCTCAAGGTGCCATGTGGGCTCGTGTTGGCCCAGGCTCAAGTAAGGCATCCTGCCTCCTGGTCCAGTTCTCCCTCTCCTTTCTCAGGCCCCTCTCTCATTTCACTTCCTCTCTCTCTAGGCTTCAGTTTACTTCTCTGTGCCATGAGCTAGCTGGAGCTGAGGATTCTTCCGGTCTTGACACATTTGGTCTAGATTTTCCTAGAAATCCCTCATCTCCCCACCTCTCTCCAGCCCCGATATGTGGCATCGCCCCTGCTTCCACAGCCGCCACTCACAGCTCCAGAGAGGTGCGGTTCTCCCTGTCGCGGATGGTGTAGAGGCCATAGCTGTTGGCACTCCCAGTGCCGATGACGATCAGGGCAGGCAGGCCTGGGCACAAGGGGAAGCGGCATGGCATCACTGGGGCTTACTGGCACGTCCTCCTCCACATCCCTTCCAGATGGCCATCCCTCCAGCTCTGGGACCCCCTCCTCTCTCTCCCCAATGCTATTTCCCTCTGCACCCTCGGGGTCAGCTGTTTATTCTGTCCACCCAGGCAGCACCTACCCCAGCCCACCAGGCTCAGCTTCAGGAAGTAGTGCCCGAAGTAGGTGTTGAAGACCCTGATGGCGAGCAGGTAGAGGTGGAAGGCTTCCAGGCCCATCCAGGTGAAGGCACAGAGCAGGAAGTAGTGGAAGACAGCCCCCCGGGCCCAGCAGGCAGCATCAGACCCCTTTGAGCCACTCCCCACATTGACCAAGAAGGCCAGATTCAGGAGGAACAGGCTGCCACCCAGGGCCACGTGGATCTTTGGGGCATCTTCTGACCTGAACCTCTGCCGGGAAAGCCTGGGGAGAGAAATAAGAGGCCCCAAGGGGCCACAGCTCCCATGGGGAGCTCTCATGAGGCATCCAGGCCTGTCCACCCCAAACAGCCCATGGCTCTCCACCCCCACTGCCAGCTTCTGCCCCTGCCAGCAGACAGAGTGAAAATGTCCTGAGGTTCAAGTCCAGGAGCCTCTCATGGCCCGTGGGGCCCTGTGGGTTCTGGATCCTACCAACCTCATGATGTGAGGTTGGTAATAGGGAAAATGATCGATGTGAGGCAGGATAATAGGGAAAATGAGGCTGGAAAATGAGGCAGGAGAATAGCAAAGGGAATTAAAAGTTGGATAAAGGGCAGAATAAGTAAAAGCAGAGAATAGAAGCAAGGTGAATGGGGCTGGTGAACAAGAAGCAAGATGAAAAGCAGAGGTTCAGCAGGCAAGACAAAAGTGATATAAAAAAGGGACCCCATGGCCAGGAAGAGCCAGACCAAACCAGTAAGGGGCAGCTCTTCAGAGATGGGCATTTGCATTAGAGAGAAAAAGTATCTTTCACATAACCCTGTATGATAATTAGCTACTTAAGGTTCATGCATATGGGCTGCATATCATGCATGTACTTAAAATTATGGGATAGAGGTGATGCACAAGTGCACAAGGGCCCAAAGTAACTGAACAACACACACCTATCAGTCAAAAGCCAGACACTGGCTAGAGATTAGGCAGCCTTGGGAAGAGAAGAAAAAAACACCTGGAATGACCCAACTACACCAAGATGAGGCTGATCTCATTTCGCAGAGGCCAGCCCACTCTCCCCGTCTGAGAATGGAATACTGCATGGAATACACTTTCGCTGCTTTGCTTGGCTCTCTCTGTGTGTCTCATCCAACTCTTTGCTCGGGGCACCAAGAGCCCGGAACTTCGCGGCACTATCCAGTAACAGTTGCATTAGCCAAACCGTGTAACTCGCAGTTTCCTGAATGCATGCTGATTTTTCACACCTCCCAGACTCTGCCCATGCTCTTCCCACTGCTCTCAATGCCTTTCTCTGCTCCCCAGCTCTTCCCACCTTAATTGCCTGACTCCTGTTCTTCTGCCTTTCAAACGCCCCTTGGATGTTTCCTTCTGGGGAGGCCATCTCTGAATGCCCCTTAGCCTGAGCTGATTTGGACGTTTCCCAGGAGCAGAGTGTAACTCCCCATTCTCTCCCTCCTCGGGTCTCTCCCATGCTGTGAACTTCAGGCCTAACACTGGAGGGGCCATGGATTCACTGGTGAAGTAGATGGACAGGGGGGTGGGTGCATGAAGCCAAAAATGCAGTAGGAGAGTGAGGCTCAGAGAGGGATAGGAGGAGTCTTACAGGGTCACAGAGCAGGGCAGGGGCTCCAACCCTGGGCTCCAGACTCCCTGCCCAGTGACTCACCAGGCTCACCTCCCTCTCTCTGGAGCTCCCACTTAGAATTCTTAGCACACCAGATCCAAAAGGGCTCTCAGTCGAGGGAGGGGAGCCGGGGGCTTCCTGGAGGAGCATCTGGGATCATGTCCACCTCACCTGAGATGCCAGGCCCCACCCTGAGGAGCTGGTGGCAATTCCTCCTGGCGCTCCAAGCCCCGCTCACAGGGTCCAGCAACACGGCCAGCTGGCAAGTCACACTCGGCTTGTTGGGGACCGGGACCATGTCCTAGGCCAGGGCTTGGAGGGTGGGGGTGGGGGCACCACTTACACTCATGGGTTGGTCTGTGATGGAGTGGGTGGGCCTAGTGGGGGCTGCAGCCCGGGGCCAAATGCTGACACAGAGGCACATGGAGAGGGCAGTGGGACGGCCCTGGATGCGGGGACAGGAGACCCAAGGGCTGCTTCAGGTCACTCCCAGGCACCCCCAGGAGGCTGGAGGACAGGACAAGCTGGGGAACTGGCAGCTCCCCTAGGCTCCTTCAAGCTGGCAGGTCCTGTAGGTCCCTCAGCCATGGCCTGGGCCCAGGCAAGAGAGGCTGCAGTGCTCTCTGCTGTTTGTGCCTGTCCTGCACTCACTCCCCCATCTTCTGGACACAGCCCCAGGTTTCTCTGAGGAATGCCTGTCCCCACTCTCAAGCACAACATAGGTCAGGGGCCAGGGGTTCTTTGTTAACTCAAACCCAAAAGTAGGCACATGGCCTGGCCGGCCAATCTGTGTATTCCAGCCCTTGACCACAGTGACCCACGCAGGCTTGGGCACGTGGTCCAAGTTAGACCAGTAAGACTCAACTCTGGTGTATACACGGGATAAAACTGCATAGGCTGATGCACGCAGACACGCAGACACATGCTCACACAGGGCCAGTTTCATGAGCACATGACCCGTGTAGGGCCCCATACACAGAAGGACTTCATGTTCTACTGTCACCATCTTGACATTCTTGAAAATTTTTGAATAAGGGGCCATATATTTTCTTTTCTTTTCTTTTCTTTTCTTTCCCCCCCTCCTTTCCTTCCTTCCTTCCTTCCTTTCTTTCTCTCTTTCCTTCCTTCTTTCCTTCCTTCCTTCCTTCCTTCCTTCCTTCCTTCCTTCCTTCCTTCCTTCCTTTCTCTCTCTTTCCTTCCTTCCTTCCTTCTCTCTCTCTGTCTCTCTCTCTCTCTTTCTCTCTTTCTTTCTTTCTTTCTGACAGAGTTTTGCACTTGTTGCCCAGGCTGGAGTACAGTGGATCTCGGCTCACTGCAACCTCCACCTCCTGGGTTCAAGCAATTCTCTTGCCTCAGCCTCCTGAGTACCTGGGATTACAGGCATGTGCCACCACCATGCCCAGCTCATTTTTTTGTATTTTCAGTACAGACAGGGTTTCACTATGTTGGCAAGGCTGGTCTTGAACTCCTGACCTCAGGTCATCCGCCTGCCTTGGCCTCCCAAAATGCTGGGATTACAGGCATGAGCCACTGCACCCGGCCTTCTATATTTTCATTTTGGACTGGGCTCAGCAAACGATATGTCCTGCACACACACACACACACACACATAGACACACACATGAATGTGCATAAAAAATTGTGAAAACTGAGCAAAGTCTATGTTCTAGTCAACAGTACTGTACCACCAGCTACTGGTTTTGATATTGAACTATAATTGTCTAGGATGTATCCATAGGGGGAATCTGGGAGAAGGAACCACAGGACTCTTTGCACTATTTTTGCAGCTTTCTGTTTTATCTCAAAGTAAAAGAAAAATTTTTAAACCCTTCTTAATCCTAGGATTCATCTTAGAATACTTGGAAAGAGGAGATCTCTTTTATTTCTGCCTAAGCAGCTAAGGACCTATGATGTAATCCTGAGGCAGCCAGGGCCCCTGAGGGTGGTGAGGCTGCCCGATGTGACTGTCAAGGGGTGAGCAAAGCTGTGAGAAGCAGAAGGACATCAAGTCCTGGGGACCTCTTTTGACCCCCCCTTGATTGAACCCTGCCTGAAGTCCATGCACCTTGGGTTTTTCAATTACATGAACCCTATTTGCTATTTGCTATTCTCAGTTATGTGAACCGCACATTCCCTATTATGTTTAAGCCAATTTGAGTTGAGTTTCTGCCACTTGCTCCTGAAATAGCTCTGACACATTTCAACCCCCAACCCTATTTTGGGATGAAGATACTAATGTGTGGAGAGAACATCAGTCAGAGGCTGCACAACCTGAGTGCTTCCCACCCTGCCCTGCTGCCTCCCTTGAGGGTGGGAGAGAGACATGGTGGGGAGGTGGGGATCACTCACCTCAGGACAGCATAAAGAATAGTGGTGAAGGCCAGGAAGATCATGGAGACCCCACAGCCTGCCTGGGAGATGCGTGTGAGGATGTGCACCGTGGACTGGTCCAAGGTGGGTCTCTGTGGGTGATCCCGAAACCAGGACTACATCAGTTGGAGGCCAGGCTCATATACCCCAAGACCACCAGGCAGCCCCTCCCCTGGGCAGGAGCTGGAAGCCCCTGGGATGGCTGGGATCAGAGTGGAGGGGGCTGTTACCAGGAGCAGGGCGAAAAAGGTCAGGTGGTCACAGCAGCACATGGTCCCCTCAGGCACGACCTCCGTGGAACAGCCCTCAGAAGCCCAGTCTCCAGTGGGCCCTGGAGAGGAGGCCAGGGGAACAGAGGGAAAGGGAATATAGGGAGGGGAGGGGAGGGGAGGGGAGCATAGAGGGGA
>NW_016806937.1:1773147-1898406 GCF_001698545.2 Rhinopithecus bieti | reverse complement strand
GGGAAGGGAATATAGGGAAGGGTGGGGAAGGGGAGGGGAAGGGAGGAGAGGAGGGGAGGGGAAGGGAGAGGAAGACAGGAGAGGGACTCGACCAGTGGAACCTGCCCCGCCCCACAATGCAGCCCATACCCTCCTTTCCTGTCTTACCCCAGAGAAGGTCCTCCAGGCCCTACCTTTAGTCACATCCCAGAATACACAGGTGAGGGTCATGTTCTGAAACGAAGAGTGGAAGTCAGGAGAGAGGAAAAGGGAAGGCTGGGGGAGGGCAGGGGAAGCGGGAGGACAGTGTGTTACCCCGAGGCCTAGCGTGAGTGTGCATTCGGTAGAAGGCAAGGTTCACGCCCATGGGCCACACAGAAAAATTAAGTGCATCATTTGATGAGCCCTGGGCCGGCGTGTGACAGGCGTGACTGTGGTATGGGGCTGTGGGCGGGAGGGTTTGCCTGTCTGCATGCATGTGTGCGTGTCAGGGGAGCATGGGTGTGGAGGATGTGGAATGCTGTGGGTATGCATGTGGGCTTGCCAAGTCCTCATGTGTGCCTCTATGGTGTGTGGCCTTGGACCCAATTATGTGTATGGTCCTAATGGCTCCTCCTGGGTGACTGTGGAAGGGTAGGGGACAGATGTGTAGTGTCCCATGCAGGGCCCATAGGCCCAGGTGTGCCCACCCGCCTCTCTGCCCTGCAGTGACTGCCAGGCCTGGGCAGGGGACTCACAGGGGGTGGACACTGGTGGGAGAAGACAATCTCCAGAGGCTCAGCCAGCTTGGTGACACGCATTTGTCCCACACTCAAGCCCACCAGGTGATTATTCAACACGCTGCTGCCATCTCCCAGGCCGAGATGGGGGCCCTGTGAAAGGGGAGATCGGGGAGGCTAGGCTGCAGAAGGGGCCATCCCAACCTACCCAGGCTGGGGTTCCTAGGAGCCTCCAGGAACCCACGGCCTTTGCTTGGAGGGCAGAGTTCGAGAACAGGGGACCAGGGAGCTAAGGAGTCACGGGCAGCCTCCTCCCTGCTGCTCCCAGTGGTCTCCTGCTTGGGCTGGGCCAAGCAGGTTGCCTGGCCGCAAAGCTGTGCACGTGACAGCTCTCCATTGCTGGCCTCCAGAGTTCCTCTGCCCTCTTAACTAGAGGGAGCACGGGGCTAAGATCAGCCAAGAAATGGAAGTCAGCGGGGAGGACAGCGTGCCCCTGAGGGTCTTAGCGTGAGTGTGTATTCGGTAGAAAGGGGGCTGGTGGGGGGAGCACACCAGCCCTCAGGGGTACCCGTGTCTGCACAGGAGTGGATGCACACCTCTGGGTGCACATACCTGGTACACACATGTGCAAGGGCATGGGTACACTTGCTTGTGTGGATATGATCACAGTTGAGCACATGGGATTGTGCGTGCACAGGAATAGAAAAAGACACGCATGTTTGTGCACGCATGAGGACACACAGGGCACATGAACACCCTCAGGATACACAGACGAGCCAAAGGGCACTGATGTGTGGGGGTCAAACATCTGAGAGCGTGTGACCAGTGTGAGTCTGAAGGCCATAGACTCTAGCGACAGGGGTCTGGGATGACCACGGGCTGCATTGGAAACACTAAGAGGCTCACTACCTGCTCCGTCCCCATCGGATCCCTCAGCAGACTCCAGTGAAGGCAAGCTTGGCATGGGGCCCCCAGAGGACCTAGCACTTAACCTTGGAGCTTCCCTGAGTCCTCACCTTGAAGAGAGTCCCTGAACCGATGTCCAGAATGGTGACGGCCAAGCGGACCTCAGACCTGTTGCCTGGCAGGGATCGAAAAAAGCTCTTGGGAAGTCGCACTCTGTCAGGAGGCTTGTCCTCATCCTTCATCACCTGCCTCGGAATCTACAACCACAGACACAGCAGCTCCCATCGGTACCCAGCCCCCAACACGAGTCCTGCCACTCCCCCAGCTGGGAGGGGAAACAGGCACACTGGGTAGGGGGCAGCACCTGGGACTGTCAGCTCTGAGAAGCAGGATGCCTGGGACACAGTGCAAGCTCTGCTCGTCACAGGCTGTGCGTCCCTAAACAAGTTATAGCCCTTGTGGAGCCTCGGTTTTCCCAATACAGAGAGTAGAGCTAAGCTTGTGCCTGTTTGGGCACCTGACGCCTGGGCAAGCTGAATGTGCAAGTATGAGGACGGCTGGAGGGCGTGTGCTTTTGGCTAGAGCCCTAACGGTCCCAGTGTTTACACAAGGCTTGATTGTGATAGTGTCTGACTTCTGACTCAGGAATAAACGGAAAGAATAAAACTGTCAGGAAGGAAGTTCAGGAAGCGAGAGAACAAGGGCAAAGAGGGAGGACACACACATTTACTCTGAATGTGAAATCCTGCCTGCCCAACAACAATACCTTTTTTAAAAAGCAAATAATCGTCAAAATATTGAAATACATTTCAGTGGTCATTGCAAAGCATGTTTTTTTTTTTTTTTTTTTTTTTAGATGGAGTCTCATTCTTGTTGCGCAGGCTGGAGTGCAGTGGTGCAATGGCACTATCTCAGCTCAGTGCAACCTCCGCCTCCCAGGTTCAAGCGATTCTCCTGCCTCAGCCTTCCAAGTTGCTGGGATCACAGGCATGCACCACCATGCCCAGCTAATTTTGTATTTTTAGTAGAGACAAGGTTTCAGCATGTTGGCCAGGCTGGTTTCGAACTCCTGACCTCAGGTGATCCGTCCGCCTCAGCATCCCGAAATGCTAGTATTACAGGCGTGAGCCACTGTGCCCACCCGCAAAGCATGTTTCATTCATTCTCTGAGCTCCCTGTTCCACTAAGGGCTACAGCCTGACCCACCCAGGGCTTGCCTCAGAAGCACCCCATGCATACTGGCACAGGGGGTTTATGGTTGGAGCTGAAGGCCCCAACTTTCTCCTTCCCAGTCCAGACCCTCATCGAAAGGACATGTGGGTGATTTCTGGGGCCAGTGCATAACCCATGCAGAGGGCTCAGCTGCTTGAGTGACATAATAAAGGGTTGAGAAAGAATCTATCTTCCATTTCCCTTTCTCCAGACAAACCTAAAGGTACCTCAATGCTAACCAACTTACCTTGCAGCCTGAAGTTCCACCACCACATCCATTTCTTCTGGAAGGCAGGAGACCTTCTGAGCCCTCGCTATCCCAAGCATTCCCTGTGCATTATCTCATTTGCTCCTCTCATTCATCTTTTGTTTGTTTTGTGTTTCATTTTGTTTTTGTAGAGATGGACTCTCACTGTGTTGCCTGGGATGGTCTAGAACTCTTGGCCTCAAGCCGTCCTCCTACCTCGGCCTCCTCAAATTGCAGGTGTGCACCACTGCACCTGGCCATGGGAATCTTGAAAGTGGGCAATACCTTCATCTTTTTACAGGCAGGGAAACCAAAGCTCAGAAAAGTAATTTGCCCATGATCGCAATGGCTGGTCAAGAGCAGAGCTGGGATTTGAATCCAGACCAGCGTAAACCCAGAGTCTGTCCATTGAACCCTTTACCTAATTTCAAATATGTTCCCTCAGTAGAAGAGCTCAAGGAAATTTTAGGCTTGGAGGAGACTTAGAGCTCATTTTACAGACACAGCTCTGCCAACTGGGATGTGGGGGAGAGACAAGCCCTAATGAGCACCAATCACAGGATATAACTTTCTGAGAGTTTTGAAATATATGTCCAAGAAAAATAGGGTCTGAACCAGCCAAGAGGGCTGGGGAACTCCTCACCTGAGAGGGCTTCAGAGAGAAGTAGAGGTCTTCTGCGGTGTTGGTGCTGAGGTTCTGGACCAAAGCCTTCAAGAAAGGCATGTTCACCTTCTCCATCAAACCTTCCTTCACCAGATGGGCCTCGAAGTTTAGCCAGTATCTGCAAAGGGCCAGGAATGTGGGGAGGGTAAGATCCTGCAGGCTGAGTTACTCACTCGTCAGGCTCTTGGGGTGAGAGGGCTGACCCAAACTCTCAAAGTAAAAACCCTGGGATCAGGGCAGGAGGAAGGAAAGTGGCTTGGGGGCCATCCAGGCTGCTCCTGCAGGATTCCCACCAGGCATCCCTCTGAGTATTGTATGTGTTTGTCTTTTTTTGTGCATGTGGTAAAGTGCACATAGCGTAAAATTTACGATTTTAACCATTTTAAAGTGTCCAATTCAATGACATTAAGTAAGTCACAATGTTGTGCAACCGTCACACTATCTAGTTCCAGAACATTTTATCACCCCAAAGGAAACGCATACCCATGAAGCTCTCCCTTCCCCCTTCCCCCGGCCTCTGCGATCACTCATCTGCTTTCTGTCTCTGAGTTTGCCTATTCCAGATAGCTCACGCAAATGGAATCATACCACATGTAGCCTTTTGTTTCTGACTTGTTTCACTCAGCATAATGTTTTCAGGGTTCATCTGTGTTGTAGCATGTATCAGTATTCCATTTTATTTTTGAGATGAAGTCACACTGTGTCACCTAGGCTGGAGTGCAGTGGCGCAATCTTAGCTCACTGCAAACTCCGCCTCCCGGGTTCAAGTGATTCTGCTGCATCAGCCTCCCAAGTAGCTGGGATTACAGGCATGAGCCACCATACCTAGCTAATTTTTTGTATTTTTAGTAGAGAAACATGGGGTTTCACCATGTTGGCCAGACTGGTCTCGAGCTCCTGACCTCAAGCAATCCGCCCACCTCGGCTCCCCAAAGTGCTGGAATTACAGGCGTGAACCACTGCACCTGGCCCTATTTCTTTTTTTAAATTATTTTTAGTAGGGTTGGTGTCTCACTCTGTTGCCCAGGCTGGTCTTGAACTCCTGTCCTCAAGTGATCTTCCTGCCTCAGCCTCCCAAAGTACTGGGATGACTTTGGGCATGAGCCACCATGCCTGGCCCATGTATTTTATTTCTTTTTATGGATGAATACTATTTCATTGTATGGGGAGATCACATTTTGATTATGCCTTCATCCATTGAGGGACATTTGGGTATTTTCCTCTCTTTTTTTTTTTTTTTTTTTTTTTGGCTACTGTGAAAAAGTGCTGCTACAAATATTTATGTACAAGCTGCTGCTGCTGCTGCTGCTGCTGCTGCTGCTGCTGCTGCTGCTGCTGCTGCTGCTGCTTCTTCTTTTCTTCTTCTTCTTCTTCTTCTTCTTCTTCTTCCTCCTCCTCCTCCTCTTCCTCCTCCTCCTCTTCTTCTTCTTTCTTCTTCTTCTTCTTCTTTTTTTTTTTTTTTGAGATGGAGTCTCTCACTCTGTTGCCCAGGCTGGAATGCAGTGGAGAGATCTCGGGTCACTGCAGTCTTCACCTCCTGGGTTCAAGCAATTCTTTTACCTCAGCCTCCCGAGTAGCTGGGATTACAGGCGTCTGCCACCATACCTGGCTAATTTTGTTGTATTTTCAGTAGAGACAGGGTTTCACCATGTTGGCCAGGCTGGTCTCAAACTCCTGACCTCAAGTGATCTGCTCCCCTCAGCCTCCCAAAGTGCTAGGATTACATGCGTGAGCCGCCGTGCCTGTCCTATGTATGAGCTTTTGTTTGGAGACTTGTTTTAAATTCTTTTGGGTATATACCTTGGCAGCACAAAGAGGAGCCTCTGAACAGCTCTAGGGTGCTAAGAAGCTACTGGATCAGCTGCAGGTGGGAATGGAAGCATTTTCAGGCCACCGAAATAACATGATCCAATGAGATGGCTGTCCTAACACCAAGCCTGAGAGCACAGGGATTTTACTCATTCCTTTAACACATATTCATTAAGTACTAATACAAGCCACATGCTTTTCTAGGTATCCCAGAAGAGTTATGGGCAACTTTGATTAGGAGTGGGAGAAGGAAAGAGAGGCAGAGATATTTTTGGAGATGTCTCCTAAAGATGTTGTGTTTTAAACCCCTTCATCTCCCTCACCCCCACATCTAACCAGTCTCTTGTCTTATTGAGTTTACATCATATCATCTCCCCATTCCATCTCTCCTTTCCAAGTACACAATGCCAATTGCTGCTGGTGGTGCTGGCTTGGCCCTCACTCCCACCCAGAGCCCTGGTCATGTCTTCCTGCATCACCACCCCTGTAGCCGTCCCTGAAGCCTGAGCAATCTTTCCAAAATGCAGAGCTGACTATACTCTACCTGTGCTTAAAATGTCATTGCCCTGCCACACCCCTGCCATTGGTATAGCTTACACAACCCTTCACACCTTAGTCTCTGCTTTCATTTCCAGTCCTATCTCCCACCCATCGCATGTGCCCATTGTCTCTTCCATCCCCACGCAGTTTACATTGTTACAGTTCAAAGCATTGTAGTTATTCCCCATTACTCTCAAGTTCTGTTGCCTGTATCCCCACCATTGCTTAGATCCAACTGGAAAACTCCTATGCACCCTTCAAAGCCCTTTCCAGGTTTCCTCCTCTGTGAAGCCTTGGCCAACTTCCCTCCTCCAGGCTAACCTGGCACCTTGTCTGCCCTTCTGTATACACTCTGGAGTCATCATTATTTGGGTCTGTGTCTGTCCTTCCACGACTCCCAAGGGCCAGGATAGGAGTGGATTCATCTCGAAATCCCCTAGATCAGTAGGGACCCCAGCTGCCAGAATGGGGGTGTTGGGTCAGGGGGACTGCAGTGTCAAACAAGGTGGAAGGGTCAGACGGCAGCAACATTTTCTGGGGCCATGGGGTCAGATGGCCCCATCCCTTCCTGATAGGCCCCCTCCTAGCAGCTTCAAATTCCCCTTTCAGCTCAGGGGGCCACCTCACCTCTGCAAGTTTTCCACATTGCAGGAGTCGCTGCCCCACTGCCTGCACTTGGTGAAGCACGAAGCCTTGTCATTCAAGTTGAGGATGTCGTACTTGTCTATGTTGTTGCTCCCCAGGCAGGTGTTTCTTGGCAGTTCAGTGGGCTTTTCCTGACCTAAGGAAGGAATGCAGAGAGTTTGAATGGGCTGGACGAAGATGGGCAACAAGGACGAGGAGCGGGGAAAGGAGCTGAGGCTCCAGAGTCTGGTGGTTGGGCTGGAATTCCAGCTCCATACATCACACCAATGGTGCACTTGAGCAGGATGCAGACCGTCTCTGGGGCTGTTTCCAAGGTAAAAGCAAATACCCCATCTCCCAGGGCTGGTAGGATGCTTTGGAAAAAGCATGTACAAAAGGCTTGGCACATGGCTTTGTCAATACAAGGTTTAATATGTTTGTGCTATTACTCCTTTACCCCTTCCTCCACGGAGTCTGCCTGGCTTTTCAGTTATTCCACATCAGATCTTCCAAAGCCCTTGTGACTGTGGCCTCCTGGTCAAACTCTTGGATGTATCTTGTCTTGGTTTGCCTCATTCTCCCACATTCACACTACAACCCTCACAGCTACTTCCTGGGACAGGTAGAAAATACACCAAACCAAGGTCCCTGGAGCAAAATGACTTGAGACAGGTTACTAGGTAGTTGGAGGCTGCTCCAGGACTAAAGACCAGCTTTTGTGAATTTTAGTTCAGTTCCCTTTCACCTAACACAGGGCAGGAAGTGGAAGGTTTGGGTCATCTACTAGCTGTATGTCCTGAGGCAACTTAAACTCTCTGAGGCTCAATCTTTTGCCAGCAAAATGGAGCTAATAATACGTTCCTTGCCAGTTTTGGGAAGGATTGGAGATAAAGGACATAGCTCATTGTAGGTGTTCAAAGAGTTTACCACCTTTAATGGTTTATTGCACAGCCTTCTAGAAATTTTGCAGAAGGTATGCATATGCAAGTATTTATAAGTACATCTTTTTTTAACTAAAAATGTTTTAATTGATTAGAGAGGGTTCTCACTATGTTCACTATGTTGCCCAGGCTGGTCTCAAACTCCCAGCCTTAAGTGATCCTCCTGCCTTGGCTGCCCAAAGTGCTGGGATTACAGGTGTGAGCCACCACGCCCTGCCAATACATCATTTTTAAAATTTACACAAATAAGGTCACTTAACAATAAATCTCTTTTTTTCTTTTGAAACAGAGTCTTGCTCTGTCATCCAGGCTGGAGTGCAATAGCATGATCATAGCTCACTGCAGTCTAGACCTCCCAGGCTCAATTGATCCTCCAACCTCAGCCTCCCAAGTACCTGGGACTACAGGCACATGCCACCATGCCTGGCTAGTTTTTCATTTTTTAATGTTGTTTATTTTTATTTTTTGTAGAGACAGAGTTTTGCTGTGTTGCCCAGGCTGATCTCAAACCCCTAGGCTCAAGCGATCCGCTCATCCTGGCCTCCTAAAGTGCTGGAATTTATAGGTATGAGCCACCATGCTTGGACTAGCAATATATCTTGAAGAACTTTCCACCTCATTCTTTATATAGTTGCAAACTACTCCATTACATGGGCATTGTAACACTTTTTTTAACCGGTCCCCTCTTGGTGGACATTGTTTTTCACAATCTGCCATAAAAATTCTTGAGTGTGCATCTTTCAGCTTGTGTTGAGAACTCATAGAAAACATTCCTATCATAGGACTTTCTGTACCTAACTGTATGTGCTTTAAAACACTGCCAGGAAGGCTGGCTGCGGTGACTCACGCCTGTAATCCCAGCACTTTGGGAGGCGGAGGCGGGCAAATCATGAGGTCAGGAGTTTGAGACCAGCCAGCCTGGCCAACATGGGGAAGCCCTACTAACCATACAAAAATTAGCTGGACGTGGTGGGGGCGCCTCTAATCTCAGCTATTCAGAAGGCTGGGGCAGAAGAATTGCCTCAACCTGGGAGGTGGAGGTTGCAGTGAGCCGAGATCGCACCACTGCACTCCAGCTTGGACGACAAAGAGAGACTCTGTCTCAAAAAAAAAAAAAAAAACCAACAACAAAAGTCCTATTATAGGACTTTCTGTATGTGCTTTAAAAAACTGCCGGGTATTATTGAATTTCCCTCCAGAAAATGGTGTACCTATTTATACTCTCACTCAAAGTGGGTAAGAGTGACCATTTATCCACATGCCCACATGCCTATTATTCTATAGTTTACTAAACTTTTGAATTTTTGCCAGTCTGAGAGATGACACTGAATCTTATTTTCATTTAAGGAGTTTGAGCATCTACCTGTATATTTGTGGCCACTTATATGTCTTTTACTCTGAAATGCTTTGTTGTATCCTTCTCCCGTTGAGGACGGGAAGTGGGTCTTGGCTCTGTGTCGTCACTTTTCGGATTGCCCCCCAGGGACTGTTAGGAGAGCTCCGTCTGCAATGGGTGGTGCTGGGGGGTGAGGCAAGCAGGAGCTCACTTGCTTTCCATTTTTTATTTCCCTCTCTGCTTTTTGATTTTTAAAAAATCATGTCCAGTATTACTGTCACATTTAAAAAAAAACTGTTCATTTTAATCATTAAGACAAACAAATACGTGACAAAATAATGGCTGAATAAAGAGTAACAGCAGAGTAAAAAAATAACATTTTAGAGTGGATTTTGTAATAATGGACTCTATGTGATCATTTGTTTTAGATAGCTTATAAAGGAACTGTAAATTTCTGTTTACAAAGATATTTATGATGCATTGTTTAATAGGAAATGAAAATGATAGCTGGGCATGCATGTAATATGATCCATGTTTGCTTTTTAAATAAAGGGGAGAAGAGGGAGAGGAGGAGGAAGACAGAAACAGGGAGAGGGAAGAAGAGAGGAGAGGGGAGGAGGGAATGGGAGGGGAAGGAAGAGGATGGGAGAGAACATCGTCAGCTTGAGGACAGGTGCCATCCTCTGCCATCCTCTGCCATCCCAGCCCTGCTGTCATGAATGAGCGCAGCTGCAGGCAGCCCCCTGGTGGGTGACATCAGAGACTCCCTCCTGGATTGCCATGAATTTCAGTTCAGGCATGTAAGTGAAGCTCTTGGCAAGCACCCTACACAGACAGGATCATTAAATATCTTTTCTGTGTTTATTCTTTGAAGACACTGCAAGCATTTCATGTAGACAAGGAGACGCTGTGTTAGGCCTGTGGGTGGGATAACGCTCGCCTACTCGCCGGACCTTCTGTGCTCCAGAGCTTGGCCTCCATGGACTGCCTCATTTGGGGGTCAGCAAATGGGGTGTGGGCTGGAGGAGGGCAGGGTGGACATTCACCCCCACCCTGCATGGCTCCTTCAGCCCTTGCTGGCTCACCACGAGCAAACCACCGCCATTTCCCTCCTGCAGCCACAGTCTGGCTCCAGAAGCCCAGGGAGCCACTCCCTCCTGGGCCCTTTAGACCTCACGGTGCTGAAGGCCGCCTTAGGTGTCAGCCTGCCCAGCGACCACCCTCCTTGCTCCCCGTGCTCTGCCCGCACCTTTGTCATGTGTCCCTTCATGCCAGCCCCTCCATTGCATCCACCCTGCTCAGTCCTAACAGCTGGGTCTCACATGTGAGTCCCCACCACACTGTGTCACTGCTGCAGACTGTCAGCCTTTTGAGGGCAGGGGCCACGTGGTACCAGCAGGAGCAGAGGGCACCATCGCTGCTTCCTGAATGAATGAATGAATGAATGGGCAAATGGATGAATGGAGACTAACACATCACTGTCCACACAGGAAGTATGTACACCTTCCTGTGTGTAGACCTCTCAAAGCTCCTCGCTCGATCAAATGGCTGCTGTTCTGCCCCAATCAGAGCACCCACATCACCATGGGGGAGACAGCATCACCTGGAGGAGCCTTGAAGACCCAACCAGCGATGACAACTGGGGCCTGAGGACACCCACGAGCCCTGGTCACAGCTGCCATCGGTGGCTCTGTTCATCCATCCATCAAGGGCTGCCCGGTGGCCTGTTCTGTACCAGGACCTCCCGGGACCACTAGGAGGACAGTGCTACCATCTCCCACCCTTTTTTGAGCCAGGGACTGATTCACTCCACTGAATCTCCCAATGATTGAAGAGAAGACGGTTCTTCGAAGCCCAAAGCAGTTGATCTGTGTGGCCAAAGTCATGCGACCACACGCTGGACACACAGGGAGATGGACAGGCAGGCCCCTCACTGAGTCGGGAGCAAAACGAGAGCGGCCCACAAGGCCCCGAGACAGGAGTACTGAGGAGGGAGCACTAACGGGGAAGCACCTCCTTCTGTCTGAGAGGGTTGCTAAGACACCACAGAGGCCAAGAAGGGTAAATGGAACCAGCTAGGTGGGCAAGGGGTAGGGGGAACAGCTTTCCTGAGAGAGAGGCCAGTAAAGGCAAGGCCTGGGCACTTCCACCGCCTCTGGAGACGCACCACGTGTTTGTGTGTGAGACAGGAGAGTGACGGGGAGGAGTGTGGATCCTGGCTCAGGCTACTGAGGACCAAGGGGTCGTGGCTGAGACTGGGAGAGGGAGCCAGTGTAGGGTGACATGTACAGGAGGAGAGGGCCAGAAGAACGAGGTGACAGACTTTCCTGGCCTCAGCTTCTAGAGTGTCTGAATACTGTCCCCAGGATCCCACAAGCCAGTTGGAGAATTGCCTGCCCAGGGCCGACCCTTGTCCCAGAGCCAGGCCCGTCAGGGAGACACAGCCCAGGTCGGGGAGTCAGGGAGCACCCTCCGACCTCCCCTATCTCCAGGGCACTTTGGAGCAACAAAGGGAACCTCAGACCAGTCCTGAGCAAAGTTTAGTGGAAGGACAGGACTGACTCAAAGGGACAGGGCTAGAGGAGGTGCTGAGGTGGCCACGGGGGGTCTCGGAGGACACGTCTCAGACATCCCAACTCCTCACCCTCTCTAGTCCCTGTGTCTGTCCCTGGATCCCTCCCTCAGCAGGACAGCGTTGGCCCAGCATGGCAGGAGGGGATGAGGAGCCAGCCACTCACCTGAGGTCAGCAGCAGGAGAAGCAGGAGCAGGGACCCCAGGCCCCTGGGCGTCACCATCGTTGGTCAGCCTTGCCCACACCTCCAGAGCCCTGCAGCTGTCTGGCCGTCTGGCCCCAGGCTCTGCCGAGCTGGCCTGCCCCCACCCTGCAGCCCCACCGCTCTGGCTTCCTGTCTCCTCTTTCTCACCCTTCCTGCTCAATGGCCCCATCGGTTGGGTTGTGAAAGGTGATCGTGGGGAACTGGGTAGTGCTCCCAGTCGCACCGCACCCTGGTTCCACCTGCAGAGGGAGCTGCTGAGCCCACCCACGTATGTGCCCCAGGGCCCCACTGGGGTGGATCTATGGGGCTAGAGGCTGGGTGGCCACAGAGGCCTGGCTCAGAGCAGATCCCTGGGAACTGTGATGAGCACAGGCTTTGGAGTCAGACGCACGTACTCAGACCCCTCCTCTCACAAGCTGGGAGCCTCTCTGAGCCTCAGTTTCCTCCTCTGTAAAGTGAAGATGGCAATGGGGCTGCCTCCTAAGTCTGTGTCAGGGTTTGATGAGACCTGCAAGAAGCTGGACACAGAGCCTGGCTCTGGGCATGAAGACAAAGACCCGGATGGAGCCTGTGGCTTGAACCAGGCTGGAAGGCGTGGGAGGAGAGCAGGAGCTGACCCTGTGGCCTGAGCCTCCCCCACCAGCCTGGATAACAGGACGGTCCCACAGGCAGGGGAGCGGGAAGACAGGAGTGCAGCCCCAGGGGCTGGTCAGGTCTGGGCTGACATCCATCCTGGCTACTTCCTGGCTGGGTGAGCTTGCATGCACTGTCTGTCACCCTGAGCCTTTGGAGGTGTGTGATGAACTCACGGATAACGCAGGCAGAGCCACTCAGCCAGTGGATGTGGCCATGACATCGCCTCTGATCATCAGAGCTGTGAAATTGTTGTCCTCACACCCCAGCTGGTCACTGATCGGGTGTGGGGGCGGGTGGCAAACACGCCTGGGCTTCAGCCTAAAGGAATTGGGGCTCCAGTCACTCGGGCTTCAACTCTGGAGGCCCCACAGATGCACTGTGGATGAGGTCATGGCCACTTGGAGATTGGAAGGTGAAGGGCAGCCCGCCAAGGTGTGTGGTTGCTGGCATCCCCCTCTGGCCCACGGGGCTGGCACTAGCCCTACTTAGCCTTGGGATCGAACTGGGGAGCCACTCAGCCCCCACTGGCCTCCATTTCCCCTTCCTCCCTCTCAGTGTCTCCTGCTGAGCCCTTTGGGTCTGGGAAGGGGTAGGGAGGGGATGTCAGGATCACTCACGGGGTGGGAGCAGGTGGGAATTCAGCATGGAGCAGCAGGTCAGAGTCCAGGGCTTCCTGAGCCCCAAAACATTCCCCTGCAGGGAGGGCTGCAAAGGCAGATAAATGACTGGGCCTGCCACTGCTCCACACCCAGCCAGCCTTCTCCGGGAAGACCTGCGGACCTCCCTTCCAGCTGCAGGTGAGGGTGAGGTGGGGCAGTGGACTTGGATGTGCTGGGCCATCCTGGCGCCTGGGACCTCAGAGAGGCTCGCAGGTACCAGCGCATGAAGAAGGGCCTGGGGCTGAGCAGAGTGGAACTCTGAGCACCCAGCCCACTTGGGAATGCAGGCTCAGGGCACCTGGGGGGAGGGCAGGGGAAGGTCAGGCAGGGCTGGAAGGAGGGCCACCTTTTCCTATGGCCCCTTCCCTGAAAGGCCCCATGGGGACCAGGGACTAGCCTGGAGCCACTCATAGAACCCTGAGACCCCCCCAATCCCAGGGCCAACAAAACAATAGTGTCCCTTCCTGCCACCTCCTGCCCCAGCTTCTCCCAATGGCTCCAGTGGGCGGGGCCTCAAGTCCTCCAGCCAGACCCAGCCAGCATTCAGCCCTCGGCTATTCCAATCCATTTCCCAAGTTAAAGGGACGTTTCCAGACGCAGGCCTGGCCACGTGCTGGCAGAAAGGGCAGTCCCGCTGTCCAAAGCCCCACAGGCCAGGAAAGTGCATGATAAGAACCATCAGGGTGAAAGGATCAGCACGGAGCTGTTGGTGCCCCGTCCAGGGCCTATGAGAAGCGGGAGAATTGCAGAAGAAGGGGGCTGGGTCCTTTCCCTCCTTTCTGGAGGATGGGGGGAGTTGCCTCAACCCCTGCCCCAGGACCTAGCCCAGCCATGGGGCTCTGAGAGACACCCTCATGGAGACCTAGAGGCCTGTAAGGAGGAAGCTGGCTCTGATCCCCCTGTGCTGCCCAATCCAGACACTGGGGTAGGGGAGGCTTGGGAAGGTTTGGCCTCTGTCCTTTGGAACTGGGGGCATAAGAGGAGCCCCCCGACCACCTGCAGAAAGGTGGAGACAGAGGTCAGTGGAGCGAGTGGAGGGAGGGTTGGGAGAGCCACAGGGCACAGGGATTCTTGGTGCCTGCAGGTCCCAAAATCCCACATTCATGCCCCTCAGAGGACACTGCCAGTCTAGGCCCGGCTGCCTCACACCCACCCTGTCCAATCCAAGACCCTGAGCCTCTTCCCTGCTGGACGTACCCCCAGAGTGGCCAGGGGAGGAGGGTGGAGCCTGCAGAAGGAAGAGAGTGGGCTGTGGGCCTTGGGGAGGACTTTGGCTGCACTGAACATGGTGACAATAATTCATTGCGACTGCCCTCACCACAGGGAAGATGGGAACCTGTGTGATCTGCCTAACCTGGGCCTTAGGAGGGGGAGGAGAGATTGATTTGGTGGAACAAGGTTAAAGGCAGGGATGGGAGAGAAGTCCGGTGATTTCATTCTTGCAGCCCACCTGCTGCAGAGTGGTCAGTAAACTGATTGCACAAATCCCAGGACCAGGCAGCTTTTGACTGTAATCTCTTTGGCCAGATAATGTTTTGGATTCGCCAAAATCAGGGGATTTCAAACCACAATCTGGATTTCCCATTTCTCATAAAAGGCAGGTGATCTGGCTACATGGGCCCTCATCCCTGCAATGCAGTGACCAGCTGGAGCTGATGAGCAGCCACCCCCTCAGCACAGGGTTGGGAGTCTCCAGTTCACTACAGACCCCACCACTCTCCATTGCCTCCCCAGCACAGACACCAAGTTGACATTTATCTTCCCCTTTGCCCTGGTTTTCAGCAGTCGATTTTTTATTTTTTTTTATTTTTTTTTTTCACACACAGCCCTCTTCTCTCTTTCATGTTTCCTGATTGGCCTCAAGGCATTTGCATCAATGACTCTTTTAATAGAAACTTGGTATAAAGCTCAGAAGGAAATGACCCAAAATGCTTACGCCAGTTTGCCAGGTGATAACAACAGCTGATTTTTATTTTTCTCAATTCTCTCTACAGTTTCCAAATTCTCTACAATGAACACGTACTTCTTTTCAATATCAAAAGACAAAAGAATTGGTACGTAAAAAGAACATCCTTCCCATCTTTAAGGTCAAGATTAAACGCTGACTCCTGCAGGAAGTCTTCCAGGATTCCCAGCCAGGAATGATGGCTCCCTGTCCCCGTGCCTGTAGCTCCAGGAGCTCTTGCTTCATGCATGCCTCACATACCAGACTGAGGGTTGGCAGGGGGAGTTCCAGGTCGGTCATCTGTGTCCCTACACGTAGCACAGGCCAGCGATCAACCCGTGTGTGTTTGCTGGACAGAATTAACCATGATGGGTGACTGAGGGTGCCTGGAGCTATTTGCAGGGACTTGGAGAGGATCCCTTAGGAGTGTCAGGCTCTAGGCCAGTGTCACCAGAGGAGGTCAGTCTCAGTCCTTGGAGTGCTGGGATGGAAACCAGATGGGACTGGCATGGTCCACAGTTCTTGCCACAAGAGGGCTTCAGAAGAGGCTGAGGGCCCCTCTCAGGCATGTGCTTGGTCAGGGTGAGCAAGGGCAATGCAGCTCATACAAAGGCCCAGATGGACAGAGGGACCTAGCCCAGCCCAGGCATTGGTACTGAGCCTGGGTCAGGGGCAGGCCAAGGCTTGTGCAGTAGACAAACATTTACAGCAGACACCAGGCAGCGCCTAGAAACCACTCCCCGAAACATAGCATTGGAATCGGGGACCCCAAGCTGTGAATGAAGGAGCAAGGAGGCCCTAGGAGAGGAGGAGACCCCAGGGAAGATGGAGGACTGGGAGTCTAAGGGCGGGAGGGGGCCTAGGCTCAGAGGTAGGCGAGCTGCTGCTGTGCTCCTGGCAAAGGGCCTCTCCTCCGCCAGGGCTCTGGCCCTGAAGTTCTGTCCTGGGCCCCATTCGCCCTGGGTGCCACCTGAGGTTAAAATGACAGAGGATGCAGAGCACCCTCAGGGTGACCACGAGAGACAGAGCAACTGGAGCCGTTTCTGTCCTAGGCAGGGGCACAGGATTAAGGATGTGTCAGACCCTCAAGATCCAAGGCCTGGCCCCCCAGCAACAAGGGCTGGACCCAGGGGTTGTAAGGAGAGACCAGGCCTCCACCCGGGTTAGGACAGATGTGAGGACAGTCCCCTAGCCAGCATGGCGGTGCGCTTCTGAGCCCTGTGGGAGCTGAGTGAGAGCCGAGTAGTCCCCAAGGCCAATTCAAAAGCCCAGTCCATCCACCACAGCAACAGCCCATCTCTCCATGGTCGTTGGGCCTTCCCAAGTGTCTGGCTGACTGGCCTGGGGCTGGGCCTGGCTCAGGGGCCACACTCAGTGTGCAGTGAGGCCGCATCTGTGCTTCCTCACACGGGCAGGTGGGCTGGAGGCCTAGATGCGGCTGGATGAGGTGCTGCCCGTGCTGATGGGGAGCCTGGCGCTGTCTGAGTTGCTCTTCAGAGGGGAGGGGCCACCCCGGGCCTGTAGCCGCATGGACCAGTACCAGAGGAAGATGAGGAAGCCTGTGGGCAGCGAGAGCACAGGGTCAGCAGGTGGGGGAGCCCTGCCCCACCCGTCCTCCTCCCTCCCCAGCCACTGTGACTCGGGTCTGCCCCACCTCCCCACCAGTGTTTGCCCAGCACGTGCTGTCGGACACCCATGGGACCCAGCGAGCACCTCCTATGAGCCAGGCACCACGCTAAGTCCCCGTGTGGCCTCTCACTGTCACAAGCTTCCTGCAGGCCTGTCCTATTCATCACTATTCTCTTTTTTAAACAAACTGAGGCCCAGGAGGCCCAGCTAAGGGGATGTGGCTGAGCCGGGGCTCAAATCGTGGTGAACAGGCTCTGGAGCCCACCCACTTAAGCACTGTGTGATTTTGCACCCCCCAAATTAACCGCACTATGATGTATTCACAGCTCAGTGAATGTCTGTGTGAATGTACGCGCCTCACTTACAATCCTGAGTCCCCTCATCTCACAGGCAGGAAAGAAGGCTTGAATGTTAAATAACCAAAATTTTGGTAACATCTCCCCACCACCAACTCCCAGCTCCCATTCTAGGGTGACCCTGTATGGGAGGCTGGCCTTGTACCCCATGTGAGCCCCTGGGCCTGGCCATAAACCCCCTCCCATTCTGCACGGCCAGGAACAGAGGGGTGTACATGCCTGTGTGTGCACCTGAATGTACACACATAGATATAAGAACAGGAAGGGACCCTGTTGGCATCAAGCCAGGGCCCTCACAACCCCCCCCCCCGGGATCCCACCCCTCCGTCCCTGACCTGCTGCCCTCTGGCCACGCTCTCCCTCACTGTCCCTACACACAACTGGTTCCAACTTCAGGATCTTTGCTCTTGCCTCTCCCTCTGCCTGGAGCTTCCTTCCCCTAGACCAGGGCTCCTGAGTCTGTCATGTGCACATGACCCCATAGGCATTTATGAAAATGCAGATTCTGATGCAGCAGGGTCTGGATGGCCCAGAGGCCGCATTTCCAACAAGCTCCCAACAATGCTGCTGCTGCTGGTCGTGGGCCACACCTGGAGTAGGGAGGCCCCCCATCTCTCCATGGCGAGATCCTTCTCTTGTCTTCACACATCTCCTATCCAGAGAGGCCTCCCTGGCCACCCTTCTTAGGGGGTCCCCCACCCCAGTCCAGGCTCTGTGCAGCATGTCCTCACGACGACATCCCTACTATCTGGGACCACCTTTGATGGCTACATGCTTGTCCGCTGACGCTCAGTCTTCCCCACTAGAGCTGAGCTCTATGAGAACAGGGTCCACACCCAACCAGCTCAGCCATAGCCCTGTGGCTTAGCACAGGGCCTGCACATAGTAGGTGCTCAATAAAGACTTGTTGACTGTGGCCTGGATGTCCCCACTTCATGAATGGGATGACTGAGGCCCAGAGAAGGAAAGCCTTCATGTTCCCTGGGTCATCTCTTCCCTGCCCTGTGCTCCATGTGTAGGCACCCTGCCTGGGCCAAAGGACGGGTCTTCTCCTTACCTTGGAAGGAGGTGATGATGCTGAAAAGGTAGAGGACGACAAGCTGGAAGGTTCCAGAAGCAAAGGAGAAGAAGATCAAGGCCCAGGGTAGGCCAAGGACCAGGCTGAGGCCCAGCAGCGTCAGCACATGCGACCACTTTTGGGTGTGGGGGCGCAGTCGCAGGATCTGCACCACCATGGTGCCTAGCATGGCCATGTTGAACAGAAACACCAGGCTGAAGAGGCCCAGGTTGGTGATGTAGCTGACCAGGGAGTCCCGGATCCAGCACCTGTGGGCAAGGGCGGGAGGGCTCAGTGTGCAGCCAGCAGGGGCGGCATTTCCTGGGCTGTGGTTGTCATGTTTGTTTTCAGGATTATCCACTGTTTACAGCAAATACTGCTTGTTTTCTATTTACAGTGTTGATGTAATTTTAAAAATACATTTAAGTTAACCAGTCAGATGGTTTACAGGAAAATATCAAGTAAGTAATAATACAGATAGTACAAAAGTGAGGCAGAAATCACTGGGTCACAATGTGAAGAGCTGAAAATTTCAAAACCAGTGAGCCAATGGGAAGGATTCCTTCCCAGCCTGGAGCTCGGGAACCCTGGCTTCCAGGCTGGGTTCAGGGGATCCACAGGCAGGGCCACTGCCAGCCTGGGTGAATTGGGTGAGTGGAGAAGCACTGGACTTCAACCACACTCATCCCCTGCCTTTGAACAGCACACCAGCCCTCAGTGTGACCAAGAGTGGATCTGTCCCCTCCCTGAGACTCCGTCTTCCCATCTGCCTGGGGAGACAGCGAGGTGCTGCTGAGGAATGTGGTGAGGCTCATCTGCTCCAACCCATACCCATATTCATGCACGAGGAAACCGAAGCTCAGAGAAGGGCCAGGGCCTGCGCAAGGTCACCTGGTGAGTGAGTGGTGGATCCAGGCCTTTTCTCACCCTCCATGACTCTTAGACTAGTGCTGTGGCCACTGCCAGGCCAATTCCTTGAGGAGACTGGAACCCAGGTGTCTTGTGGCCAGCATGACCTGGGCCCGGCCTGCACTCGGGCCTCTATGCCCAGAGATCCACCTTCCTGCCCCCATTGCACACAGCCACTCACATGGAAGGGTAGATGACGCTCTCTGGAGTCCTATGCACAGCCAGGATGATGGGGCCATAGTTGTCCACATCCACCAGGGCCACCAGCGTCACCAGAAAGATGGGGAAGCCTGAGGGTGACAATGCATGTTGCTCCACTTCCCACTCTCTGAGGCCTGCCCCTTCCCTGCTGGCCTCAGGGGGTCTGGAGGGTGAGGGCCCCTCTGAAGTGTGGGCTCCTGAAGCCAACACAGCCCCATCTGGTGGCGAAGTTCCCCCAAGCTTGGACCCTCCCCCTTACCGTTCCAGTTTGGGTTCCCTATAAGGGGAAGCCATCTCCTCCAACCTTAGCCCTGCCCTTCATCACCCTGGGAGCCCCTGGGAGAAAGGCCTGTGGGTCTCTGCTGCAGGGCTGGATGTCACGGGGGGATGGGAGGGGCAGAGAGTTTAGGAGGGACAGCAAGAGTTCTGCCATCAGGGGACGTCTGCACTGGGCCTTGACCTCGCCCATTAGGTGGAGATTGGAAGCTCCCTAGAGCGGGCTGCCCACCTCCAAACACAGAGTCCTCATACAGAGACACCTCCATAGGAATTTCATGCAAATGGGGGAATGGACAGAGAAGGGGTCCAATGACAAACCCACGGAGAGCAGCAAGCTGGAGTCAGGGGCATGCAGAGGTTGGGGGTCTGTGCAACGTCCAAAAAGACCTGTGGCATCACGAGCCCCTGGGCTGTAGGTCTGACATGAGGGCTGAGCCACAGGTGAATTGAACAGTCATTGACCACGAACAAAATGCCAAAGCCGCAGGGAATCTGCTACCCAAGGTCCAGGGGGATCCTGAGGCAGGGCCACTGCCAGCCTGAGTTAATGAAATGAGTGGAGCGGGACTGGATTTCAGCCCCACTGATCTCTGAACTGGGTGCCTTTGAGCAGTGCACAACCTGCACATTCACACACAGTGGCCCTGCTCATAAATCCCCTTTGCAATGCAGTGAGTGATGTGGAGAATTTGGAAGTGTTTCTTGGGGACAGGGCTCACCACTTCTTCCTAAAGGGGACCGTGACCCAGCCAAGGTGAAGGACACCTGAGGATGAGTGAAGGAGGCCGGGAGGGAAATCAGAGAGATAGGTGGAGAGGCAGAACCAGGTGCCTGGGTTTTACCAGAGCCAAGTGGGAGAGGCAGGTCTGAGGTATCCCCCATCCAACTTACCCCAGCCCATGGCGCTCAGCTTGAGCAGGTAGCCAGGGACGTAGGTGCCAAAGACCTCCACCACAAGTCGGTATAGGTTGTAGCCCTCGAGGCCCATCCAGGAAAGGCAGGCGAGCAGGGAGAAGTGCAGGAAGATGGCGCTGGCTCGGCAGCCAGACTGGGAGCCCGTCAGGGCCACTGGCTCACTGAGCAGGAAGCTCACGTCCAGCAGGAAGACAGCCAGCAGTAGGTTCATGTGTACCTTGATGGTGTAGTCCCGAGGTTTCCTCCTGCACGGCAGGGGCACCCTGGTGGGCCAGTGTGGGAAGGTAGAGAGGGGAGTGTGCCCACACCTCCTCCAGGAAGCCGTCCCAGACTGCCCCCAAGTCCGACACACACACGTAATCATACACGCCCCCTATCCTATTCCTGTGGCTGCAGCCAAGCTGTTCCCCACATCCCCCTGTGCACCTACTGTGTGCCCAGCACCCACAGACTCAGGCACCAAGTGCGCGTTTAACAGAAACCTCAGCCAGGCAGTGCAATGAAGACAATTCAACCACAATAATAAACCAGGCGCCCCCGAAGTCGGAGAGCGCCAAACACTTCGGCATTTTCACCGTGTTGGAGAATCCATGCCGTCCACGTTCTGTGTCTGCCCGTCTGTCTGCGTGACTGTGCCTGTGAGTCTGAGTGTGGGCTGCGCGCATCGGTCTGTCTGAGGTTTGCAAGTCAATGTGTGCACACCCCACCTCCCACCCCCACTCCAGGATTCTACATGGCCCTAGAGGGTGCAGCAGAACATGCAGGTCCCAGCATCCCCACCCTGGAGTCCCACCCTGCCCTGCCACTAACTCATGGCACCATCTTGAGCTGGTCCCTTCCCCTTGAGACTCTCAGTTTGCCCATCTGTGAAGTGGGAGAATGGTGCCCTCGTAGGGTCGGGGTGAGAGTTACACTGACACAAAGCATCTGACACAGATAAGGTGCTCAATTCCTAAGGGTTCCTGTGCTGTGTCCTTGGGCATGTTTGTGAGCAGTTGGGTGTTGAGGACTTCTGCCTCCACCCCCAGCCTTCCGCTGGGCCCATCTCATCACCCAGCTGTCCTTCCTCATCACCATCACCTACTTAGTTCCCTGGGGACACAGCTGTGCACACACATGACAGTCATATATGCACACACATGCTTGTGCCCACACATCAATACAGCTTCACCTTCCTCTCCTCCTTCCTCGTGACTGGGGACAGTGAGAACTGAGGGTGTCTCTCCTCTCTCCAAAAGGGTTCAGCACTGAGGGCAAGTGAACCCCAATGTAGGCTAAGTCAAGCCTGACAATCTGACCTCTGCCACTTCCTCACTGTGTGACCTCAGGCAAGTCACTTACCCTCTCTGAGTGTTCCTTCATAGGGCTGTTGTGAGGAAGAACTGAGTTCACACATGTAAAACACTTAGAACAGTACACGGCACGTGGGAAGTTGGACACACATGTTAAGAATGATCATTATCGCTTTGATATTATTCTGTCCACAGTGCTCCCACAAATCTGCTTATTCAAAGGCAGAAATGAAGATTCTTTCCTTTTTAAAATTTTTTTGGTTTGCTTTCCTGTCTTACTCTAGGAAAGAAACAGATCCTTAGGTGGACTCCCTCAATTTTAAATGTTGACAATTAGCTGGGCTCAGTGACTCATGCCTGTAATCCCAGCGCTTCGGGGGGCTGAGGTGGGTAGATCACTTGAGGTCAGGAGTTCGAGACCAGCCTGAGCAACATAGTGAAACTCCATCTCTACTAAAAATACACAGATTAGCCAGGTGTGGTGGCGGGCACCAGTAGTCCCAACTACTCAGGAGGCTGAGGCAGGAGAATCACTTGAACCCAGGAGGCAGAGGTTGCAGTGAGCCAAGATCGTGCTACTGCACTCCAGCCTGGGCGACAGAGCAAGGCTCTGTCTCACAAAAAATAAAATAAAATAAAAATAAATAAATAAATAAATAAATAAATAAAATGTGGACAGTTGAAATTTGTAAATGCTATGTTATCCAAACACCACAGATCTGAGGAGGAGATGTGGCCCCCAGGGGTCAGCATGCTGTACCCACCACAGCTCCCCTGACCACACACACAGTTCCAGGTCATGCGGGTGGGCCACAACCAGAGGTGTGTGTGGTGCCCTGGCGGAGGTGTGTGCCATGGAGGGTCCCCTCCCCTGTCCCACCCCTTTCAGGCCTCACCTGGAGCAGAGGTAGGCGGCAATGGTGGCGATGCAGGCCAGGGCAGAGACAACACAGCCCACGTAGGAGAGAAGGCTCAAGTAGTGCTTGTGCGCGGCGTCCACCTCCACCGAGGAGACCTGGCCCCAGGAGACGGGTGAGGGCTGGCCTCCGTGTCCCCCACCCAGCCTGGAGGCTTGCCCTGCATGAGGGGCTAACCTGGGGCCCCTGGTAGGCCTCGGAAGCCTAAGAACCCCCACTCCCAACTGGGCAGAATGTGGTCCCATGAATGCATTTTTCTGGAGTGGGGGCTTCTTTAGATTTAACCACATTCTCAAGTGGCTTCCTGACCCATAGAGGCCAAGAACCTTTCATGAGAGAACCCCTATTCTGTCCTGGCATTGATTATTCTTCTACAACATTGAACATGGGAATAGGTTTCCTGTGAGGGAATGAGGTTCCCACACCCAGGGGAGTTCAAGCCCCAGGTGGATACCCATGGGCAGAATCCTCCAGTCCTGGGAGCATGAATTCTGCGGTGTTGGGGGTACTAGAGGCCACCTCAGGGGCATCATTAGAAACACTCATGGCCCCAGCACTGCCAAATCAGAACTCTAGGTGAGGGCCAGGAATCTGCATTTTAGCACACACCAAACTTTGGGAATAAACAGCAGGGGCTTTACGAACCAGCTCTTTCACTGACTAGCTGGTGGCCGTGGGTAAATTGCTTAACCTCTCTGAGCCTCCATTTCCTCATCTATAAAATGGGACAACAATAGAAGCTACCTTGGAGAGCTGTTATGAGGAATAAATGACTTAATATATGAAAAGTGCTTGCACAGAACAAGCACACGGCCTGGGGCGTGACTGCAAGGCGGGAGCGGGGACCCTCACCATCAGCACTGCAAAGTAGGTCAAGTGGTTGCAGAAGCAGGATGTTTGGGTTTCTCTCCTGACGGTCTCACACCCAGCACTGCTCCAACGCCCTGGGCTGCTCACTGAGGAGGGGACAGCATGGGGCTCCAATCAAGTCCGGTCCTCCAGGACCCCACTGTGCCCATCCCCAAAAGCACGACTGTGTCATTCTTCCACCCGGCCTACTCGTAGCCTGCCATTGCTGTCTCTTCAAAGTCCACCTTTCTCCAGGAAGCCCTCGGTGATTAACCCCACCTCCCCCACCCCCCAGGACTCCATTTCTCTTTCAGATACTTGTCCAGCCCTGAGACCCCTGCATACTCACACGTCGGGTCTTCAACCCAGAACACACATTGCAGAGTCACGTTCTTCTGTAGGGACAAGAAAGAAGGAGAGTGGCTTCTGTTACACTCTCCCCGCTTTACAGGCCAGGCAGAGGAAGCCTAGAACACAGTCAAGCCACCACCTGCCCCATTTGGACCTGACTGGCTGGAGCCCTCAATCAGGCAATCGTTTCGTTATAAAGACAAATGAGTCTGGAGGGAGGGAGAGGAAAGGGCGATATGGCCAAGGGGCGCTTGTCCCCTCGATGGCTGGTCCCCACTCACCGGCTGCGGCTGGTGCTGGAAGGTGAGCACCACGGGCTCCGTGAGGTTGGCGACTTTGGTATTCTGCACCACAATCCCCAAGACTTTCTCACCCAGGACTTGGCTGGAATTCTTGTCCTAGATACATGGGGTTAGGGGAAGAGCATAGGGAGGGAGTTCAGGGCTGAGAAGAAGGGCCCAGAAGCCCCTTACTCTCGCTAGATAACTCTCTCTCCCAGCACATTGCCTTGAGATGCTGCGTCTCCCTCTGGAACCAATTTTGCCCATGTAGTCATTTACACTATAGTAAGAAGAACATTGCTTAGCCCTCTCACAGGGAGATTTGCACATTGCAGTGCAATTTCTAACTTTACAAGGAAAGGCTTTGACTCCCAGAGGAAGGAGCTCATCTGCATGCCTTCTTTCCACCTCTGTCAGAAAAAAACTGCTTTCTCCTGGGAGGCATGAGGGTGAGGACCCCATACCTGGAACAGGGCTTGGCTGCTGAAGTCCACCAGGAGGAGTCTCTTCTCAGCCTCCCCTCTCCGGCCTTTCGTCCTCTGGAAGAGTGTTCGAGGCAGCAGCACCGAGTACTCCAAGATCTCGCTCTGCTCCTCCTGCAGAGGTCCCTTCAGGGCTCAGCCAAATGTGGACCCCCAGATCCGTGCCCCTGCCCCAGCACACACACACACCCATCCCTTCCTTGACACTGCCACTTCTAAGCCTGTTTCTTCAGGAAGTCAAGCCTGACTCATGACAGCCCTCCTCATCCCTCCCTTCCTTGCTACCAGCTCTGGCTGGGGAGTCTCGTGGTTAGAATCCAGGACTCCAGGGCAAATAGCCCTGGGAGAACCACGTGGTTCTGTTCTGTTGTCTGGGGCTTCAGATGCCAGCTCTGCCTACAGCAGCCAAGTGGGGGATGGCCATGTGGGCAGTGTGGGTGGTTCCCAGCTAACCACAGCCACTCAGGAAGCAGTCTCGATACAGGGGTGTGGCTGGGTGTAGTGGCTTACACCTGTAATCCCAGCACTTTGGGAGGCCAAGGCGGGAGGATTGCTTGAACCCAGGAAGCCAAGACCAACCTGGACAACATAGCAGGACCCTGTCTTTACAAAAATAAAAAATATTTTTTGAGACAGAGTCTCACTCTGTTGCCCAGGCTGAAGTGCAGTGGCATGATCTCAGCTCACTGCAGCCTCTGCCTCCCGGGTTCAAGCGATTCTCCTGCCTCAGCTTCCTGGGTAGCTGGGATTACAGGCACTTACTGCCATGACCAACTAATTTTTGTATTTTTAGTAGAGACAGGGTTTCACCATGTTGGCCAGGCTGGTCTTGAACTCCTGACCTCAAGCGATCTGCCTGCCTCGGCCTCCCAAAGTACTGGGATTACAGAAGTGAGCCACCGCACCTGGCCTTACAAAGAATTTTTTCGAGCCAGGTGTGGCAACAAGCCTGTAGTCCCAGCTGCTCACGAGGCTGGAGTGGGAGGGAACTCTTGGAGACCAGGAGTTCGAGGCTGCAGTGAGATATGTACTGTACTCCAGCCTGGGTGACAGAGCAAGACCCTGTCTCGAAAAAAAAAGGGGGTGAGTGGACAGGCGTTTAGGGGCTGCTCTTCTGTTCATACGGGTGGCCCCAGGAGACTGGTATAGGAAAAGGTCCTGCTGCTGTGCCCACGCAGGGTCCTCAATCCCACGGTTGAGCTACTGACTGAAGATGGCTATCCTCGGGCCTGGAACCTTCTCAGGAGGCCCCAGGGAGAGGCTGCGGGGGCACTGGGCTTCAGGGAGTGCTCACAGCCCCACCTCCTGCCAGCCCCAGCCCAGCCCGCATCTGACCTCCTGCCGGCAGCGGATGTGCAGGTCCTGCAGGCTGGCTGTGGGCTGGAGCTTCCACACCGTGGCGTTGACCCGGTCCTCCTCGAAGGACACCGTGTCCCCCATGAATTTCACAGAGGTCAGCTTCGATTCCAGGCTCTGCAATTGCCTGGCAGGGAGGAGAAAGCGGCGGTGATGGTGGGGAGGGGGCCGGACAAGCAGGGAGACCGAGGCAGGAAGAGGAGACACTCAGACAGAGACACAGGGAAGAGGCAGAGGCAGAGGCAGAGAGGGGGCTGGGTGGGCAGGAGAGAGTGGAGAGCAGACAGAAGAGAAAAGCAGGCAGCTGTGTGCATGAGGGAGAGAAAGAATGAGCCAGGGGTGGGGTTAGACAAAGGAGGCGGGGGGCCTGGGAGCCACAGGAAAGGAGAGCAGTGGGGTTGTGGGGGCTGTCCTGGGACTCCGCACTATGGATTCGGGCCCAGCTCTGCCTGTGCCAACCCACTCTGTGGCCTTGGAGCGGCTCTGCCGTCTCTGAGCCTTGGTCTGCTGGGCTGTACCATGGACCACCTGTCCCTTCTTTACATGGGGGAGGAGGGCTTGGGATGGTGGATGCAATGTTGGTTACTGACTCAGACGGGAGAGGTGCCCAGCCTGGGGGGCATGTGTTGACTCCCAGAAGGCGGAAATATCAATCAAGGAAGCATTCCAGTCCCAGGGAAGGCCTCGCAGTGGCCCCCCCGCTCCAGATCTCCGCCATGCCCAGGTCCAGATCTCTGATGCCTTCCTGGCTCCCCTCACAGCCCCAGGTGCCATACTTACTGGCTGGCGGGGGTGGCCGAGGGCCTCCTCGAGGCCTTCTGGGGATGCTTCAGGAACTGGCTGAGCAGCTGGAGGTCCCTTTTGAGCTCGCACATGTCCACCGAGGCATTGTGAGCAGCTGTGTGGGGAGGACCTGGGGGAGAGGTGGACAGGCCCCCGCCGAGGCTGCTGATTCAGGCCCCAGGACCCTCCCATTCTGCCCCCTGCCACCCTGACATGACTCTGAATCCCTCGATCTTGACTTTATAGAGGGGAAACTGAGGTTTCAAGAAGTAGAGTGGACTCTGCCAAGGTCACTCAGATGAGGCCAGCCTGCAGGGGCTGTGTCTTACAGAACCCGCCAGCAACACCAGCCCCAGTGGGATGGGGTGGGATGCGCCTTGCTCAGCACCCTCTGCAGGCGCCCTCAGCTACACACACAGAGCAGGGAGGGTCCAGCCAGGTCTCCTTAGGAGGGATGTAGGGGACTTGGTGGTTTGGTGGTGGTTCCTGGGACTCCACACCCACCAGCCTCCCTGACTCCAGGCTCGGGCCCCTCTGCCCAGGTAGCCTGCACTCAAAGGCGGCCAACTAAGGTATCTCCAGGGATTAGCTGGGAGTCAGATGAGGAAGACAGACAGTGGGGGTTGGAGGGTATACTTTCTGTGCCACTGAGGAAGGCAGGCCCTGGGTAGCCGCATCTTTTGAATGCATAACCCAGAAAGCCTGGGTTTTAGGCGATTTGAAATCCCTGGTCAATGTTTTTTAAAAACCCTTTACAGGTCAAACAAGACCAGGCTCAGTCTGGTCTTCAAGAATGCCAATTTGCAACTAGGACCAACTTTGCCCTAAATCCTCCCAGGTTGCAGGGCAGAATCCCAGCCTGGCATGTGGAGATCCCCCTCACCACTGATTGGCCTGGCCCTGCCTGTTGCACTGGACATAATCAGTTAGCCTGTTACACTAACACAATCAAAGTGCTGTGCCCTCCACCCCTGAAAGCCCTGCCTCAAACTCGAGGTGCTGGAAAGACATGAAAACCCCCCATTAAACCTTCAAGCTGCTTCTGATGCTCCTCCCTTCCTGGCCACCATTCAGCATTTAATGGTGCTGAATGGCAGTGGCCACATGGAACCTGTCACACTCAGCAGGGAAGATGCAGCTTCTGGACCTCAGAGTCAGCCCCACTGCTTTCCTGACCTTTGACCTCTCGTGCTCCACCCCTCACCCTCACCCCACTCCAATCAGCTGCTGGGTTCAAATCCTGGCTCTCCCATTGGCTAGCTGTGCAGCTTTGGGCAGCCTCTCTGTGCCCCAGTTTCCTCTTCTGTGAAAGGAAATTAAATAGTCTACACTGATGCTGAGGAAGAATTTTTCTCCAGGCTCTTGATCTTCAGTCCCTTTCTAGTCTCTGCTCTCCCACCCTGTTCAGACCTCATCCTCCTTCATCAAGACCTTCTCTGCAGCCTCAGGATGGGCCCTTGCCCCTCCATCCTCACCCCTGCCTGCCCACAAAGTAACCATCAAGAGACAGTGGGGCCAAGCGCAGTGGTTCATGCCTGTTATCCTAGCACTTAGATCACACTCCTCCCCTCCTCAGATACCTTCATTGGCTCCCCAGTGCCTGTGAGCAAAGTCCAGGCTTCATGATCTGACATTGCGAGCCCAGTCCACTTTGAGTTTTGCCTTCCTTGCCTCCAGACCACTGCCCAGTTATTCCCTCTGCCTGGAAGTTATTCCCTCTTGCCTTACTGTGGAAGGAGAAGGTGAAGTTGGAGGCACTGGGCAGGCTGATGTTCTGAGGGCTCCACCAGGAGGTGACAGAAGTGGCGAACAGCGGGGGCCCCTGGGCCAGGCTCTCCTCCTGGTGCTGGAAGCAGAGGAGGCTAGAGGCTTTGTCACTCAGCAAGAAGTCATGCTTGCCATAGAGAAGATGCAATCTCCCAGCATGTCGGTCCCAGTAGAGGCAGAAATGGTAGAGGCCCCTGGGGTGAGGGAAGGATCGGGAAGCAGGGTGGGCTGCAGGGAAGGGGGCATGGACTGTGAGGGCCTCCTCGGAGTTCTCGATGGAGATGCGCAGGTCTGACGTGGATTTGTAGTGGAGGCTGCTAATGTGTGTCTGGTTCCGCTGGCTGCAGAAGCGAAAGTCTTCCCTGTGGCCCCTGCCGTGGGCACCTGAGGAGGCAGAGGCTGCAGATGGGACCCTGTGGCAGTGGCTGACCAGAGGCATGGAAGGGGACAGGACCTAGGCTGAGTACATATGAACTTGCAGCCTGAGACTCACACACATTCCAAGGGTCTACAAAAATGTATTAGTCTTTCCCGCTCAAAACTTACCAGCATCAAACTATAAAACAAGGAAACTGAAAACAAATAGTAATTTCAAAGGCAAAATATACTCTTAACAGCAATGAAATATTTAATGAGGCCATGGCTGCCATAGACGGTTGTGCAGGTGGTACACTGCACAAGAATGCTCTGGCTGCAAAGGTGAGTGGGACCAGTACCCCATCCAGGTTCCATACCCTAAGCTGTGCACTGCGGGGCTGCACCTGCCAAAAAGAAGGAGTGTCTTTTTCTTTTCTCCAAGGTACCCTCTGCTAGCTAAGCTGTACCTGCCTAAAGGAGTTAGCATGTGTGCTGGCAGCCACCCCAGGCACAGGGGCTTTTTAACATACGTTCCAACAGCCCAGGGGAGCCCTGGGAAGACTTGCCTTGGACCAGGAAGAGCAGACTCAGCAGGAACAGTGTCGTCTGCAGCAGCGACTGGGCAGTCATTTTCCTCCCACAGAGTCACTCTTGGAAGTTACCACCTGGAAAAGGCCAGGAGTGTTAGCTGGGAGTGTGGCCTGTGTGGTGGTTGGGCTGGCCCTGCAGAAGAGGAGGCCAGTGTGGCATGGATGTGGGAGGTGAGGTGAGGAGGCAAGTGCGGAAACAGCCCATGGACCTCTCCAGAGCAGCCAGAAGCTGATTATCAAGAGGCAGTGAGGCCAGGCGCAGTGGCTCACGTCTATTATCCCAGCACTTTGGAAGGCCAAGAAAGGAGGATTGCTTGAGCACAGGCATTCAGACCAGCCTGGGCAACATAGTGAGACCCTATTTCTACAATAAATAAACAAAATTAGCCAGGCATGGTGGTGCATGCCTGTGGTCCCAGCTACTAGGGAGGCTGAGGTGGAAGGATCACTTGAGCCCAGGAGGTCGAGGCTGCAGTGAACTATAACTGTGCCACTGCACTCCAGCCTGGGTGACAGAGTGAGACCCTGCTTTAAAAAAAAAAAAAAAAAAAAAAAGATGTGCAGATGGAGAACCTGAGGCCCATGTGGTTAAATGACTTGCCCAAAAATGTTTCCAAGGTCAGGGGCTTTCCCTGCCTAGTCAGGACCATAGTGCCTGGCAGGGAACCTGTGGTCCTGGCACTTGTAGAGTTGCCAGAAGGCTTGGCCCTCCCTCTGGCCAGCTGGCCCTGTGGCAGAGCTGGATGCCCACAGACACAGACAGAACCTCATCCTGTGTGGCATGGCAGCTGGCCACAGTGACAGAGGCACTCATGGGCCACAAGCCGGAGAACACACTGGAGTCTGAGTTTGAGAGAAACCAAGGCGGACTTTCAGAGTCCAACTAGTTCCAGTCTCAGTTCCACCTTTTACCGGTTGCATGACCTTGTGTAAGTCACTCAAAACCGGGCTAATCACAGTGCCTCCCTCCTGAACCCAGAGTGACGGCGTGATCTTGTCTAGAATCTGGTGTGAGTGTTCTACCTAGAACCGTCACCACCTTGCCCCTCCAGGCCCGGAGGGAACACAGACAAAAGGGGGTTCCCAGAGTTCTCCCCAGCTACCTCCCTATCATCATTCCTGAGACCTAGCTCAGAGGACACCTCCTTCAGGAAGCCCTTCTCAACTCCCTCCAGCGTCAGTCCCAGCCTCCTTTGGTTCCCACCACTGGCCGAAACCCCTCCCACCTCCTCTAGCCTCCTCCAGGTAGTGGGAGATGGTGCATTCCCTCCTCCTTGGTCAGCCAGGGAGCACCTGATCCATCTCTGTGGGCAGGCCCTGGTTGTACAGAGGTTGCCGGATAAAGGCTGTGGGGATGGACAGTGAAGGAACTAAAGGAGCAATGCATCCGCGACGCCCTCTACAGGAGCCAGAGGGGAAGGGCGCTTCCTATCATGACCACCAGGGGGCGCCAGTTCCCAGGGCCCGGAGCATCTGGAACAGCAAAGGGACCAGGGTCTCTGCTGGGGACAAGGACTCGGTATTGCCCCGCCCTGGCAAGGATGGAGCACATCTGACCCCCCAAGCTCTCTATTAGCTGAGCGGCTACTATCTGCCAGCCTCTGTGTTGACCCGTCCCACCCCTGCATCTGCACTGATTCTCACTCCAACCCTATGAAGAGGGCACTGCTGTTGATCCATTGCGCAGATGGAGAACCTGAGGCCCATGTGGTTAAATGACTTGCCCAAAAATGCTCCTGAGGCCAGGGGCTTTCCCTGCCTAGTCAGGACTGTAGTGCCTGGCAGGGAACCTGTGGCCCTGGCACTTGTAGAGTTGCCAGAAGGCTTGGCCCTCCCTCTGGCCAGCTGGCCCTGTGGCAGAGCTGGATGCTCACAGACACAGACAGAACCTCATCCTGTGTGGCACGGCAGCTAGCCACAGTGACAGAGGCACTCATGGGCCACAAGCCGGAGAACACACATGGAGTCTGAGTTTGAGAGAAACCAAGGAGGACTTTCAGGAAGAGGTGGCTTTTGAACCGAATAATTGAGAACAGCATTAAAAGGAAGGGTGTCCCAGGCAGGAGCTCGGTGTCTCCTTCCTGGGCCAGTCCTCCCTCAAATAAACCTGGCCCCTTCGATCACGAGCCTATCCCCTGCGTCCCACCATGTGGAATGGAACCCCAATTTCTCAGGCCTCGTCAGTTCAGTCATGCGTCAAATAGGCTCAGCATCTTGCCCTGGTGGCATCACAGGGCCCTTTGAGAAGAAGGATGTGGAAGTGTTTTAGGGAAGGGCACCATTTCCCAGATTGTGATTTGTAAGCATTTTTATTCCTTTTGAAACTGCCTCCTGCCACCTCCGACCAGCAGAAGGAAACCCAACATCTGGGGACAAGGACTCCCAGACCCCTTCTTTCCTTCTGCTTCCTGTCAGTCTCTGTTGCTGTCCCCCTCTGATTGTCAGTCCAAATGCCACTTTCTCCAAGCAGCCCCTCACTGCTACCACCAGTCTCCATCTGTAAACTTGAAGCTGACAAATCATTTGGAGAATTTGAATCCAAGGCCCAAAGAGGGCAAGGAAGGAACTGGCCAGAATCCATGCCTCTCCCTGGCTTACTGACCTTCAAAGTGAGCCTTCACTATTAGTAGGCATGGCTGAAGGACAGAGCAGAACCACTGCCTCACTTCAGCCCTCCTGGATTGGCCCTTGAGAGTAAAGGAGGGGAGTACAGGTAGTGAGCTCCCCATCATTGGTAGGAAACAAGTGAAGTGACAACATGGGGTTCCATGGAAGAAATCCAAACACACACAAGGGACCAACTGTCCCCACCACCTCCTGAGTCATCCCCACTCCACCTCAGCTGTTTGAACAACTACTCCAAGGTGGACAGCTCTGGCTCCATCAACATGCTTTAGGCTTGATGGGGAGGGGCTGCCTGGCTTCCTTTAACCTAAGGGGTAGACTCTAGAGCCAGACTGCCTGGGTTCAAATCCTGACTCCCTCGCTAGCTGTGTGTCCTTGGGCTAGTTACTCACCCTCTCTGGGCCTCGCTTTCCTCACTTGTAAAGAAGAATAAAGAAATCAAGCTCACCTCAAAGGTCATTGTGAGAATTAAAGAATTGATACCTGTAAAGGGCTTAGAGGCAGGCGCCATGAGTCTCAGCTAAGTAGCTCTACTTTCGAAATAGCTCAGCCCCCTGGGCCTGTCACAGGCCCCTCCTCCCCGTTTCCGTCTCTTCCTTGCGGCCCCCAGCAGCCAGCTCACCCACCGGAGCACCTTGAAGGGAAATTCTTAGAGCATGAAGCTTCCTTTCCGGGAGAGTGCAATGGAAGGCTGAAACCCCACCCAGAAAACTTCCCTCCTTCAGAAGCCCACTGGGGCAGGAGAGCTGGGCTGGGCACAAGGAAGTTGCCATTCAGATGGGGCCGGGGGGCACTGTCCCGCTTGTCTGCTTAGCGCCCTTCCTTCATCCCTGCCTATGCCACCCCTCCAGGTCTGCCCCCCACACGCACAGCTGCCAGCTGCCCACCCACCCACCCAGGCACCAGGGATGTAGCATGAGTCTCCGCACAGACCCCTGGGACCTGACCTGTCTCTGCCTCTGGAGCAGAAGCCCAGCGCTACAGGGCCTCAGCTATCAGGCGCTCAGTACCAAGCACGGCCCCACAGGCTAGGGCCTTGCCTCGGCTCACACAGAGCCAGAGGGAGTAGCTGAGCAGGGGGCATTCTAGCAACATCCCCACAATGATAATGTCAGTGGCAACGCCCGTGGTATCACACCAAACCCTCAGAACCACCCTGTGATGCGGGTCCCACTGCTACCATTTTACAGATGTGGACACTGAGGCTGGGGAAGGCTGTGTGTTCTGAGATCACATGGGCATGGTGCCAAGCCTCCCCCTCCTTGTAGAGCTGGCATTGGTAAAGGCCCCAGAGATGTATATCCTTTCCAACCCCCTGGCTTTAGAATCCCCCAAAGGGAAGGAGAGGAGAATGGGGAGTAGCACAGAGAATCCAGCCTGGGAGAGAGGGTGCTGGGGCTGAGGCCCAGGGAAGCCGCCACCACCCCCAGCTTCCAGAGCAGCCGGCCTTGACTTCAGACCTTCCATAAACACACACAGGACAGAACAGGCCGGTCCAACCTGACACAATGGGAGCCACATCATGGGGTTCCCCAAGGATCCAACAGAGTGGAGGATGGCCAGAGTTTGTCTGAGATCCCACCCCACCCCCAGCCCATCCCCTGCCCCACCCCCAGGGCTCCAGCTCCAGACCTAGCTCAGCCCTGCCCCTCTGCACGGTGGGCAGGGGGGACCCACGGCTCACTTTCTCCCGGGGGGCCTGAGTCACTTCCGTGCGGAGCCATGAGTCACCGCTGCCCAGGCCAAGCTCCTGGAAAACCCATTTCCTCGGAGGATGGAGGTGGAAGTTGAGTGGACAGGACCTGGATGGCTCCGGGATTAACCCTTCCCGGGCAGGCGCCTCTCTGCCGTCTCCTGCCGGGAAGACTCACGAAGCTGGCCGTCCACTGCTTCCTTCTTCCCTTTACACACAGTGGCCACTGCCCGCCCCTGAGCACAGGCATCCCACCCCCAGACCTTTGCCCCTTGCTGTCCCTTTGCCTTGGATAACACCTAGCCCTGTGACATTCCACTCATCTTTGAGACGAGCTGAGACAAGTCGTCCCCATGAAACCTCACCTACCCGTCCATTCCTTGCCAAAATTAACCCGTGTTCCTGCCGGCCCACAACTCCCCCCATTGCCACAGATGCTCACATCAGAGGCTCCCAAGCCGGTGGTCAGACCCCCTGCTGGGAGTGAGCTAAAATGCAGATACACAGTCCCGGCCCACAGAGGGTCTGATGGGGTGGGCTTGGGAGCTTGGCTGTAACAAGCATCCTGCTGATCAACACACTGCAGGCTTGGGAGCCAGGGGCTTATGAACCGGAGATAGGCACGAGCAGCCCTGGTTTAGAGATGGTCAGAGAGCGGAGGGACTAGCGCCGCATCCCTCAGCTGCTAGATGGCAGGGCCTGGACTCGGGGCCAGAGCAGCGTGCGTTCTCTTCCTTGCCCTGTGACGCAGACCCATCAGGCTCCTCTGTGGCTCCCCTAGCATTTAGCAGGGCCCTGGAAGGGGCCTCCTGAAAGACATCAGGAGAAGGGCAGGCATCGGGTGGGGGGTGGCGGGGTGGGAAGGGAGTCAAGAAGGGAGGAACGTGGGAGCCCCAGGGGCGATCTCCAGGTTCCAGCCTAGTCTTGCCCACCTGGAGGACTTCCCCTCAAACTGATCCTCGCTGGGAGAGGCAGAGGGGAAGGTCCCAGCTCAACTTCCACTGCCCCAGCTCCCCTCCCGTCCGCAGCTGCTCTCCCATGGGCAGCTGGGGCACAACACGGAGCTGCTGAGCCTTTGGAAGCAAGGATTTGGCCTGGGAGGGTCGGGGGGCAGGGTGAGGATGAACTCCTGCCAGTTACACAGGCATGTGGGTGTGCATGAGTGTGTGTGCCCGTGCATGAGTGTGAGTGTGTGTGCATGAGTGTGTGATGAATGTGTGTGCCTGTGCATGAGTGTGTGTGTGCATGAGTGTGCGTGTGTGTGAGTGTGCGCATAAGTGTGTGTGCCCGTGCATACATAGTGATCCAGGGGGCCAGGAGGAGAAAGCAAGAGAAGGCTGGGAGTACCACAGAGGAGGCAAGTTAGCTCTGCAGAGGAGGAACAAGGGAGCCGCTCAAACAGACTTCAAAGCTGGGGAGGGGACAGGGAGGGCGGGGAACAGTGCAAAGAGCAGGGCTTTTGCAGGTGCTTCCTCCATGGTGGGTGGGGTGGTGTCTGAGAGGACCCTCCCTCCAACGGTTTCCAAACGTTTTTTATAAAAGTAAATCTTACTTGGAAATAGCATGTACCCAACAGCTCAAAGGAGACGCCCCTGTCAGACCCAGGTGGCACTCAGGGCCACGCCCCACTCCCAGCCCAGTCCCCTAGCCCCTCAGCTGCGCCCATGGGTCCTGGGATAACAGCTTGCAAAGGCTGAACCACTTCCCTCCCCCATTCCCACTCCCCAAGTGAATGACTGAAGCCCAAGTTAGGTGACCACAGAGAGCTCCCCAGGAGGGGTGTTCCAGGATCACTGGCGGAAGCAGAGCGACTTCAGTTTTCAGGAATTTTCCTACAATAAAGGAGAATAAAATGAAGCAAGCTGCCTGCCTCGGAGGCTAGCGGGTGCCCAGGCCTGACCTGCTCACTGCCCAGGGTGAGGCTTACACTCTTACACCAGACCTGCTGGACACCCCCCACCCCCCACCCCGCCAGCTCAGGTCTCACTGTCCCGGTAGCTTCTGGTCCAGCCAAGTCCTTGGGCCACAAGACCCTCTGCCTGCCCAGACACACCCTGTGGGGAGACTGACAAAGGGGAGAAGTTGGGGCACTCCCTGCCAGCCTGAGAGGGAAGGAACCGCTCATGGGAAGGGACTCTGAGTCCTCCCAGAGAGTCAGTTGTCCAAAGCCGGCTACCCTTGTGCCTCCCGTATGTGGAACTGGGCATTTGCTTAAGAGGCCTCAGAGAAGCCAACATATAGTCACCCAGCCAGGAAGGAGCCTGGTCTTGGATGCTCCCACCTCCAAGCCTGTGCACACACTGGTCCTCCTCCCTGTGATGCCAGCCTTGTGACACATCTGTGAGAGTCCCAGTGCCCTGGCCTCAGGCCCCCACATCCTCCCAGTCCCCATGCCTGGCAGGACGCCAGATGATGAGTGGGACTAAACAGGAGTCTTATCTGGTGCAGTGAAAAGAGCCCTGGAATCCAGGGAGATTCTAAGAGGAGAGGGAGGATCACAGCTTCCACTCACCAAGTGCTCAATTAGCTGCTGGCATCCTGCAAAGCACTTGGCAAAAAATTAATTGTTCAATCCTCACAATAACCCTAAGAGCAGAGCCCGTGAATCATGCAATCCTCGCAGCAGCTCGGTGAAGCAAATACTATCAGTGTCCCCACTTTAAAGACAGGGAAACTGAAGCCCAAAGAGGTTAAGTTATGCCCAAGATCACACAGCAAATAAGCAGCTGAGCCGGGACTCAAACTCAGGTCTGCCTAACCTCCGAGCCCAAACTTTTGGCCACTGTGGTCTTTTGAGTTCTTTCTCTTCTCTGGGACTCAGTCTCCCCATCTTAACCATGAGGTAACTTGCCAAAGCACTTTCAGGGAGCACTAGTGCCCATATTAGAGAAAGGGTTGGGGGTCGTACTTTCTCTTGTATATTAGCATATCAAAGGCCCTGATAAGTCCTGCAGGAAAGAAACCCATAAAGCTTGGTTGGGAGTTTCCCAGCCCAACATGAAGGTAGAGCCTTTTTTGCATGGACCCCTGTTATCAACATGGAGAAAAGCTCTCAGAAATCTCGTCGCACACGGAGAAAAGCTCTCAGAAATCTCATCGCCACACAGAAGCCTGCCGGCACCTCCAGCCCCCTCCCCGCTCTTCCCCTTTGAGCTGTCCCAAAGGTCATTAGCTAGCATGAGATGAGCTAGAGGAGATACTTAGGCATCCCCAGGGCCACTCATCATCATCCCTGACACTTACAGGAAAGAGGTCCCTGGTGATCCTGGGGTATATTCGGGCCTATCCCACCTCCCTTTGGCCGGCAGCACCAGCTCGTGGGGAAAAGGGCACTGCCAGGGCTGTCCCCAGGTGCGCCATTCCATTAAAGTTGGCCGTGGCCAGCTGGGCCTGCAACTTCATCTCAAGCAGCTAAGACACTCAGGATGTTGGAAAAGAGAGAGAAAGAATATGAGGATGCAAGAGTTTTAGGAGATGAGATCAAAGCCTCTTAGAATTTTGGAATTCAATCCAGGGGTGGTGGTGCGTGCCTGTAGTAACAGCTACTTGGGAGGCTGAGGCAGGAGGATTGCTTGAGCCCAGGAGTTTGAGGCTGCAGTGAGCTATGATCATGCCACAGTACTCAAGCCTAGGTGACAGAGTGAGATCTTGTCTCTAAATACAAATTAATAAAAAAAAATTTAAAAAAAAGAAGAAGAAGAATTTTGGAGGCCAGGCACGGAGACTCACGCCTGTAATCCCAGCACTTTGGGAAGCCAAGGTGGGCAGATCACTTGAAGTCAGGAATTTGAGACCAGTCTGGCCAAAACAGAAACAAACAAACAAACAAACATTACTGGGCATGGTGGCACATGCCTGTAATCCCAGCTACTCGGGAGGCTGAGGCGTGAGAATCACTTGAACCCGGGAGGTAGATGTTACAGTGAGCTGAGATCACACCACTGCACTCCAGCCTGGGCGACAGAGCAAGACTCTGTCTCAAAAAAAAAAAAAAAAAAAAAAAACTTTTAGAATTGATTGAAGAGACTTAGAACCTAAAGGAGAAACAGGGATTAGGAAGGCACTGGGGACACCAGCCTGTCTTGAAGGGACCTCAAAGAGCCAAACAGCCAGCAGTCCGAGCACTCTGGTGCAGACCTGTTTAGCTTATGCTCCTGGGGTGGTCTGCAGCCAGGCAGAGGCTCATGGCCAAGTCTCCACCTGGCCGTCTCCAAGAAGCAGCTGAGGCCAGCCTCCTGGGCGCCAGGGCATACGCCAGTCAGTACCTGCCCAGAGAATGTACATGCCTAGAGCAGGGGTGGCAGGAGTTAGGGGCATAAGGTTCAGACAAGCTCTGCAGGCAACTGGAAGCTTGGGGTCAGCCTGTCCCTTCTCTGGGCCTTATTTTCTCCCCTGTCAAGTGGGCGACTCTGATGCCTGCCCCCTGCATGCCTTCTCTGGAGTCAGGGCCCTCCAGGCTCCCACAGGCTTCAGGATGCCTACAGGTAAGAACAGAGCTTACCTCCGAGCTGGCAGCAGGGGACAAAGAGGATGCTGAGCCGTCTCCCCTGCCCTGTCCAGACTGTCTTCCCTCTCAAACCACAGCCGGACCTCAACTGTCTGGCTGAGGTTCCCCTTCCCCATCTGTGTTCCCACGTTGCCCAAGGCCAGGCCCTCAAGGTCAGCCTCAGTCACCTCCCTCCTTGTTTAGCAGTTCAGCTACCCCAGGTCTGGCAAAACTCCCATCTTTGGAGCACAGGACACTTAGCATTCCCAACACTGGCCACCAACCCTCCCTTTCTTTTCTCCTCCCCCTCCTCGAGGTCCTGGATTGCTGGCTGAGGGGCTGAGAGCACCCTCCCCTATTAAGCAGGCTGAATAGGACAAAGTTCTCCCCTACCAAGGCTGGGGGCCCGAGCCTGGTTGCACCTGGGCGCCATCCAGGGAAGGGAATTAGAAGCACTGAGTTCCATCCCAGCTCCTGAGCACACAGCACAGCATCACTGAGCATCAGGGGCTGCACACTCCACAGGCGGGGTGCTCACCACCTCCAGTGACACAACCGTGTTCATTAAGCTCTTTGAAAATGCAAAACAGGATTGTGAGCTTTTTACACATGTTCACACATTTAAGCCTCCTCAAAACCCTTGAGACAAGTACCATCACACCCACTCAACAAATAAGGCCAGCGAGGCCCAGGGAGGTCAAGTTACCTGTCTGAGGTCACACAGCTAAGTGAGTAATGAAGGTTGAATGTGAACCAGGGCCAGCTCCAGGACACACGCTGTTCATCTCGAAGCCTATTTCCCCCCGAACTTACCTGACTCTTAGAAAGCGTATCTCTTGGAAAGTGACAGTAAATAAAGCTTCCCACAATGAGTTTCCATGGGTTCAGCTGGACGCCATCCTCCCAAGGGCCCAAATCGGGGGGCCCATCGGAACTCACCCAGGTGACCTTGGATCCCAGCCCCACTGGCGGCTGCTTCCTGCACTTCCAGTCTCCTCACACCCTGGACTTGTCAGAGGCTTATTTCTGACCCCTGGGGTGCAGCCCAGGGACCCAAAAGAATCTTCAGCAAGGGTTGGGCTGCAGGAAGGGGGGCAGAACTCTCACCCCCAACCACTTCCTTTTAGTTGAAGCTGCTGTCTTTAACTGCCCAAGTCCCTTGGAGTACTGTCTGACCCCCTCAGGGTCCCTAGTGCCGCCCCACCCACTGGCTACACCATCAATGTTGGGTAGAAGGGGGATGCAGGGGAGAGGAAAAAGATAAAGGGGAAGGGATGGGAGGAAAGAGGGGAGCTGGAGGGGAAGAAGAGTGAAGGAGGCAGACAGGGGAGAAGTGGGGAGCAGGGAGAGGGAGCAGGAGTGAGAGGGATGGGGAGGAGAGGAGGCAGGAGAATCGTACCTGGACTCCTTTGTGGCATCAAGCAGACTATAGATACGTTAAGAATGTGCATGGCAGATGAAGGGTTCTTGTTTGCAGACAGTAGCCTGCGGGTCTGGTGTCAATCTCCCCTCCACCACCTCTTTTCAAGAGGACGGAGACTTTGAAGCTGTGCCACCCCAGCCACTGCTCCCTCACTGGAGCTTCAAACAAAGGGGACAGCCAGGGAAGAGAGGCTGAGAAGCCCCAGCCGCCAGCGCGGGAGAAGGGGCGCAGGTGACAGCAGCCCCTGGCAACCGTTGCCCTGGCAACCGTTGGCAGCTGCAGGGACTACGTCACACCCTGGCTCAGACCCAGCAAAGCAACGTGGCCCCGTAACTTGTCCTGTGCCCAAGTCCTCAACTCAGACGCTGCCCAGGCCAGACAGGGAGCTGGCAGGAGGGAGGGCAGGGGTTAGGACAGCGATTTATGGAGAGCCTGAGGGACACCTGCCTGTCTTGAAGGGACCACAAAGAGCCAGAGCTTCCAATTTCTCCAGAGAGGCAGAGCCTCAGGTTTTTACATGAAATCTGCAAGTTTGTCAACATTGACTTTAACACCAAATCTTTTTTTTTTTTTTTTTCTCTGAGACGGAGTTTCGCTCTTTCGCCCAGGCTGGAGTGCAGTGGCACGATCTCAGCTCACTGCAACCTCCGTCTTCCGGTTTCAAGCAATTCTCCTGACTCAGCCTCTCAAGTAACTGGGACTACAGGCACCCGCCACCATGCCTGGCTAATTTTTGTATTTTTAGTAGAGACGGGGTTTCACTATGTTGGCCAGGCTGGTCTCGAACTCCTGACCTCATGATATGTTCGCCTCAGCCTCCCAAAGTGCTGGGATTACAGGTGTGAGCCACTGCACCCAACCCGAAACCAAATCTTTTTTAGAACCCAGTGCAGGCCACCCAGTAACCAAATTATGCCTAACAATAGCTGGATTTGCTTCTAGAAGCTGCCAGACTGAGGCCCTGGCCTCAAAACAAGCAGAACACCCTCTAATCCCACCATTGGCTTTTGTGAGCACAATGTGTGCATCATATTTCTCTGAAAACTCCTTAGGATCCACCTCCTCCAGGAAGCCTTCTCAGATTGCCACAGCCTACCAAGAATCCCCCTTCTGAGTTAGCCTTAGGCCTGGAGGTTCCTCCTGGCTTCCTTCTAGAGCTCCCAGGGGGCTAGGAGCTCAGATTCTCTTTTTCCAGTCTGGGGATGGAGGAAAATAGAGGCAGAGCTTCTGAAACTCCTCTTGTGTGCCAGGAACTACATTGGGCATTTTGGAGATCCATTTCTACCACTCTGCAAGGTTAGCCCTGTAGGACCCACCTTACAGATGGGGAAACAGAGGCTCGGGGATGTGACTTGCTGTGAGCCTCCTAGCTGGTAAGGGAGGGGTATGGAATTTAAACAGAGATCTTCTCTGGGACATGAAGATATCAAGACCAGTTGTCCATCTGGCGCTTGACTAATCCCTAACTCTCCCCCACGTTCAATGCTCGGCCAACTTTATTTGAACATCTCCAGTGACAGGGAGCTCACTCTCTTCCAAGAGGGCACATTCCTTTGATCTCTAAGTTTTTCATACCCACTGAATCAAAGGGGAAGGGGCATAAAAACTGTGGTATTCCCCAGACACGGCGCAGAAGAGAACCAGGAGTTAGAAGCCCCACCGAGGTTTTCGGTTCCAGACCAGCAACAGCCCAGCAGATAGGGTGGGGTTGCTCAGGGGTGCAAAAGGTCCTGGGGTCTCAGTCAACCAGCTATAAGCACTTTCGCAGAACACAAGCAGGGAACCCCACTGGCAATCATGTTCCAAAGGGAGTCCAACAGAGGAAGGGGCTTTGGGATGATTTCTGGCAGAGGCCATGGGAAAGGCAGCAGGGGCTTGGGGCTGAGGGGATGGCGTCTCTGCAACTCCCCTCCTCCCCCGCCCCTCCATGGAGCAGATCCAGGAGGCAGCTTCAGTCAGGAGGCCGCTATTGTCTCACTGCAGGCCCAGAGCTGGGTCCCATTCAGGCCCTATTTTTGGCCCCCGGAGGAAGAGGAAAAGAAAGCAAAGAAAGGACTTGCTGTTCTCTGGTGAAACCTTCTCCCGGAAAGGCTCACAGCGCTTGCCGGGCCGGAGAAGGCGGCCTCTGTTGCATCAAAGGATCCTGGGCTTAAAGGGAGCTGGCAGGGGGCTGTGGTTCAGGGGACCTGGGGGGAGGTACAGACGAGGCACGCCACGCCTGTTACATACACTTAGTACTCACTTACAACAGCAACCCAGAGAAACAGAGGCCCAGCTTCCCCAGCCCCACCCACAGTCCCTAAACATCCCACTCATGGTAATAATAAAAATAACTGCAATAGCTCATCGCTGCCCAGAGCCAAAAGCCAAAGCACTGTCTTACCTCACACCTACAACATTCCCCATCAGGGTGGGGGCGGGGACCAAAATGATGAAGCTCATTCTGTAAGTCAGAGAACTGAGGCTCAGGGAGCAGCAGGACTGCTGAAATCATGAGCCAGTGACCACAAGCCTACTCCCATCCCCCAGCCTTATGCCACCCCATCCCTTCCTTGCAGTCGCCAACTCCAGCCACTCTAGACTTCTATCCTCGGACACACCTCAGGGTCTTTGCACGCACCTTTCCTTCAACATAGCACATCCTTTCCAGGACCCTTTCCCTGACTGCCTCCTTCTCAGGCCTCAACTCAAATGTCCCCTCCTGTGAGAAGCCTTCCATGACCACCCAATTAAAATTATCTTCCACATCCATCACTTGCTTCCATGTGATGTATTACTGTGATTTATTACCCTTACGGCACCCAACACTGACAAGACTCTGCGATTTGCTTACGTGTTATCCCTTGCTCAGCTTTGCTGTCTCGCCTATCTTGCTCACCACCTGCATCTCCAGTACCTAGCACAGTGCCTGGTCCACAGATGATCCCAGTGACTGCTAGATGAGTAAATGAAGACTGAGACGGAGCTGGGACTCTAACCCAGGGCAGGCAGGCTCCACACCTCTTCCTAAAAGGAGCCATTCCTGATAGATACCATAGAAGATCTAGAAGATCCAACCCAAAAGTGCCACTCAGGCTATGTGAGGGGTAGGGGATAGGGGATGGAGAGGGTTCGAGCATTGAGTCATCTCCACTCCCCAGCCTCTAACACGATCAGGAGCACACACACCTCACTGGGTGCTTGGCCAGAGAAGGGTTCCCAAAACTGTGCATAGCCTGATAGGATCTGATACACAAGGCAAACTCTCCTTTGCTTTCCTGGTAAAGGCTCTGAGAAGTCCTGCGGCATGGAAGCCTGGGAGCCCAAGCCTTTCCTATGCCGCTAGGGCCATAGACAGTTTTAATGAGTGCTGCATTAGAAGATGTCTGAGATTCCATCTGAATCTGTGAGCACTGAACCTTGGATTTTCTCTCTACATTAAAGCAAAATTACCACCCCCAAGACCCTCAAAGCCTCACTCCTGTGGTTCGGGTCTAAGCGGAGCCCAGGTAGCAGATTTGCCAATGAAAGCGGGGCACGTTCCCATTGCTGCAGACACCAAGCTCCTACCTGTGCTCCCCATGGGCTCCCCCAGGTAAAGCAAGGAGGAGAAAGGGCACATGCTTATGGCCATGGGGTCCTGCAGTCTAGCAAGCTGGGGGTGGGGTGTGTCCCAAGGACTAGTCTGCAGAGATTCATGAGGCAGCTGGGGCAGGGAAGGGAGCCATGCATGAGTGCAAACCATAGGATATGCACTTGGCCTCACATGCTTCCAGGGCCACTCTGTGAGGAGGTACTATCATTCCCATTTTATAGCAGGGACACAGGGACACGGAGCTTGCCCAGGGACACAGAGCTGGTAAAACTGGATCCAAAGGAGCATGACGTACTCCTTTCCCTGGGCTGCCTCTGTTGTCCTGCATGCCCTGGCATCAACATGGAGAGTCAGCAGAAGCTACTCCATAGAGAGGGAAAGGGAGGCTCAGAAGTGCTGAGCCACAGGGCCCAAAGCCTCATGGCCCAGGAACAGGGGCGGGGCCGGACCTTGCTCTCTCCTTTGCTCATGTGGTTTGCAAACACTACTGTCCTTCCTCGATCACAGTCACTAAAGCTTCGGACTCCAGTTTCCCAAACCCAGGTAGAGGGACAGAGACAGGACCCTGGGGCATGCCACCACCTGCTGCAGGGTCTCCATGAAGAGGCACTGGCTGTCCTCCCCCCACCATGGCTGGCAAGAGTGCTGCACTGGTCCCAGCTCCCACCACCTCCAGTTAAGGTGCCAGGACACAGGCAGGAGAGGAGCTGGAGGACAGACCATGTGCATCTGGTCCCCTAGGTGTGCTCACAGGTGGCATAGCCCCCCAGAGGGTGTGGCCAGCACGGCCATGGTGTAGGATAAGTACAGCTTTGAGGAAACTGTACATGAGGGTTTCTTCCAGCCTTGCCCACTGTCCATGGCTCTAGGCAGGTAGGGGGCTGCGGGAGTGCCATGAAGTCAGGAAGGCCCCTATTCATGTTCAAGCCTACTGGATAAGGGAGAGCAAGGGGCCCTGAAGCTTCGCCAGGTAGGTGTCCTGCCCCTCCTGACCTCCATCAGCCTCTCCCAGCTCACTCCAGTCCTCTTCAGCTGGATCCCTCTCCCCCTCTGCTCCCTCCCATCCAGCCTACTGAGTTATTTACACATGGACAGGAGTCTCTGAAGATGCATTCACGGCTTTCATGGTGGAGGTTCCTTGGAAAAACCTTGCCAGTCGGCCAGGCTATTAAGAGGGTTTCCAGATAGAGGCACCACCTGCCCACAAGCACGGCCTGATGTAGCTAGAATGACCCATGTGCTGCTTACAGACATAACGACTCGGGGGAACGTGGGAATCGGGTGCCCATCTCCCCCAAGGCTGGGAAAGCTCGGGGCTGGAAGGCGCCATGAAGAGAAGCCCCATGCAATACCCAAGTTGCCTCTGCAACTCCCCTGCCACACTTGAACACCTACAAAGATGGGGAACTCACTACCTACCATGGGAATGGCCATCTGTGGCACTGTGGGGAAAAGTCCAGGCTAACAGGCCGGAGACTGGGTTCGGGCCCTGCTACCACTGACTGCTCCGAGCTCTTGGGTCTGATTCCCCATCTGTGAAATGTGGATAAAGTTTCAAGTCTTAGAGGGCCAGCAGAACTCAAGATTGAATGAGGGTCTTTGTAGGCAGTGAAGTGTATGCCCCAGGGGTGGAGGTTTGGGCTGTGAGTCGCCCCTGAACTGTTTGGCTCATGCCCAGATGGTGACACAGCAGAGGAGCAGTGGGCAGAGGGCACAGGGCTGAGCATGACTCAGGGGCCCCCGCCAGCCCCTGGGGCTCACCACTAGCATCTGTCACCATCAAAGCAGGTGGGTCTGGGCAGTTGTCTGACCCCCTGCCACAGGGTCTGAGACCCAAGGTGCCAGCCACAGAGCCACACCCTGAGGCCCAGATTCTGCCAAGGACCCAGAAGGGGTCAGCTGCTCAGCCTAGCTCCCAGGGGCCCCAGGAATTCACCCAGCAGAGAAGTGACCACAGTGCTGTTCTGTCCCAGGAAACCAGCTTGACTAGAACCCAGGCCTCCTCTCCAGGGCTAGTGCCACGGCCTCTGGTCCCCTGAAAGGTCAGCAGTTCTGTGGGTAATGGCTGCAGCCCAGCTCCCCAGCCCAGGGTCATATCAACTCACTCCAAAACCTGGGTCAGGTCTCAGGTCTTGGGGAACATGAAGGAGCCCCAGGCTGGACAATGCCTCGGGGCAGCAGATCAAGACCCTAGTAATGGGCATGTCCAAAGGGGAAGCTGTCACAGGATTGGTGGTTTTCCCGGTAACATCTTGGGAGGATGGCATCATTGTTCCCGATAAAGTCTCCGTTGCTCTCTAAGAACAAGGCTTGGCCATGGCCCAGAAGGGGCAATGACAACAGCACTTGAGGTGTGCCCGGCCCTGCACTCAGCACTTAACATCTAGAGGCTCACTTAACCCTCTCAAGGTGCCATTACCATCCTCATGTTTACAATTAGGAAGATGAGGCACAGAGAAGTTAATATACCTGTCCCAGGTCACACAGCCAGTGAAGCTGGGACAGAATCAGGCAGCGCCAGGACCCATGCCCCTAACAGCCCACCTCGTGCTGCCTCTCCTAGGGGGCAGTCTGGCTGGGGGATGGAAAAGCAAAGTTCTGGGCCAGCTGGGGACAGGGTCTACATCTCATAAGCCCCTACAACATGTGGCTGTCTCGGTTCATCCCCACAGGGCCGCATTTAGATATCAGAGACTTTCACAGCCCAAGTAATGAAGTTTTGAGAAATGCAGCCGCTTGCTCTAAGTCATTTTTCAAAGATTTGAGCCTAACTCAATGACCCCATGACCTGGAAGATTAAACCTTGAGCTGAGGTTTAGGGAGGACCTCTTGAAGTCATGCACTGTGCTAGGTACATACTTTGCAGCCATTTGTTGCCCCAAATTCCACAGCAACCCTGCAAAGGGGTGTATTGTTATCTCCATTTACAGGCAGGGAAACGGGTCCAGAGAAGCTGTCATCTTTGACAGTGGAATGCAAGCCTCCACAGCTCCTCTCAAAAGTCAGTTTTCCTCCGTGGGCCTTCAGCATCCAGGCTGGGGTACTGGGAGGAGGACAGAGACCTGGGAACGGGAGGGGAGAGGGCCTGGGAGGTGGCAGAGGCAGCTCTCCATCTCACTGTTTCTTGTTTTGGAGTTGGTGTAAGTGGCCCTGAGTCTGGGAAGCCAAACCAGAGCCATTCACCACAGAACTTTTCAGGCCACCGGGGCTGGGCTGGCTCTTGGACAGTGAGGCCGTCTCCCCACCGCCAGGCCATCTCCCACTAATGCAGAGAGGCCCGTCCACTGGTGCCCGGAACCATGCCAGCTCCTCCAGGGCTGAGCTTTTATCTCTGCCTGGAACTGCCAAGCATACCACAAACTGCCTGAGCCTGCGCAGGCGCCAGCTTGGGAGCCCGACGTCCACCACACTGGCCTCCTTACCAAAGCACAAGTCAGGCTAGAGGTGGGTGAGTGAGCGCCACTGGTGTCCAGGTGGCCACAGCTCTCCCAGTAATAGCGGGGACAGGGAGAAGTGCTCACAGTTATTACAGGTTATCTCTGGGCCTCAATACACCCATCTGTTCAATGGGAGAGGTAATAAAAAAGGCTTAACATTCCCACATATGGGAAATGCACTGTCCCATATGCTTTCCTATATCAACTCTCTTCATGCTCATAACAGCCTCTGGAGTAGATGTGACTGTAATCCACAGTTTACAGATGAGGAAACTGAGGCACAGGCCCACGTTCACACAACCAGAGAGAAACAAAGCCGAGATTCTCCCTGGGCAAGCCACCCCTGCTGTCTGTAAGGGTGTCCCTACAGGTGTGCGGATTTGGCAGTGGCAGGGGCGGGGTTCAAGACATGTGCCCGGCTGGCTGAGGAGCCTCCTCTCCACCAAGACACAAGAGCCCACATTCTGGATCCCCAGAGATGTGGGTTTGCCTCCCTTGCCTCAGTGTCCTCATCTGAAAAGTGGGTGTCGTGTGCAAGGCACTGAGCCCAAGGCCTGGTAGAGTCTGACGTCGGGGAAGGTCCGGGATTGCTCCCGTCCAGGCTCAGCCATCGGGGAATCAGGGAGAGTTTGGGGCTTAGCCGACCTCCTGCCAGGGCAGGCTAGCACGAGGCAGTGGTCAGAAAATGTGTGTGCCTTCCTCCTCCCCAACCCTTGGCCCCTCTACCCAGCAGTCCAGGCCTAAGCCCAGAATCTACAGGGCTCCCCTGGGGGCTTCAAGGCGCCCCAGATGGAGCACCAGAGACAGGAGGAGGGGCAGGGTCTCAGCCGAGTGACGGCTCAGGAGAAAGCAGGCCTGGGAGGCTGAGGCCGTGCCAGGGCCCCGCCCCACCCGGTTTGAGAGACCCCTTTGTGCCAGCCCGCCCTGCCCCCCACTTGCCATCTGCCCGGTTGCTGCGTCTGATCACCCCCGACTGCTGGGTTTGCTCACATGATGCCCCCATCTGCTGTGAGTCAGAAGGCGGGGTCCACAGGGCCACCCCCAGCATGGGGACAGGGGCTGAGCCCTGCTCAGGCTCCTGTCTGGGGGGAGGAGGTGGTGCTGGGGTTTGGGGCTCTGTTGTCACGCTTCCCTCTCCTCCCTACTTCCACCCAACTTCTCCACGGCCTCCTCCGTGGCCTCCCTGGGAGCCCTACCACATGGAAACCCATCCCGCATCCCTGAGACAGCACAGCCCCCCAGGTCCCACCTGTACACAGCTTCTGCACAGGATGGCGGAACCCGCATCCCAGTCCGGCTGGAGCACAGTCCGCAGTGGCACCTCCACGGCTGTTCTGCCCACTCCCCGCACCTGCCTTTGTCATGCTGGGCCTTGCCAGGAGGCCACCCCCCACACCAACCCTGCCGCAGTTCTGCCACCTCTCTCCTGCCCTTCCCCTCGACAGGGTGCCACCTCCACCTCATCTCCCTCATACGTGAAGCTGCCCCCAAGCTTCAGCCTTAACCCAGCAGCAAGAGACTGGGACTGCCTGGCCAACCTCACACTGCACACCTATCCTGCCCCTCCCCGTCCTGCTGGGTTTGTAGCCTGGGCCCCCAGCCCCACACAGCACCCACCTGGTGAGTCCTCCTGCCTCCCTTCCCCCCACAGAGCAGACTGGGACCTGCTGGCCTGGCTCATCAAGTCCCATGAAATGACCCATGCCAGGGGCCCGGTAACACCTTCCCCATGGTCCTCAGCTTGTATCATTCCCCAAATGTTTTCCTACTTAGTTTCCTCCACTAGGACTCCCCCTGCAGTGCTCATACAGATATCAGCTCCTTCCCCTCCCACCTTCTCCCAAGCCCAGCCTAAGTGCCTTCCACAGAGCCTCCCTGGTCCTCTTCCCCTTCTCTGGGCCTCCGGTTAGCGAGTTTATCTCATGCCTCCATTTCACCTCCTAACGGTTTTGTTTGTTTGTGTCCCTGACAAAAGGAAGTGTCATGCCAGGCTGACTGGCCCTTGCCCAGTGGCCCAGGTGGGGACACAGCCTGTCCGTCACAGATCACACCTGGAGCTGTGTTCTCCATCACCCGGCACTCTCAGAGCCAAGCCCCAGGCTTACAGGAGCCAGGGCAGCTGTGATCACCCCTACCTACCCATTTAACAGCCGAGCTCCTGAGGCCAGAGGAGAGGAAGGGCAAGGAGACCACAGTGATGCCGTGACCACGGTGGCTCCATATCTCGGGTCCCTGCAGCAAAGAAGGGGTCAGGTCTGGCCCTAAGAGCTCATTCCACACCTGGACATCGGCAGAAAAGAGCCCAACAGGACCCTGCCTGGGCTCTGGGGAGCCAACTTGGCAGCCCATGGTTATTAAAGCCCAGATATGCTCCTTCTCACACAGTCTCTGACCCCAAGGAGCCAACGGGCTGCCTGGGGCTACCCTCTGGGAGGGGCGGGGGGCTTGGCTCTGGGGTCTGGGCCACTCACGAGCTCTGAGATACCTTATTCGCCTTGCTCACGGCCATGTCCCCAACAGAGTACAGAGCGCACAGTAAGCGCTCAATAAATGCTTCTATAAATAACTTCCTTGGTCCGCTGAAAGAGCCACAAAGGCTATTTCTACCCAGCCTGTGGACTCCAGGCCATAGCTGCTCCACATTGGTGGGGAGTGGGACGGCCCTGCCTTGGCCCATCCTCTCCTCCCCACTCAGTAAAATGAGCACCAGGCCCCTCCCGGTGGGGCGCTGGGAGACCCCCCAACTCTACCACACAGCGGAGGTGAGTGGGGGATGGGGGAGGACAGGAACCATCGGTTTCCTACACACCCCCAGCCCCCGCGGGGACCAGTGGGAAGTCCTATCAGTCCCAGGCAGCCAGAGTCCTGAGGTCTGGTGGCAACCCACAGGGTGTTCAGCCCGCAGCCTGCGCTTCCCGTCTGCGTGTCACCGGTTCCAGCACTCTCACCCAGGTGCCCCATGTTCAGAGACCCTGAGGGGCCACCTCCTCCCAAAGCTGGCCTTGGTGATGAAGAGCACAGCTGTCCCTAGCTTAGTGGGGACCCCGGACCCAGCCCCAGGGGCAGCTGCAGGAAAGCTGCCCTCAGGAGTCCCCTCAAGTTCCCCCTCCTCCCTGAGCCTGGCCCCCGGCTTTCTATCCCTGGATGTGCTAGGTGACCCTGGGCAAGCCACCTGCCCTCCCAGAGCCTCGGTTCTCCCACCTGTGTGGTGGGACCACTGATCTCACAGCCCAGAGAGCAGACCCCAGCTTGCTGGGCCCAGTGACTGCACCACTCTGAGCCTCAGTTTCCCCTGCTATGAAATGCCTGGGAGCCCCGGGAGGTGCTACTCCCCTTGGGCCCCAGCCCTTTCCCAGGCATCTCCCTGTGGGTCCACCCTCACTCTAGAGACCCCCCACATCCATGCTGATCTGGGCTAGATCCCACCAAGATACCAAGACCTCCCCCCATTTCCCCATTTCCCCACCACCCCTACCCACTGCCCAACAGCCACCCGTGCATGGATGCACACACCCACACTCACACTCACACACTATTCCTCTTCCCACCTGCTGTCCAGCCCGTGTTTGGGTACCTGCTGCCAGGCAGAAGGAAGGTCCCACGCAGGGCCAGGCGGCTGGACCACCTTTCAGGATCCACCCCCAGAGGCTTAACCTGCCAGCCCTGGTCCCCGCTGCCTGCCGAGTGAGCTGGAGAGTGTGGGAGGCTCCCAGCCCATCTCCTACGGCAGGGCAGGGCAGGCAGCTAGTGCGGAGAGGGAGGGACCGGGTGTGTTTGGTGGGGAGACACCCCCCTCCTGCCCCAGCTGGGCTCCTCCCTCCTCCCTGAGCTTGACTGGGGATGACGGAGGATATATGTGAGTCATGGATTTCTCAGAGGGAGACCAGGAGGGGGCAGGGCTGAGAGCGCTGAGGCAGTGACCCTGGGGGATGCCCATGACTCAGCGCCGGGCAAGGGGGCACCTCAGCCTCACCCCTCATCCAGGCAGACAGACTTCAGGGACAGGCAGGGACCGGGGATCACTCTGCTTCCTCAGCCTCCATCTGTGGCTTCCCAGGGCCAATATCCCCAAAGTTCCCACAGAGCGGCCAGGGTTGCCATGGCAACAGGGTCCTTGGATGCTGTCCACCCACCCCCCAGGTCAGGGCAACAACTGCCCTTTCCTGAAGGAGAGTCCAGCCTCCTTGGCAGCCGACGGGAGCCAGTGCTGACCAGCAGAGCGGAAGGCAGTCAGGAGGGAGTGGGAGACAGGCAGCCAGGCAGGAAGCCAGCCAGGCCACGCACGACGGACCGGCTGACCCACGTCCCCTCTCGGGGGTGACCCGTCTCCCCTCTCAGTGCTCCTCAAGCACCCGCAGTTTCAATATCCCAAGTCATTTTGGACTCTGAGACCCCAGGGGCTTCTGGAAATGGCCTCCTTTAATCCATCTGCTGAGCCAAAGGGGAAACCGAGGCCTGGTTGAAGAGCCATTCCCAATGGCCCCAAAAGCTCAGAGAGTGGAAATGGGCCATGCCCCATCCCCTTTCTGGTCATTCATCTGTCAGCAGTGCCTCCTGCTGCTGGGGTTCAGCGCCCTTCTCAAGTCAAGAGGCTTTGGATAACTCACACTCCCTGCAGAGGCTCCCATCTGCCCTCCTCCAAGCAATGAGGATAGATGATTCCTCAGTCAGACATGCTGGGAGGATTTTACAGTGTCAGAAGGGTGAGTGGTGACAACAACAGTAATTACACTCGCTGATCACCGTCTGCATTCCAGCTCCAGAGCGCCCCTGGCAGTGGAGAGAAGTCAAACCTGCTGCTCAGACTAGCGCCGCTGCCCGCTACTTGCCAAGCCCTCAATAAATACTCCCTGTGAATGTGGTGATGAAGTAGAGGGAGCTTAAGGCAGAGACATGCAGCTCAGAGATGAGAATGAACCTGCCCAAGATCACACAGCAGGGAGGTGCCCGAGTTGGGATGGCTCCATAGCCAGGTCTCCTAACCACTCAGCAATCCGGCTCCCCAGGCCTCAGCCTGGGGCCTGGACACGTGGATGCTTGGGGAACTTGAGATTCCTTCTCTCCGGCAGAGATCTGCCTTCTAAACGAGGGGGCCTGGAAAAGCTTCCCAATGCCACGTGGAGGAAGAATGAATGGAACGTCTCAGGCAGCCTGGGAGCCGGGGCTGTCGCAGCTGAACTGCACTCCTCACCTACCCGCCTGAAATCAAGCTGCAGAAAGGAAGGGCCACAAAGCCACCCTGTGAGGTCCAGGGAGGCCACAAGGTGAGAGCTTCCAGAAAACAGCACTGTGCTCCCCACATTCACAGCCCCCAGTCCATGCTGTGGGCCAATGCCTGGGGCAGGGAGGCACCATGAGCACTGGGCCCATGTCAGGCCCTCTGCTCCCTCCTGGGGCTGAAGTGGGAGCTCCCTTATTGCCAAAGCAGCAGGGACCAGCCTAAACTGGGGGGCCTACTAACAAGGCAGGACGAGTTATCCAGCAGAGGATGGGGAGTCCCTGACATACCACCACCTCTGCCTCAGTTTCCCCAAGTTCAGTCTTTCAGGGCCCGATCAATTGGTAACCGGGGCAGCCTCAGCTGTTCCCCAGGGACCAAGCCCACAGGGCAGCTGTCCCCCCCGCCCCACCACCACACACACACCCCACAGAGGGTGCCAACGAGAAGAGCACAGATGGAGAGTTGAAGGCACCACTCTCTCTGCAGATGGCTGAAGAGAGTGCAGAGCCAGCTGCCACTCTGGCCACATAGGAGAGGCCTGTGGGGTCGCCTGGCTGGGCAGGAGTTGGCTGCCCAGCTCTGCCTGCCTCTCTCACCATCTGGCTTTGCAGAGACCTACTAGGAGCTAGGGGCAGGCAGGTGAGGAAGCAGGCCCCAGCTCTGAGTCTGGCTAGGGAGACAAGCCTGGCTGTCATCACAGTGATACCCAGAGTTGGTATTCAGCATCCAGGGGGTCTCTGGGAGTAAACGGGGAGAAATTCAATGAATTATTAAACACAACACTATCTGTTATGAGTGCTGATAACAGGACTAATAATAACCTGCTATGTCTGGAGGTTTTATGGTGTCAGATGCTCTGCTTATGCAGATCATTCTCATTTTATCCACACAACCCTGTGGGCTGGGTACCACTTGTATGTTAGAGATGGTCAGAGACATGAAGTAACTTAGCCAAGATCGCACAGCTTGGACCTGGCTGGGCCTCCAGGTGTGTGGGCTGTAACCAAACACAGGACACCAGGGATCTGTCCCCTGTTAGGCACTTCATCTTCTCCTTTGGTTTTCACAACAGTCTATCCCCACTTTACAGAAGGGGAATCGAGGTACAGGGAGGTACCCATGCCTTTCTATAACAGAGCAGAAAGCTGAAGGTGCAGGAAGCCCTTCATTTGAGGGACAGAGGAGAGGGGGCAATGCTGCTGCCCCCTCTCTGAGCCCGGAGTCTCTGATCACAGACTCTGGGTTCAGGCCAGCTGGCCCCTACTCCCAGCGGGCCAGCTGGATGACTTGGGCAAGCATCTCTCCATCCATTTATCTCCTCGCCTGCCAAGTGGGGACCAAAATAGCACCTCCTATTGGGGCAACTAAATGAGGCCACATGCGTAAATCTTACAGCCCAGGCCTGGCAGACAATGGGCACCCTGATGCATTGGCCAGGACACTGTCATTCAGAGTGGCCTGCAAAGGAGGCAGAGAGGGGGCTGCCAGGGAGGTAGGAGATCTCCAAGAACATGACAGCCTCAGGACAGGGATAAGAGGTTAGGGCATCCTTATTGTCTGCTGTGACTGAGGCCTGGGGGAGTAGGAAGACATGGTAAGGCTGGGAGGGTTAGGAGGAGGTCTTCAGCCCCTTGTTCTACCTCTAACCTTCCAGCCAGAGCAACAGCATTTAGTGGGAACCAGCATAGCAAAGAGTGAAAAGCTGTCCCCACCTGTGCAAATGGCCATCAGCAACCACTGCCAGCTCAGAAGTGGGTTTTTTGTTTGTTTTCGAGACAGGGTCTCGCTCTGTTGCCCTTGCTGGAATGTAGTGATGCAATCATAGCTCTCTACAGCCTTAATCTCCTGGGCTGAAACGATCCTCCCACCTCAACTTCCCAAGTAGCTGGGACTATAGGCATGTTCCACCACACCAGGCTAACTTTTGTATTTTTTGGAGAGACAAGGTCTTGCTACATTGCCCACACTAGTCTTGAACTCCTGGGCTCAAGCAATCCTCCCACCTTGGCCTCCCAAAGTGCTGGGATTACAGGTATGAGCCACTGCGCCCAGCCTCAGAGGTGGGTATTTTTAGACAAGAGCTGTTCACATCCAGGCTTCTCCCCTTGCAAGCTGAGTGACCGTGTAAATCATTGAGCACAATGCCTGGCACACAGTAGGTGCTCAATAAATCTTGGCCAACATCATTATTATTATCATAAAGCCCACATGAATGCCAAAGGCCCAGCACTCCACCATTTGCAGCTTGCAGAACCCTTTCACATCTACTACCTCCTCCACAAAACAGTGATGATCATTCCCATTTAACAGAGATGAAAACTGAGGCTCAGACGGAGGACCTTCCCAAAGCTTTGCAGCAAGTCGGCAACAGAATCAGGACCTGAGCTCAGACCATGTGTTTGGCGGCCAGTGTTCCCAGCCATCTCCCTGCTATCTCCTGTGGGAAAGCCTCCGGGACACAGACGTGGGGGTACCCACAGTCCCATGATAACGCCATCTCCCATCACACCCGCCCCGGGGCCCGACAGGGATTGCGTTGCACATGTGACTCAGCCTCCTTCACAAAGGGAGCTGTGTGTCTGGTTCCCTAGGCCTGCCTCCCCCACCCACTGCCCATCCCCCAGTCAGGGAAAGAGCAGGGAGCCTGGCCTAGCCGAGATGCGGGGGAAGCAAGGTCATCCTCACAGCTAAAATGGGACAAATCTAATGGCGCTTCAGGTCTAGCCTTGGGATGCAAGAGGTTGGTGCCAGTTCAGATGATAGAATGAAAGGCTGGGCACACAGGAGGGGCGAGCGTGCCCAGGTCCAAGCCTATTTTCTGATACCTTATTTGGAGCTCCAAGGACAGACTCCATCTAGCTGGCTCCCTTGGTGAGTGGAGCCTGGGCAGGTGCCCTGTCCATATTTAACCTGCATCTGGTTTCAAAAGCGCTGGAGCTTGTGGTCAGGGAGGAGGCACTGCCCGGATGCCAGTCAGGCTCCTGTGTCCACACCTGGCTACAGCACTGGCCTCTATCCACCCCACCCCCCAGAAGGTTCCAGACTTGGAGCAGGTGGACCTTTGTTGAACACTTATACTGTGCTAGGCAGGTGACTTGCATTTTCCCCCACAACTCTGTCAAGGAGGATTTGCCCCATTTGTGAGAGGAGAAGACTGAGACTCAGAGAGGGAAAGGGGCTGACAGGTCACACAGGGTTAGAGCTGCCTTATTTCAGTCCTGCTTTTCCCTTCCATACCCACTTCTTGGTTCCAATGGCATCTTGACCACCTGCCAACAAAAAATGGCCTTGAGCCTGATGCAGGCAGACGTTCTCCCTCCCCCAGGGTCACCCTGTCCCTGCCCTGCCGGGAAGGGGCCACTGCAGAATGCAGTTCCTTAGGGTTCAGGCTGGCTGGGCCTCCAAGGCCCACCCCCGTCTGTTGACCTCCCCAGCGGGGAAGGCACGCCTGGGTGCCCCGCTGCCCGAGATAGAAGGTAGGCTGCATGGCCACCCCCTCTTCCTAAGCATGACGGAATGTCTGACCTTTTGCCTACCTCCCAAGAGCACTTGGCAGGAAGGTTGGATCCATCCAGAATAGGTCATTCTGGCCATACCCCTGCTCCCAGCCTTCAGAAGCCCCTGAGCCCAGAGCAAGGTTGGGCCACCTCTAACAAACCTTTTCCTCACCCAATCATATGCCTGCCAGCCTGGGCCCCTCTTGCAGTGTGCACGGCTGGGCGTCCAGAAGTCTGGGTTCTTGGGTGAGACTACACATCCCTGGATGTCACAGTGTCCTTTGCAGCTCAGGGGATTGGAGCCAGAAGCACAGCCCCTCCTCTGAGTGTGGCTCCTGGGAGGATCCCTGCCTGGCGCCCAGCTAGAGCAGCCTTGTCTGGAGGAGCGCCAGTGGTTGGGAGGCTCCAAACTGCCCATCACTCCACCTAGATGCTACCAGCGTCACCCTAAAGCCCTCCGAATAGCCAACCGTGAGATTTTGCAGCAAATTTGACCTTTCTGTGCCTCAGCATTCTCATGTGTAAAATGGGGATATCCACCTATCTTAGAGAACCTGTCACTGCCACTGCTGTATGTTTGGTTTAGCATGAACTCCCCACTCTCTCTCTCTCTCTTTTTTTTTTAGATGGGATCCTGCTCTATCACCCAGGCTGGAGTGCAGTGGTGCAATCAGAGCTCCCTGCAGCCTCAAAAGCCTGGGCTCACATGATCCTCCCACCTCAGCCTCAAGAGGAGCTGGGATTACAGGTGGGCCACCACGCCCAGCTTGGGTTCTCTTTTAAAATCCAAATTCCCCCAGTGGAGAATTTGACTCCTCTGTAGAAGCCTCTCTTCCTGAACTAGGGGTCCCAGCCTTGGCATGGGGTCAGCAAGACCCCTTACCTCAAGACCATCCCAGTTGCTGCTCTTGCCTCTAAAATTGTGCCTCTTGCATCAGCAGCATCCTTGGCCCTGGCCTGTGAGGTGTGAGTGGCAGCTGCTTGGATGCCAGGCCTGGGTCAGGTGCCTCTCGTCAGGCAGTGAGGCATCATCGCTCCTGTGCCAAGGGAGCCAAATAAGACCCAGAGAGGTTTAGTGACTACCCACAAGGCGGCACGGCAGTGTGCAAAGATGGCAGGACTTGGTCCATCTCGAGAGGACCGTGTATCACCTCGCTCAATGCCACAGTGTTCCTGGATGTCAGCTTTGATCTCCCTGTGCACCCCACCTCCACCCCCAATTCCCTACACACATACACACACCCCATCAGTGCCCAGCACAGAATGCGTTAAGGTGTTGGCTACAAGAGACCTCCCACTGGGAGAATCATAAAGAGGGCGCCACTGTTTCCTCACCTGGACACCAGGACTGCCACCACTTCTCTCTTGTTAAAATGAAGAGCTGCAGTTGAAACTACTTTGTGGAAAGCCCACGGAGCGCCCAGCCCCCCAACACATCCCAGAAATGCCGCCTTCTGCATGTGCCTGTGCCCAGCAGCCAGGAGCCCCTGGGGTCTCCCCCTAAGTGCTGAGGCACAGATGGCTCAGAAGGCGTAATGGAGCAATGATGATAGCCACTCATTAGCAGGCGCTGCCTAATTAACAGAGGGAATGTGGGGGGCCCATTTGCTGCCCACACGCCCCAGGGAGCCAAGTTGGTAGAGAAGGCACGGTGCCAGCACCCCACCCGCAACTCCAGACACCCACCTCTGGCTGGCTGGCGCGTGTGGCCCGTGAGACCAGGGGAGGGGCCTACTGCTGCAGCTTATGGGTTTACAGACCAGTGCCCCTGCCTCTCCTTCATGGAACAGACAGGGAAACAGGCCTGGAGGGAAGGGAAGCCTGGCCCAGGGTCCCACAGGAGGCAGTGGCAGGGCCGGGCCCCTTCTTCCAAGACAGTTCCCTGTTCCAAAGAGTCCTCAGCCACCATCGAGGGGCCTGGCCCAGAGAAGACAAGCAGCCGGTGGAGGGAGGGACCGTTTGAAGTTCTCCTCCTGCCTCTTGCAGCCAGGGCAGGGAGGGCTGTGCTGCTGGGTGCGGGGAACTAGGGGGAGCAGGGGGACCCTCTGCTGGCCACTGGCCAGGCACACCCCCAGGCCTGCACCCCGTTCCTTCCACTTGGCTCGCCAGGGGAGGCTGCCTTCTTCCCCCGTCAAAAGTCAAACAACCTGGGCCAACCTGCTCCCAAACCAGTTTCTGTGCGATCCCAACAGGAAGCTGCTCAGGGCGCTGCAGAAAGCAGGCAGGAGGCTTCAGGTCCTGCCGCCCGCCTCCCGTCCACGCTCAGGCTCCACAGCGTCACCCTTGCCCTGTGTCCTGCAGTGTCCTCCTCTGGACACCGGGAACACACCTCACACCTGCCAGCTTCCCGGTGCCAGGATGACCACTATGCCAGCATGCCCAGTCACGCTGTGCACTGCAAGGGGTAACCCCAGAACAGCCAGGGCCTCCACTGAGAGACGCCTAGTACCCTGAACAGGCCAAGGGCCAGGCCAGACGCATCGGGACCCTCAGGGCATTGAACTAGACCTGAGGGATGGCCAAGGTCAAGGGGACAGGCTGGCAGCGGCACCCCACTTATCTTTCCCACTCCTGTCCCCCACCCATCTCTTACCTCCAGGTCTGGGCAGGTCCCTCACCGGCCTATGCCTGTGTGGCCTGCTCCTCCCCTTCCACCTCCTCCCAGGGCCAAAGGCACCCAGTCTGAGCTTGTCTGGGCTGGCGGGCAGCCCCAGGTGAGGCTCCGCCTGCCTGTCTCGTTCCATTTCCGGCTGCCCCACAGTCACTGCAGCTGCCACCCTCTCTTGTTCCCAGGTGTCCTTGCAGGGGCCAACCTGGCCCTTAGGTGCTGAGTCCCCCCACCCCTCACCTCTCCATGGACTTCAGCGCCTCTTTTCTGGGAAGCAGAGGCTGCTGGATGAGCCTGGGGGCGTCCTTGGGTGTTTCTGGGTCTCAGAGGCTGCCCAGGGTGTTGGGAGATGCTGCCCTCCATCCATAATCTGCCAACTCTTTGTGAGTTTCTTCCTACCTCCTCCCTCAGTCCAGGCCCCGCCTGGAATCCTGGGCCCAGACTCACCTGCCTGTAATAAAAACAGGCCCCAGCCAGCAGGGTGGGGTCAGGAGGCGGGAAGTGAGGGGGATGGGGAGTCCTACTTGTTCTGCTCTCTGAGTGTCCAGGCTCCTGCAGGACACCGGACAAAGGGAGAACTGAGGTAGAAAAAGGGGCAGGGATGGAAGCCTCTTCCTGGAAAGAGCTCAGCGGCCACTGCTCCAGGCGTCCTGGGACGGTGCTGAGTGGAGTCCTCCAGGCAGGCCCTGGCCCACTCACCCCTAACCCTGCCTCCCTAGCCCCTGCCCCACCCTTCACTCCTTGTCTCAGTCCGGCAATTCTCCAGGGGAAGTTTCTCAAGCTCTCACACCCAGGCACCCCTCCTCCAGATGCTTTCTGATTCCTACGTCACATCCCCAACATTGAGAACACCGTCTGAGCCCTGCCACCCCTTCTAAAAGCCATCCGGGCAATGGCTGATTTATTCTACAAAGTCTCTATCAGGTGCCACTGTGGGTCACAGCTGGTGCGAGGTGCTGCATGCACCTAAATGGAACCTTCCCTCACCTCCCCTCAGCCCACTGCTTCTCCCACAGTCCCCCAGGCTCCCCCTCAACTGGGACCAACCCCTAAGTGTGGGAATTCTTTCTTTCCTGATCTGTGTGCCCTGCTAGCGCACCAAACCCGAGAACCAGCACAGGGCCTGGGATTGAGAAATTCTGGGTGATTGATGGGTGAAGAAGTGTGGGAAGAAAGCATAGACAGTGGATGGATGGAAGTGCGGACAGGCAGGGGATGCACCAGGCCTTCAGCGAGTGTCTATTGAGGGCCTGCTGTGCACCAGGCCCTGTGCCAGGCATGGGGGATCCTGCAGCCAAGAAAACACAGAAACCTCTGCCCTCAGAACTGTGGGCAGAGATACAAGAAATGAATAAGCAAATAAGTATTAAATATATCCAGTGGCAGTGGGGTGCAGTGGCTCACACCTATAATCCCAGCACTTTGGGAGGCTGAGGCAGGCAGATCACCTGAGGTCAGGAGTTCGAGACCAGCCTGGCCAACATGGTGAAACCCTGTATCTACTAAAAACACCAAAAATTAGCCAGGCATGGTGGCACACACCTGTAGTCCCAGCTACTCAGGTGGCTAAGGCAGGAGAATTGCTTGAGCCCGGGAGGAGGAGGTTGCAGTGAGCTAAGATTGTGACACTGCACTCCAGCTTGGGTGACAGAGTGAGACTCAGTCTCAAATAAATAAACAAATAAATCCAGTGGTAAGACTTATGGAGCAAAATTAAACCAGGAAAGGGGAAAGAGTGATGGAGGTGGGGTGGGGCAGCTTAGATGCTCTCTGGGAAGGGACACGTGAGGACTGAATATGGTGAGGAAAGTGGCCTTTGGGATATCCCTTGAGGCCAGGGCTTGCACTTTGGGAGGCGAGACGGGCGGATCACGAGGTCAGGAGATCGAGACCATCCTGGCTAACACAGTGAAACCTCGTCTCTACTAAAAAAAAAAAAATACAAAAAACTAGCCGGGCGAGGTGGTGGGCGCCTGTAGTCCCAGCTACTCGGGAGGCTGAGGCAGGAGAATGGCATAAACCTGGGAGGCGGAGCTTGCAGTGAGCTGAGATCCGGCCACTGCGCTCCAGCCTCGGCGACAGAGCGAGACTCCGTCTCAAAAAAAAAAAGAAGCAAGGAGGAGGAGGCCAGCTCGATTCCATGGCTGAAGAAAGGAGCTGAGGTAGAGGTGAGATGCAAGAGGTGAAACAGGGATGGGTGGACAGATGGTTAGATGGGAGCAGAGGTGAATCCAGGTCTGCTGGAGCCAGGTCTGGACTGGAGCCCTCTCTGACTCCCCAAGGTGGTAAAGAAGGGGTATCTGCTGGCCACAGCCCAGATCCATTCCTGGAGACCTGCCCAGACCCCACTGGCATTCCTAGTCCCAGCTCCCTCTTGCCCCTGTTCCCCATGGCAAATTCCCAACAGCGGATGCCACCTTCACTGCACCATGGGCCTGCAGGCCTGCTCTGCCCTACGAGTCTCCTGCTTGAGTACGGACAGGGTTGGGGTACCAGAAGGGAGTCGGAGTATCAGAGAAAGGGGGATCTGCGGGATGACAGCCTGACCTCTAGGCTCCGGGGTTTCCCCACAGCCCCAGAGACGCCACCTACCCTGATAAGGACACCAGGGGAGTCCCAGTGACTTCCTGTCTACCCGCTGGCAACTCCTCCACCCCTGACACCCATGCTCCATCCCCCATGCCGTCTAGCCTCAGGGCCCCTGGCTTGTGATAGAGCAGCAGGGGCTGGGCCTGAGACCCTGGGCTGGGACCTTCACTTGCTAGGTGCACCTAGGTGCTAGGTTTCTTAACCTCTCTGTGCCTCAGATCATCTAGTAAATGAGGGCACATGCCTTTGCCTTGTTTGCCTTCTAAAAGTAAAGGGAAGAAGCCAGGCACAGTGGCTAACGCCTGTAATCCCAGCACTTTGGGAGGCTGAGGCGAGTGGATTACCTGAGGTCGGGAGCTCGAGACCAGCCTGACCAACATGGTGAACTCTGTCTCTACTAAAAATACAAAAGTAGCAGGGGTGGTGGCGCATGCCTGTAATCTCAGCTACTCTGGAGGCTGAGGGAGGAGAATCACTTGAACCCAGGAGGTGGAGGTTGCAGTAAGCTGAGATCGTGCCATTGCACTGCAGCCTGGGCAACAAGAGTGAAACTCTGTCTCAGATAAATGAAATAACATAAAAAATAAATAAAGGGAAGAAAAGAGACAGGGTCAGGAAATTGCTTCAGCAGGTACCTAGGGAGCATTTGTGAGGTGAGGGCTTTGTCTCTGGGACTCCTTCCCCACCACCAATCCAGGACCTAGCCCAGCACCCCTGGGATGAAGGGGTAGAGCCAGAGAGTGTCCAGTTCTATGTCTGGTGGCCGCAGATGATAATAATAGCTATTATGTAATCCTGGCAACCAGGCACTGTGCTAGGCCCATTACAGGGATCAGCCCAGGGACTCCTCACCATACCCCAAGAGGCAGAAGCCACTTTACAACTTTTTTTTTTTTTTTTTGAGATGGAGTCTCACTTTGTCCCCTAGGCTGGAGTGCAGTGATGCAATCTTGGCTCACTGCAGCCTCCACCTCCTGGGTTCAAGCAATTCTCCTGCCTCATTCTCCCAAGTAGCTGGGATTATAGGCTTGTGTCACCACACTTGGCTACTTTTTGTATTTTTAGTAGAGATGGGGTTTCACAACGTTGGCCAGGCTGGTCTAGAACTCCTGACCTCAGGGAGCCACTTTATAATGTGGGTTTCACAGATAGGGCACAGGGGGTTCAGGAACACAACAGAGGTTCCACCCAGGCAGTCTGACTCCAGAACTCCCACCAGGACTCCAGGCCCCTTATAGAGCCAGTCTCAGCCTGCACACCCCTCACCCCCACTCAGTGGAGGGCCTCAGGAAATGCAGACTCCTTCCCTCTTGGGGCACTTAGGAGGTGTGGAGGGGCAGGAAGGGTCCCCAGCTCTGACATCTCGTGCTCCAGCAGGGCTGCAGTCTCAGCCTCCCTGCTCCCTCTGAGAGCTGGTGCTGTCCACAAGGTCAGGGGGTGAGCTACCTGTCTCAGAGGGAAGCCAAGGAGTTGTTCAGCTAGGGCATTGCAGATAAGACACTTGCCACATCTACAGGGAGGTCTAAATGGTCTCTAAAATCTCTTCCTACTCACAGGTTATTTCATTTGGGCCATTTTTCACTAATTCATGTATGCATCCACTAACCTGATATTTGCACAGCAACTACTGGGTACCAGGGCCTTAGATTTATTTAGAAAACAAACAGTCCACAGAGCAGGCAGCAGAGGCGTGATGAGCCTTGGGGCTCTGGAGCAGACCATCTGGGTCGGCATCCAGCTCCACTGACCGGCTGGTTTATCTCCCTTAGCCTCAGTCTGCTCATCTGCAGAATGGAGGTGATAGCAGTATCTATCCATGGAGTTGTGAGGACTAAACGAGACAATGCTAAGCGCTTCCACCTATGGCTGGCACGTGGCTGAGTGCTCAGTAAACATCTGCCACATCAAAATCCAGAGGAGAATTTAAATTACTAACCTTTGGGCCGTGCGAAATGGCTTACGCCTATAATCCCAGCACTTTGGGAAGCTGAGGTGGGTGCATCACTTGAGGCCAGGAGTTTGAGACCAGCCTGGCCAACATGGCAAAACGCTGTCTCTACTAAAAATACAAAAAAGTAGCCGGACATGGTGGTGCACACCTGTAGTCCCAGCTACTTGGGAGCCTGAGGCAGGAGAATCACTAGAACCCAGGGGGCAAAGGTTGCAGTGAACCGAGATTGTGCTGCTGTACTCTAGCCTGGGTGACAGAGAGACTCTGTCTCAAAAAATAAAAATAAAAATAAGTTACTGACCTTTTAAACCATTCTGGCTGCAGTATTTCCTCCTCATATTAGAACAATAGGAAAACTTTCCTCCATTCTGGCCACATCTGGAAGGTGGTCTCCATGCCACTGCTCTGCAGCCAGCACTAGGATCAGCCCCACCATCCTCACCATGCTTTCTAGAAAGGAAATGGTATTATCATTCCTCCTGCAATCAGTTCATCAGATCAGTTCTCCACTCTCTGTATCCTGTGGTCACACCCAAGTTCTGTCAATACGTGATTATCCATCTGTGCACTGTCCAGGGTCTGACTCCAGCCCTGGGTCTATCACTCTCCAGCTGTGTGGTACTGAGCAGGTCAGGGCCCTCCTCTGAGCCTCAGTGTTCCTCATCTGTGAAATGGGGATAATGACAGGACCTGTCCTGCTGTGTTTTCAAGCGAATCACATGAAGACACCTGGGGCAGAGGGGACACAGAACCACTCTGAAACACGCTGTGCCAATCGAAAGGCTCCCCTGACTGACCCAGCAGCTCTGAGGAGTGCCTATCCCCGTTTTACAGACAAGGAGATGGAGGGTGACCGAAAACAACTCAGAGCAATCCACCAAGCCTCCATGAGTCAGTAGCATCAGGCCGCTTCCATGTGTTCCGTGACACTGCAGAGCTTTTCTGGCATAGCATCGGGGGCCTCTCCAGGTTTGCCCTGTGTTTTGAGTTACCTGAGTTCTGCCAAGGTTGAGATAGGAGCAACTGAGTCACCTCTTCTGGGGGCATTTTCAGCCAGGCCTCCCCATGCCTCCTCAGAGTCAACAGCTGCTGTGTCAATTACACAGAGGAAACAGGTGAAAACCAAATGTCAAGACTAGGGGCAGAGGCTGTGGCCTAGAACAAAGCAGTTCACACTGAGCATATCCCTGGCACCCAGTGGCTCTCCTCCCAGCCCCAGAGCAGGCCTGGCCTACCCGCAGATCTCTTTCTGGGACCAGATATCCCTCCTGGCTCCTGATCTCCCTACTGTCATCTCTGCCTAGAGAAATGCCATCCACCCCCCTTTATGGCCCAGTTCAAGTGCCCCTTCTTCTAAGAAGTCCTCTTGGAGTTCCCCCATCCTCTTTTATGGGAAGTCAGGCTCTGAACCCCTGAACCCCTGAACCCCAAAGTCCCACATCCCTTTACTTATAAGAATACTGACATCTAACAGTCCCAAGCACTTCTCTGTGCCAGGCCCATTCCTAAAACTGCATAGATTGATTTATTTAATCACCATAACAATCATTTGAAGGGAATTACATAGGGGGTTATAGACAGGGAGACTGAGGCTTAAAGAGATTTAGGAACCTGCCCCAGAGCACACCAGCAATCAGTGCCAGTGACAGGACTTGAATCCATATCTCTGTTGGACCATAGGTCCATGATTTATCTCTAGGTCATACAGTTTCTCAGTGAATGTATTTTATTCATTCATTCAACGAACATTTCCTAAGCATCCACCAAGTGCCAGGCCTCAAGCTGGGCTCTGCATACATGACAGAGCCCAGAAACCATCCCCGCCTTCATGGAGCTGATAGCTTGATGAGGAAGTAAGGTAAGAAATTAAACAATCAATGAAGTAATTAATCAAATAATTCAATAAATATGAAGACAAATACATGTAATGGGAGGGCAATTTAAAAAGCAACCTAAACAGCAAAAGAGTGAAAATGAAATGAAATAGAAAATTCACTTTAGCCAGGTAATTAGGGAAGGCTTCTTGCAGGAGGTGACGTTTGTAACAAGGTCCTGATGGATAAGGAGGAGCCAGCCTTGGAAAGAGCGGGCCTGGGGCTCAGCATACCAGGCAGAAGGAACAGCATGTGCAAAGGCTCAGAGTGAGGAATATCCTCAGCATGTTGGAGAAACTAGCATCTGGTAATTGTGACTGGAGCACAGAGGCAAAGGAGATGAGGGCAAAGAGCCAGGCTGTGAAGACAGAAACGGAAGTACAGTTTTAGTCCCAGGGCAGCAGGAAGCCATGGGTGGATTCAAACAGGGAGTGAGGGGACCGCTTTATATTTCAAGGAGGATAGCTGAAGGACTCAGCCCTGCTCTGATGAGATAAAGGCTATTGATCAATGCTAGGCCAAGCAGCCTCTCCTGCATGCCAGACCAGGCATAATTATCTCCACTCTTTTGTTTTTTAGTTTGCTTTCTTCATTGCCCTTTCATTACATGTATTTGTCTTCATATTTATTGAATTACTTGATTAATTACTTCATTGATTTTTAATTTCTTCTCTTACTTCCCCATTAAGAAATTGAACTGCTGGCTGGGCGCAGTGGCTCATGCCTAAATCCCAGCACTTTGGGAGGCAAAGGCAGGCAGATCACTTGACGTCAGGAGTTCGAGACCAGCCTGCCAACATGATGAAACCCGGTCTCTACTAAAAATACAAAAAATTAGCCAGGTGTGGTGGCGGACGTCTGTAATCCCAGCTATTCGGGAGGCTGAGGCAGGAGAATCACTGGAACCTAGGAGGTGGAGGATGCAGTGAGCCAAGATCGTGCCACTGCATTCCAGCCTGGACGACAGAGAGAGACTCCATCTCAAAAAAAAAAAGAAAAGAAAAAAGAAAAATAAATTCAGCCGCTAACACCACAGGATCCTGATAGCCAGAGGTCACTAAGGACCAAGCAGAAGCCTTACAGAAGCCCCCCAGGGTAGAGGGTAGGAAGGCAGCTCCCCTACCCCACTCCCAGGGAGGAGACACTGGAACTGGTTCACCCAGAGCAGCTGAAAGGCAGGCAGTCGGTCCACCCACCCGTGCAGGCCCTGCAGCCTTGGGCCCCTCAGTCCTGGACAGGCCAGAGCTGGCCTCCTCCACCCCACATTAGTGGTGGGCTGCTAAACATTAACAACTGGCTCTCTAAGTGTTGTTTGGATACCTATATTGCTATTTTTCATTTACATTAACAAGGAAAAAGGGAAACAGCAAAGATATGTCGGTATCTCATTTGTCCATCAATGACGTGAGCAATTTTTTGCCGAGTGGGATAATAGTCTTCAGATACTGGAATCTTTGCTGAATTTGATTTTGAACACAGATTTTGAATAGTTGGCTGAATCCAATCCAATAGTTGGCTGAAATCCAATGGTTTTCAAATTGTGCTGTTCATGATGTAACTGCTACAGACATGACACATCGATTGCATGGAATGTGCCGTAATAACATTTCACCACTGTCAACTCTATCTAGACAATCAACAAAACAACAAAGCAAGTCCTGATTTGTAACACTTGTAGATTTCCATGGTTTTAATATTCTCTGACTAGGTGCAGTGTCTGTAATCTCAACACTTTGGGAGGCCAAGGTGCGAGGATCGCTTGAGGCCAGGAGTTTAAGACCAGCGTGGGCAACCTACTGAGACTCGCCCCAATCTCTACCTAAAAAAAAAAAAAAAAAAGTTGTAATACATAAATACTTCTGCCATGGCCAATTGCAAGATAGCAAAGGAACACAGCATTTGGAAAAGGTGCACAGAAACTCACCATTCTTTCTACTCTACAAATGCAACAGATGGCAACCTCAAGAGCACAGAGGGATTCATTTGCTATGGCGATCACAGCAAAGGACTACAAACGAGGTGGCTTCATCAGAAATGTATTCTCTCCCAGTTCTAGACATTAGAAGTCCAAGATCAAAGTGTCGGCAGGGTTGGTGCCTCTGAGGGCTATGCAAGAGAATCTGTCCCACACCTCTCCCCTGGTTTCTGGTGGTTGGCTGGCCGTCTTTGGCACTGCTTGGCTTGTAGAAATTTCACTCCAATCTCTGCCTTCACCTTCACATGGTGCCCTCCTTGTGTGTGTGTGTCTCTGCCCGATTCCCCCATTTTATAAGCACACCAGTCATATTGGATTATGGCCCATGCTAATAAATGCCAATTAACTTGCTTACTTCTGTAAAGACCTTATCGCCAAATAAGCTCACATTCTGAAGTACTCAGGGTTAGAACTTTAACATATGAATTTGGGACAAAGAGGAACAGGATTCAATCCATTACAATGAATGATGGTAGTAAAATAATCAGAAAGTGTTTCATTCTGAGTATTTATTATCTTTTTAAATATACAGTCATGAGTCACTCAACAAGGACACGTTCTGAGAAATGTGTCATTAGGTGATTTTGCTGTTGTGCAAACATCATAGAGTGCCCTTAACCAAGCCTAGTGGATGCATTTTAAAATGTATATATTCTTACATGGAAAACCAAATGTCCCAGCACCATTACTGAATATCAATCATTTCCCCCTAGTTGATCTGCAAGGCCAATATCAAGTGCTGTATGTAGCTTTCTCTACAAGCCCCATATCATCTTATGGGACCACCATCATCTATGTGGTCTGTCATTGCCCAAAACATCATTATGCAATGCATGACTGTAATTTAATTTTGTGTATGTAATTTAATTCTTAACAGTGGCTATGTTTAACAACCAACTCACAAAATGCCTAAAAATTTAACCACCAGTTCTTGCTAGCCAAAACAGCAAGCTCCAGCACGCCCCTGGCCCTTGCCTGCCCTCAGCCTGTCCTGGGTCCCCATCTCACCTCCCTGCAGGTTCCTCTGAGCGGCAGGTCAGGAAAGCTGTATTCAGGTCCCACACATCTCCTCTGAGGACCCTCCAAAGCCTGGTCTCCTCCTACCCAGGAGGGGTCCTGAAGAAAAGACACTCCAGGGACAAGCTGTGGTCACAGGGCTGTCCAGCCTGACCAGTGGAGAGCTGAAGTTGTCCAAGTGCTCAGCTGAGCCAGGAGATGGCTCAGAAAGCACAACCCAGTTTTGTCCTCTGGGGTCACCAACCATCTCATTTTGCTGGGGACTGTCTCCGCTTAGCACTGAAAGCTCTGCCTCCCAGGAAATCCCTTAGTTCCAGTAAACTGAGAGAGCTGGTCACCCCCAGCTCATGGTCATGTGGTCACAACAAAAGGAAAACGCTTATACAATCGGCCCTCTGCACAAGTCGTGGGGGGCATGACTGAAGGACTTGAGCATCCTACAATTTGGTCCCCCACAGATATTGGGGGATGACTGTAATATAAAATTCAGGGAAATAAGCAGAAAACAAAGGCAATGTCTCCACCTATCTCAGGGACCTGTTTCCCCACTCAAAGACAGGGCTGCTACCCAGGGGCCACTTGGAAAAGCTCTGCACAGAGTGAACAATGATGTCAAATTGATGCTTCCAGGGCAAGCTGAGAGGTGGCAGGGATGAGAGGCAAGGAGAGGCAGCCCTGAGGAGGGGGCAAGCACAGGACCCTGGAGTTGGATTCCAGTCCTCACTCTGTGACCTTGAGGAAGTGACCTACCTCTTGGTGCCTCCGTTTCTCCATCTGTGACAGGTTTCTTCCTCACTGGGTGGTTGTGCAGCTTTAGTGAGATCAACCATAGACAGCACAGTGTCGGGCTTATTGCCAGCACTTAAGCAGTGCTTTTAGGAAGCCAAACCAACAGATAGCATTGTGCGTGCCTTTTTTTTTTTTTCCATTTTAGAATTGTTTCCATTATAGCTGTTCTAATGTTATTTGTGCAATCAAAACAAAACCAAACCAAACCCACAAGTATCTAGGTACATAAATCTGTGTAAACAGAATCTGAAACCAAACTTTGGACTGTGGTGGGGTTGCACTGGGGCTGCCCCCCAGCTGTCACAGCTGGCCCCAAAGCACGCCATACTTGGAGGCATGGCTTTAGAAGAGCTGACAGGAGATGCAGTGGTGCCTCCCTGAGGTTATGCCAACTCATGCCAGAACTAAAACCCAAGCAGGCAGCTCTGGCTGCTGAAGAAAGAGAGGGCAGGTGGGCGCAGCTCCTAAGACAGACAGGGTGTTTGTGTTTCCGGGACAGCCTGGCACAGACATGGCTCAGGCCCACCTCTGCAGCCTGACACAGATTCTATTCGCCCTGCAGACTGGTCTCAGCAGTTTGGGGCTGCTGTGGCCCCACAGGGAGGAAACTGAGCTGCACTGCACAGAAGGGGAAACCACGTCCCCCAGTTGCATAGGGATAAAGCCTTCTGCTTTTCCACTTGTCTCTGAATTCCTGTCCCAGTAATTAATATTCCTTGTGCAGGCTGGAAAGAGCAAAATACTTAGGGTGTAACATTCAAGGAGGTGCCCACCGTCACTGCCAATGGCCCTGCACCTCACTTTAATCTTCATGTGATTCTGTTAGGCAAACTCTATTATTATCCCATTCCATTGTCCAAAAAAGGAAAAAAAGAAAGAGAGAGAATAAGGCTCAGAGAGCTGATGTTACTTGCCCTGGGAAGTGACAGAGCCAAAATTCAGACCCAGACCCATCAGATTCCAGCACCTAATGGCTTAACCACTGGGCCATCCTTTCTCCTGAGCACATGGGTACCCAGGTGATCCTCAAGTGACCAGTGTGGCAGAAAGTACGCTGAGGTTGAGTGTGCAGGCAGCAGCTGCAGTCCCAGCTCTGTCCAGGCTCACCAGGTGACCTTGGGCAAGTCCCTTTTTTTCTCTGTGCCTCAATTTCCTTGTTTATAGAAGCTGGTGGCTGTGCTGGGCCGAGAATCACAAACTGCAGTGCCCACAGCCCCCAGGCAGCAAAGCTAACAAGAGCAGGAGGGGGCGGGGTGGGAGACAATAGGGAGTGGGGGCACCTGGGGTGAACTGGAGAGTACGGGCCACACTGGGAAGCACTGCCCAGCTCCAGTGAACTGTCACTTGAGGAAATATGAGCCCCATGTGGCCTGATCCTTCAGTTTTTTCAAGGAAGCCAGAAATTTAAAATTAATATGAAAATCTTAATTGTTATAAGTTGGGGATGAATTCAAATGGACGTAAAGCCTGTCTTAAGCCAAACAAAGCCTATCTAAGGCTAGATCTCACCCACGGGGCCTCCAGCAAGCAACCTCTAGATTCCATGTCAGAAGCTGTAAGTGTTCCTCAATATCCACCTCCCCTTTCTATATGAATAGAACCCCATATTTTCAGCTGGGTTCATGGCCTCCTAGAATAAAGACATTATTACCTAACGTTCCTTGCAACTAGGTGGCCACATGACCAAGTTCTGAAAAATAGGATGCGGCTGTAAGTAAAGTCTGCAACTCTTGCATCATGCCCTTAAAACAAAAAGAGGTGCACCCTTTTGGAGGAGCAAAAAGGGAAGGGGTATGAGTGCCCAAAGTCCAGGAGCCACCATAGCCACCTTGCAGCCTTGTCCCTCGCATGGGATGGAAGTAAACAGCTTCTTGTCTGTATGGGTTCTTACTCTGAGTTTGTTACAGCAGCCAAAGTCATAACTTACCTAGCAGAGGCTTTTTCAGGGATCTTCCTCAGGGCTCATAATTTTAAAGCCAGAAGGCTCCTGCAATCCTCAATTCCTACCCCCAATACTGCCCATGTACCCATTTTACAGATGGGGAGACCAAGGTTCAGAAAGGTGGGGAGTCTGTGACTTCATGAGTGAACAGCCTTTGTAAATGCAGACACATCATGAACAGGACCCTTCCTCTACCCCAAATAAAGCTACCGGGAGCTGACATCTGGGAAAAGGGACTACAAGGGTGGGGACCATGCCACCCGCACCCTCTCAGGGGCCACTGTGTGCTAGGCAAAGCCTTTCTTCACTGCTAGGGGCCCCTATAAGTCCCAGGCTTGCACCCTAACCCCGTATTTCTTTGCTGTCTGCCCGCAGCCCCCGAGCTCATGTCTCTCTGGGCTGAAGAGGCCTTCAGGACATTCTTTTTTTTTTTTTTTTTGAGATGCAGTCTCACTGTGTCGCCCAGGCTGGAGTGCAGTGGCACCATCTCGGCTCACTGCAACCTCCACTTCCTAGGTTCCAGTGATTCTCCTGCCTCAGCCCCCCGAGTAGCTGGAATTACAGGCATGTGCCACCACGCCCAGCTAATTTTTCTATTTTTAGTAGAGACACGGTTTCACCATGTTGGCCAGGCTAGTCTCAAACTCCTGACCTGAAATGATCCGCCCGCCTCGGCCTCCCAAAGTGCTGGGATTACAGGCATGAGCCACCGTGCCTGGCCCGCATTGGTAATTTTTTAAAGCTCCTTCCACCCCTATACACCCTCACCCCCACCCCCGCCTGATGGCCCCAGGTGACTGCAGGGTCAGGGCATGTGAGTCTGGTGGTTTCACCCTTAGGGTCCCGGGTATCCAGTGCTCGGCGCTTTGCCAGTCTCAGCCACTGGCTCAGACTTTCCCCTGGAGATATAGAGGCTATGGGGGCAGTGATCTGGAAGGCCAGCTGTGTAAAAGTCCCTGAGGGTCAAAGTCTAGACCCAGCAGTGGTGGAGAATAAAACCCTTGGCTGGCCAAACACTGGGAGGCTGCACCTGCCGCTCTGCAAATACGCCTGCCCCTGCCTTAGCAGCAGGAGGCCTCAGCCAGCCCTCAGCGGGAACCCAGCCAGGGCCACCCACCCCAGCCACGCTAAGCCTCTGCCAGAGTGAGAGAGGCCCGTGTAACAGTCACTCTCAGGGTGGGCCAGAGGGTATCACAGAGACAGCCCGGTCCTAGAGCCACGCAGATCAGGGGCTGGGTGCCACCTCCAGCACCAACTCATAGTGGCTTTGGGCAAGTCCCTTTTCCGTCTTGAACCTCAGTGGGCCTAGTTTTGGCAACTGTGCGGTCGAGTGTCCAGTCCAGGGTCTAGACCAGAGTCAGTGTCAGCAAACAGCCTTGTTATCAAGAAGCAACATAACAAGAAGAAAGGAGAAAAAAGATAAGCTGATTTTTCCTTTTCTGAGTGTTTGTAGAAGTCAACAGACAATGTCCAAGGTTAATAAATCAGGAAATGGCAGTATAAGCATATTATTTATGGCTCTGGAGGTAACTGCCACATGAGCTCAAACTATTAGAAGTGGTTGCCTCTGGGGGGGGGCTTGCAGGAAACTGGGGCTTTTCATTATAAGTCCTTTTTACCAGTTCATGTTTTTTTAATGTCTGTTTAGAATTATTTATTAAAAAGTAGGCCGGGCGCGGTGGCTCAAGCCTGTAATCCCAGCACTTTGGGAGGCCGAGACGGGTGGATCACGAGGTCAGGAGATCGAGACCATCCTGGCTAACATGGTGAAACCCCGTCTCTACTAAAATACAAAAAACTAGCCGGGCGCGGTGGCGGGCGCCTGTAGTCCCAGCTACTCGGGAGGCTGAGGCAGGAGAATGGCGTGAACCCGGGAGGCGGAGCTTGCAGTGAGCCGAGATTGCGCCACTGCACTCCAGTCTGGGCGACAGAGCGAGACTCCGCCTCAAAAAAAATAAAAAATAAAAAATAAAAAAAATAAAAAAAATAAAAAGTGACCCTGCCCCTCCAGTGTTGATTTTCCAGGTCATCACTGTTAACAGAAGTGTTTTTGGCCTATAAGGCCATGTACAGGATTAAGTGCTCAGACGGTGGAGTTGGGTTACCAGAGTTCAAATCCCTGCTCTGTAACTTACCAGCTGTGCCGCCTGGGCAAATTACTTAACCACTCTGTTCCTGTTTTCTCATATGTAGAATAGGAGTAATAATAATTCAATGCTCCTGGTATATACAGTAAATATTCAGTAACTGCAAGACATTTTATTATATATCCCTTTAACTCATATACGCAATTGTTTTACAAAAATAGAATTAGTGTGCTATACATAGTGTTTGCAACTTGCTTTTCTTTCTCTTGCCAAGTTATAACGGATATCATTTCAGCTTAGAATGTACAGTTCTATTTCATTCTTTTTAATTAATACAATAATTCCATTGCATAGAATGTAAAATTATTTAGCCGTAACCCTCTACTGAAGGAAATTTAGGGGTCCTATTCTTTAGTGTAATACACTTTGCAGTAATTAACATATATATTTTGGCACACATGTGGCTATTTCTAAAGGATAGATACCTAAAAGAGGGATTACTAGGTTATAGAACTGTGCAATTAAAAATTGTATAGATACTTGAGCCGGGGAGGTCAAGGCTGCAGTGAGCATGATGGCACCACTGCATTTCAGCCTGGGTGACACAGCAAGACTCTGTCTAAAATAAAAAGGCATAGACACTGCTAAATTGCTTCCCTTAAAAAGTAGTACCAATTTAGAGTCCCACCATTTCCATTCCAGTGTGAAGGTGATCTCTAGATTGGCAAAAAATTGTTTTAGTGTGCCTATTGTAATTCTGAGTGGAACCAAGCACATTTTGTAACTTCATCATCCATTTTATTTCTTCTCCTGTGAAACAAATGTTTATATCCTTTACCCAACTGAAAAAAAGTAATACTGTTTGTTTATTAAACTTCAAAAACATTTCAACATTCTAAACATACAAAAAATAATAATAACAGAATGTTGCAAATCGTGTTTAAGGACAGAAGGTTCCTGAACTTTCATTGCAGTGGCTCTTTGCTTTACTGACAATGAAGAGCTCTAGAGTTTGTTTAAAAACCACCACACTTAACTAAAAAACAAAACTAAAACTAAACACTTCTCACGCCAGCTGACCCCCCACCTTTTCCCCTAGCTAAGAATGGCAGCAGCAAGCTGTCACCATATACAGAAACAAGACAACTTGAAGCTAAATGAATGCCCACTGCAGTCAACCAGTCCAGCATCACGGTGCATGCCCTGAGCTATGGCCCCTCCAAAAGGCAGCTTCCCCACAGCCTCAACGCCAGACAAGAGCATCAAAGCTTGCCTCAGTTGTTTTATTCTTTTTACAAACTATAGACGTATGTAGTTGATAACTCAGGATTTCCAGCCAATAACCACATAGTTAACACCATCTTACAAATTATAAAAATGCTAGAAACATGGTTTTTTTTTTTTTGGTTGGGTTTTTTTTTTCATTTTTTTGGTTTTTTTCGCTCTGTCCCCCATGTTGGAGTGCAGTAGTGCAATCTCGGCTCACTGCAACCTCTGCCTCCTGGGTTCAAGCAATTCTAGTGCCTCAGCCTCCCAAGTAACTGGGACCACAGGCATACGCCACCATGCCCGGCTAATTTTTGTATTTTTAGTAGAGACAGGGTTTCGCAATGTTGGCCAAGTTTGTCTCGAACTCCTGACCTCAGGTGATCTGCCCACCTGAGGCTCCCAAAGTGCTGGGATTACAGGTGTGAGCCACCATGCCCAGCCCAGAAACATCTTTAAATGTCCTGTCACACCAACAGTAAAGTGCACAGAGTGAGAATATGAGAGTGCCTTCTCATTTTAAAATGTTTGGAGGCCGGGCATGGTGGCTCATGCCTGTAATCCCAGCACTTGGGGAGGCCAAGGCCAGTGAATGGCGAATGGTTTGAGCCCAGGAGTTCAAGACCAGCCTAGGTGACATGGTGAAATACCATCTCTACAAAAAATTTAAAAATTAGCCATGTATGGTGGCATGCACCTGTAATCCCAGCTACTGGGGAGGCTGAGGTGGGAGACTCGCCTGAGCCCAGGAGGTGGAGGCTGCAGTGAGCCGAGATCACACCACTGCACACCAGCTTGGGCGACAGAGCAAGACCCTGTCTCAAAAAAAAAAAAAACAACAACAACAAAAAATGGTTTGGAATTATGTACAACTTTGATACAGTTTCAGGGTGCTCTGGACACCCATGGCCACTTTATGTAAACCACTGACAGTTTCTAGAGCGCTCTGAGAGACTACAATATGATCGTGATCAAATTTGATAAGTAAAACTAATGAGGGCAACAGATACTTCTCAAATAAGAGATGAGTCAATTACAGCAGCAGTCCCCAACCTTTTTGGCACCAGGGACCGGTTTCACAGAAGAAAATTTTCCACGTACGGGGTCGGGGGTGGGGACAAGGGGGATGGTTTTGGGATGAAACTGTTCCACTTCAGATAATCAGGCATTATTTAGATTCTTCTAAAGAGCACTCAACCTATATCCCGCTCACACGCAATTTACAACAGGGTTCAGGCTCCCATGAGAATCTAATGCCACCGCTGATCCGACAGGAGGCTCAGGTGGTAATACTTGCTCACCCACCGCTCACCTCCTGCTGTGACGCCTCGTTCCTAACAGACCACAGGTGAGTACTGGTCCATGGACCAGGGGTTGGGGACCCCTGGATTCTGACACTCCTCTGCTCTAAGATATTGACAAGGAGATGGATAAACAGGTTTTTTTATTCATCCTCTTCCTCGTCTACCTTTTTCAGGCAATTTTAACTTTGGCGCCATCAAACTTTCCTTTAGACTTAGAGTCAGCAACACCCTTCTCACACTTCTTCAGTTCACTGCCTTAGTGATGTCAGGCTGCTTTGCACTGTCACTCAAGTTATTCCATATCTCACTCAGCTTTTTTGCCACATCTCCAATAGAGATGCCAGGGTTTGTGGATTTGTCCTTGGGGTGGAATTCTGAACAGAACAGGAAGAATCCAGATGGTAGCCTTTTGGGAGCTTTAGAGTCCTTCTTCTTGCCTCCCTTAGCTGGTCCGTAATCCTTTATTTCTCAATCATAGAGTACTTCATCCACCTCAGTCATTTCATCAGGTTTAGACTTCTCTTTTCCACACATTGCCTTCCACCTCTCAGAGCACTTCTTGGAAATTTCTGTGAAATTGACAAGTACCTCTGGGTTTTTCTTCCTGTGTTCTTCTCTGACAGCTGCATAAAAAAGGCATAAGCAGACATCTCACCTTTTGGTTTCTTGGAGGTCATCTTTAGCCATCCTGACTGTATTGTTCGCTAGTCTGGGCAATGCAGGGCACCTGCTTTACACATTTTTAATTGGGCTTTTTGCCACTTTCTTACTGATTCATAGGACCTCTTTGCATATCAGAAACCTTAATTCTTTAATACATATGAGCCAAATATTTTCCCAGGATCTTCTGCATGCTTTTAGCTAAATTCTTGGTGTCATTGGTCATAGAAAAGTTTTGCATTTTTATAGTTAGATGTAGTCTTTCTTTATGATTTCTGGTTTTCATGTCTTGCTTTAAAAGGCTTTTCTGATTGGAATTTATTTTAAAATGCTCTCCTATATTTTCTTTTTAATACTTTTATAGTATCTGTTTAACATTTAATTCATCTGGAATGTTTGTGTGCATGAACATGTTGTGAGGTAGGGATCTAATTTTTTGTAGAGTGAGTCTTTTTAAAAATTGATAAATAATAGTCATACATACTTATGAGGTACATGTGATATTTTGATCCATGCACACAATGCGTAATGATTAAATTAGGATAATTAGGATAACCATCACCTCAAGCATTTATTATTTCTTTGCATTGGGAACCTTCCAAATCTCCTATTCCAGCTATTTTGAAATAAACTATAAATCCTATTAACTATAGTTGCCCTACTAGGATCTAATTTTGTTTGCATCTAAATGGAGAACCAATTGTCCCAACATAATTTATCGATTAAGTCACCCCTTCCTGCCTGACTTGTGATGTCCCTTTGTCAAAAGCGTCTCTCTGTCATTTTATGCATTCTTCTTGTGGTTGGCACATGGCAGGACTCGTGAATGTTGACTTTAGGAGCAGCTGAAATGTCGGCTGAATGAGAGCGAACATACGCCACAGCGCAGCTGACCAGAGCTCACCTTGCAGCTCAGAACTCAGAACCAGAAATGAATATGAGTGGCTCCAACATCAGTTAATATTTGTGGCTTTGGTTTTGATGCTGTTTTCAAAACAACTTTGCTTACCTACAATAAAATTTCCACATTTTAAGTGTACAGGGTGATGACTGGTGACTTGGCAAACATGTACACTCTTGGACCAAACACGCCAACCAAATAATACAGAACACGTCTATCTTTCCAGAAAGTTCCCTTGGGACTCTTTGCAGTCAATTTCCCCTCCACCATCAGATAATCAGGCAACCATGATTATCTGAAACCACACGTGTGTAGCACGTTGATAACATTGTCAGAGAAATAAATAACCCAGCTGCAGCATGAGCTTGTTGGCTGAGGAGGAAGGCCAACTTCCCCTAAGTGGCAGGACTTCTCTCTTGAGGCCGACAAACTCCTCCCTGGGCTGGTTTGGTTAAGAAGAAATGGGATAACCCAAACCAGGTCTCCCCAACTTCAGGTAGGCAAGTTCTGTTCCAGTGGTTTTCAACAAGTCTAGAAATTGGCCAGATATTTACTTAATATTTTCTTCTAGATCAATTGGTCTTTTTACATGTAATTCAAAATGATCACTTTTAAAATAAAATATAATATCCCATTAAATGATGAAGGGCACATGCCATAATTAACAAAGGACTAGTGATTATGTAAAATGAAACATGAATCTTCTGTGCCATCTGAAATCACATGAATACTGCCTCAGGGGGCAACCACAGACATGAAAGAGGTAAGGGAAAAGCAGAGGAAGAATCTGGAACTTCATTCAGGTTGGAGGCTGGTGGTTAGAGGGGAGGCAGAGGGGCACAAGGGCTGTCTCAGCAGAGCTAAGGGGTGAGGGCTCCCTTTATCACTAAAGCAAAGGAGTTGCTTTGGGAACAAACCTGAGTCTATGCAATCCCTCCCTGCAAGGCCATGAGAAGGTAGAGAAACAGCCCCTTAGCTCATAGGTTCTAGGACCTTCCAGCCATAAAAGGAAACAGAGTGGTTTTTGAGGGGCCATTGAAGGGGAAAATACCTCTGGAGTCAGACAGACTGGGATTCACTTCTACTTAGGTGACACTGGGGAAGAGAGTAAGTAGAAAGGCCTCAGTTTTCTCATCTGTATAATGGATATAATAGTAGTACCTCATTGTAAGGACTGAAAGAAGTGTGGTTTATAAAGCACATTGCCCAGAAATGATAACCAGTCACCTTTCATTTGCCCTGGGATCCTGAAGGATACAAACACGTGGATATCAGCCTTTGCCCCAATGACTGAGTAGTTAATAAAATCAGTCCCCACTGAAAGAAGTGGGGCTGGCAGTCATGAGTTTTATTAATTAATTTCTCATTAAAGTTTTGCCAGTGGGAGCAGTTAACTGCCTGTAGGCTGGAAGCCCTAACTAAATGAGAATGGATTCGGGGGTTGGCCTAGAAGCAGGGCAAGATTTGGGTGAGCACAGGCTCTGGCCACAGTGGGTCTGCAGCAACTACTCCAGAACGCCTTGGCCAAGGCCTCTCCCAGTTCTGGCTTCCTCTGAGGGTGGAGGCAAGGGGCCTGCAAGGGCCTGGCAGAGGCAGGAAGCGTGCATCGGTGGGCTGGGAATTACTTTTTGCATGATTGAGCTGACCCTTTCCCAAGCCCTGTGCAAATTAGCTCCTGCAATCCCGCGGGGTCTGCCAGGTGAGTGCTGCTGCCACCTGCAGGCACAGGTGAGGAGTGCTCGGTGGTCAGGTCCTTGCCCCAGTGCCCACACTCAGCACTGCCCCTTCCCCCGCGGGAGCAGACGGAGATCAGGGCCACACACTAGGAGGGACCGTCACACCTTTGCCTGATGAGCAGGGCAGGAGGGGCTCTTCAGACTTATCTCAACTGTGCCTTACCCCATTTCACTGAGGGGGTGGGGAGGACTGGAGCCCAGAGAAGGGCAGGGACTGGTTTGAGGTATAGAGTTACAGGCTGGAACCCAGGTGTCCTGCCTGGGCTCAGGGAAGGCAGTTCTCAGGTGGGCCTGGAGGCCCAGAAAGGGAAGACTGCCTTCTTGAGTTTGTCCAGCCCAAGGGGAGCAGCAAGTTCTCACCCAGAATTATTCATCCATCCCTGTGAGAAACTGCTGGCCCAAGCCAGATACTGGGTAACACCTACCTAGGTGCTATGGCTGTGGTAACTTTAGAGGCAGTAGATTCTGAAGACTGTGGCTTCTAGGGAGGCAGCTTCATCTCATCAGCTCACTCTCTATCACCCAACTCTTCAGGGGCCTTGAGTAACTTCAGCAACTCTGATAACAAACTTCCCAGTACAGACACAACACTGGGACTTGGTCACATGAGCTGGTGGCAGGAGGGGAGATGATTAGCCCTTCCTCTTGGTTCACCCCTGGGGAACCTGAGTTCCAAAAAGACAGGACTAGGCTACAGTCACACAGCAGCTATGATGGCAGAGCTGGGACTAGAATCCTGGGAATCCTGCTTTCTATAATGAAGGCAAAATACAGACACTTTCTGGCAAATAAAAACTGAGAAAGTTCGCCACCAGCAAACCTTCACTAAAGAAAATTCTAACACAGGTACTTGAGGTGGAAGGGACCCGATCCAGATAGAAGGTCAGAGGTCACAAAAAGAATAGGGAGCAGAGAAAGCGGTAAATATGCAGACAAATGTGCACAAACATTGACTGCATAAAACAGTACTGATCGGCTGGGCGTGGTGGCTCATGCCTATAATCCCAGCACTTTGGGAGGCCTAGATGGGCGGATTACGAGGTCAAGAGATCGAGACCAGCCTGGCCAACATGGTGAAACCCCGTCTCTACTAAAGATACAAAAAATTAGCTGGGCGTGGTGGCATGCACCTGTAATCGCAGCTACTCAGGAGGCTGAGGCAGGAGAATCCTTTGAACCTTGGAACCTTGGAGGTTGCAATGAGCCGAGATCGTGCCATTGCACTCCAGCCTGGGCAACAGGGCAAGACTGTGTCTCAAAAAACAAACAAACAAACAAACAAAAAAATCCAGTAATGGTCATATCTAGTAGAGTTTGGAAAAAAATGTAAATACCAGACAACATAACATAGGAATTGGGGTTAGGAAGCCAATAGACTCAAAATATTCTAATATCAATGTGTTGTCCAGAAGGGTAGAGGTTTTCATTAATTGTAGGCTTTGATAAGTTAAGTGTGCATGTTATAATTTCTAGAGTGAACACTAGAAGAAGTTACACACTATGGCCCATGGGCTAAATACAGATTGCAGCCTGTTTTTATATAGCCTGCAAGCTAAGGATGGTTTCTAGATTTTTAAATGGCTATAAAAAATCTGACTGTGGCCCACAGACCCTAATAAAAGCCACTGACTGTGGCCCACAAACCCTAAAATATATATTATCTGGCCCTTTACAGAATAAAGGTCTCTAACCCCTGCACTAAAGGAATAGAAGCAATATGTCATTTCAAACAAGCTAAGAGACAAAATTAAATGATAAAATATTTGCAGATAATTTTTTAAGTCCAGAAAGAAGAGAAAAAGAACAGAATAAGCAGAATGGATTTAATTCTAAACATTTACAAAGTATACACTATGTTTACAGTTACATATACATTTACATTAAATATAAATGAACTAAACGCTCCAGTTAAAAGGCAAAGAATTTCAGACTGGATTTGGAATGGGGGGAGGGGAAATTATGGTGTTTACAAAAGAAGAGATACATTTAAAGCATAAGAATAAAGTTTAAAGTAATAAGGTAAAAATACTAATGAAGAGAAAGTTGAAAAATTACCGATGGAATACAGTGTCCAATATTTGAGTGATGGGTATACCAGAAGCCCAACTGCACCATTACACACGTAATATCCATGGAGGAAACAAGCACATGTACTCCCTGAATCTAACACACACACACACACAATTTATTACACACACACACACACACAAAGGCAGATGTATTTATATTCATGAAAGACAAAATAAACTTCAAGGCAAAAACCAGAGGTAAAGATAAGAAACGTTACTAGGAAGACATAACAATATTAAATTTGTGCCTACAGCATAAGCTCAAAATATATAAGCAAAACTTAATAACACTATGGAAAAATCAACAGCCATAATAGAAGAGTTAAAGACACCTTTTCAATTTAATTTTAAAACAAGACAAAAGAGTATAAAAGATTTGAAGAACTCTGTTAATAAACTAGACTTAATGAGCATGTGTATAACACTGCACACAATTGTTGTAAGATACATGTGTCAAGCAGAACGTTTATAAATTTGGCTCATATTCTAAGCCTAAAACAAATCTTGATAAATTTCTAGGAATTTTAACCATTTATGTAATGTTGCTCTGACCACAATATAATTAAGCTAAAATCGATAAAAAATAACTAGAAAATCCCCATAATGTGGAAAATTTAAAGACATACTTCTTTATAATATATCACAGAGAAGTTACAATTAAAAACTAAAAGCATTTTGAGGTGAATAATAATGAAAATATATATATCAAAGCTGGTAGGAAATGTTTCTAAAGTTAATACTTACAAGAAAATATAGAGCATATATTAGAAAAGAATAAAGACTTAAAATTAATGAATTAAGCATCCATTTCAAAGAGCTTAGAAAAAGAATCGTAAATTCAACCCAAAAAGTATAGGAAAGACCAAAGCACAAGTTAATAAAATAGTAAGCATACAATTAAGAAAATGAACAAAAATCAAAATTGGCTCTTTGAAGAGACTAACAAAATTGGCAAACCTCTGGAGAAATAACGAAGACCCTAGGAAAAAAAAGCATAAATAACCTATGTCAGGTAGAAAAAGGAGAACATTATTATGACCATAATTATATAAGAAGATAATATTATGAACAACTTTATGCCAATAAATTTAAAATTTATAAAAATTGATGTAAGTAGAAATAGAAATTCTGAGCAGTCCTAGACATTCTAGGATTTGTATTTATACTCAAAAATCTTCCCACAGTGAAAACTTAAGACCAGACAGTTCCACTGGCAAGTTATACCAAACATTCTAGGAATAAATAATAATTCCAACTGGCCCCAAACTCTTATGAAGACTCAAACTCGTTTTATGAGGCTGGCATACTCTTGACACCAAAACCCAACGAGACAGTATGAGAAAGAAAAATTACAGGCTACTCTTTCTCAAGAACATCGATGCAAAAATTCTTTTAAAAAATTAGTAAACTAAATCCAGTAATATATAAAAGGATAACATGAGGTTTAACAAATGCAACATTTTTTTTACATTGCCAAAAACATTAATGTAATTCACGACATTAAAAGATCAAAATTCTAATAATGATCGCAATATATGCAAAGAGATGTTTGACAAAATTCAACATTCATTCATGATTTTAAAACAAACGAAAACCCTTAGCAAGCTGGAAACAGAAGGGAACTCCCTAAATCTGATAATATCTGATTAAATATACAGGTATATGAAACCCTACAGCAGATAGTATACTTTCAGATGAAACTGTTAAAAACTTTTCCTTGGAGATTGGTAACAAGATAAGGAAGCTCACCATTACCACAGCTGTTAAACTCTTGTTCTGTAAGACCTGGCCTGTGTACCAAGGAAAAGAAATAACATAAAATAAAACGTACAAGGATTGGAAAGATAAAAACGAACTTTATCATTCATGGATAATATGATAAGTACATGAAAAATGCAAAGCAATCCACAGATAAACTATTAGATTCAACAAGAGAGTTTAGCAAGGTTGCTGAATACAAAACTCAATATTAAAACATCATTATGAGGCCAGACATAGTTGCTTATATCTGCAATCTCAGCACTTTGGGAGGCTGAGGCCGGTGGATCACTTGAAGCCAGGAGTTTGAGACCAGCCTGGCCAGCATGGTGAAACGGCATCTCTACTAAAAATACAAAAATTAGCTGAGCAAGGTGGCATGTGCCTGTACTCCCAACTACTTGGGAGGCTGAGGCACAAGAATCACTTGAACCTGGGAGGCAGAGGTTGCAGTGAGCCAAGATGGCACCACTGCACTCCAGCCTGGGCAACAGAGTGAGACTGTATCTCAAAAATAATAATAATTATGTAATACTATATAGCAGCCATAAGAATTAGGAAATGAAAATTTTTAAAAATCACTGCAATAGGCAGCCTCTAAAGCAGTCTCCCAGTGAACCCTACTTCCTGGTATTCACTCCTTTGTGTAAGCTCATCTTCTTGTATGGGCTGGATTTAGTGACTAACTTCTAATGATAGAATATGGCAGAAATCATGGGATGTCCCTTCTGATATTAAGTTGCAAAGAGTGTGGCTTCCATCTTGGATTCCCTCTCTCTCTCTCTCTCTCTCTCTCTCTCTCTCTCTCTCTTTCTCTCTCTCTCTCTCGTACTATCTCTCTCTCTCAGATCACTTGCTCTGTGTGAAGCTAGCTGCCATGTCACGAGGCAGCCCTGTGGATCACCTCCACAGTCAGGCCCTTAGATGAGACCTCAGCCCTGTCCTCCAACTTGACTGAAGCCTCATAAAAGACCGTGAGCCAGAGCCACTCAGCTAGGCCACCTCTGGATTCCTGGCACACAAAAATGGGGAGATAAATATTTGTTGTTTTAGCCACTGAGTGTTGGAGTGATTTGTTACATGGCCATAACTAATATGACCATCATTTATAATACTTCAAATATATCAAGTACTGAGAAATAAATCTAAATGGAAATGTGCAAAACCCAGATAAAATTCTAAAACTGAAATGAGAAATAATTTAAGACATGCAGAAATATACAAGTTAGGGCACTCACCAGTAGTCTAATACATATGTGGCTGCCTGGTTTATGACAGAGGTGACATTTCTAAACATTGAAGGAAGAGTTGACTTTTCAATAAATGGTGCTAGAACAGTTGGGTATCCCTATGGGAAAAAAATGAAATTTGACCCTAGCACGTACCAGTCACCAAAATCAATTAAAGATCTATGGGTGAAAAGCTATTAAACTTCCAGGCCATAACATAAACTAACCAGAAGTAAGAGTTTAATCAATTAGAATATATTAAACTAAAGAATGTCTGTTTGTCAAAAGACAGCAGGGAAAAAAAGTGAAAAAGAAAATTCATAGAATGGGAGAATATATTAACAATAATATAACTGACAAAGGAGTACTATCCGGAATACATAAATACCTCCTACAAATGGACAAGGAAGAAATGAAGAGTGAGCCTGAGACAAGGACTTGGGTGCAGGCAGTATATCTAGAAGGTCATGCCAGGAGCAGGAGTTGGTGGGGGAGGGAGGTAGAAACCCAGTTCACAGGCATTGTCGAGGTCACTGCTATAGGTACTGAAGACTGGGTTTCTTTGGGACCTCCAAGGCCCCTGAGAGTTCCAGGGTTGTTTCCACGAAGGTCAGGAGGCTGGAGCATTTCTCCACCATTCCAGGCTTTCCCACATGGTTGGAGGAGTCCCTGGGGTAGAATGTGGAAAGACTGACTTTCTGGCAGTGGGAGGCTCCATGACATGGAGGCTGAAATCAGAGTGATGCTGGCCCCAGATGTGTCTGCTATAGAGCCAAATGACCCAATAAGAAGCTGGAAAAGCATTTGAATAGGCACTTCAAAAGAGGAAATCCAACTGGCCAATAAATACATGCCATGGAAATACAATTTAAAATAACAATGAGCCATCACGACACACCCATGAGATTTCCCCCAAATTAGCCATACAGAGTGTGGCTCTGTGGAGCACTTAGGAGGGGGCAGAGGATGGCTAGGTGGGGCTGTAAATTTGTTCAACCACTTTAGAAAGCAGGTATTATCTAGTAACATTGAAGATGCTCATGACCTGTGGTTCAGACAGTCCACTTCCAGATACAGAGCCTGCAGAAGTACACGCATATTTGTACCTACTCACCTATAAGAATGCTTATAGTAGCATTGTTCATAACAGTTTTAACCTGCAAACATCCCAACATCCATCAGGAAATGAATGGATTAATAAATCAGAGTATGTTCACATATTGGAATAGTATACAGCAATGAACAGCAATGAACTACTTCTACATACAGCAATGCAGATGAATCTTACAAATATAACGTTGAGTAAAGGAAGGTGGGTTTCATTCATGTAATCTTCCAAAATAAGCAAAACTAAAACTGTATTGTTTCAAAACTAAAACTAAAGAGCTAAAACTGTATTGTTTAAAACTGTACAGGTGGTAAAACCATAAATAAAAGTGAGAGAGAGATTCCTCTAAGTGTTGGGATAATGTTTCCCTCTCCAGCACAGTGAGGTTGTGATGGAGGATTGGGGATGGGGGTTTCTGGGGTGGTGGCAATGTTCTCTGTCTTTACCAGGGTTGTAGTTACACAGGGATTTGCCTTATCATTTTTGTTAAACTATCGGTATATCCTGTGTATTCTCCATAGTTCACCATTTTTTAATGCTTAAAAATAAATAACTAGGCCAGGCATGGTGGTTCACATATATAATCCTTATGCTTTGGAAGGCTGCGGCAGGAGGGTCACTTGAAGCCAGGAGTTCAAGACCAGCCTAGGCAAGGAAGCAAGACCCCCATCTCTACAGAAAAATTTAAAAATAGCTGGGCATTGTGGTGCACACTGGTAGTTGCAGCTACTCAGGAGGCTGAGATGGGAGCATCACTTGAGCCAAGGAGTTTGAGGCTGCAGTGAGCTCTGATTGTGCCACTACATTCCAGCCTAGGCAACAGAGTAGACCCTGTCTCTGAAAATCCATCAATCTATCAATCAAACCGACCCACACACATCACCAATTCTCTTCCCTCCCTTGGGTTCTCCACCTTAGTTACAGACAGGCCACCCCAACTACACAAGAGTCCAAGACGTCAGCCTTGATGATGCCCCATCCTCACCTGACCTGCAGTGTGGGTTCTACCTCCCAACACCTCCCAGAGCCTCACCCCTCCCTTCATTCCTGCTGGCAGCATGACCCAGGTGGGGTGGCTCACCATCATCTGCTGCTGATGCTCAAGGACAATCCAGGACAGCTACTCCTCCCTGGATGCCACTCCAACCTGTCTCCACCCACTGCCACAGTGATCTTTTTGAAACACCACTTGGATCAGGAACTCCCCTGGTCAAAGACCTTCAGTATCTCCTTACTTCCCGAGCACCATAATTGGCCCTTCCTTATTTTTCTAGTTTCTCTCCGGCTCCTCCCACCACCACTCTGCTCACCAAGCCCACTCTCCTGCATTCTCTCTCTCACCCAGTCACCCCCAACCCCAAGCCTGTGCCACTTCCCCTCCCTTTTCTCCTGCCTAACCCTATTCAACACTGTGGTCTTGGTGTAGAAGTCACCTTCCATAGGAAACCCTCCTGCCCTGCACCACCTGACGCCTCTTTCCCTACTCTAACACCCGCTAGCGGAAGCAGCCTAGCCCACAGGCTCCAGGCACTCCAGAGAGGTCTGTGTTCCTGCAGCCTGGGTTCCTGGGTAAGGGAACAAATGCAGGGCCTGTCTGAGACCAGAGACTCCCACTGTGCCAGGCACAGCCTGAAAGCAGGTCCGGGGTGCTTCTGAGAAGGAGGCTTCTCAGCCTCAGCAAAGCTTTCCCTGGACCAAGCCTGGAGGGTGCAGAGAACCACGATGAGACCACCCAGGTCTAACCCCAGGCCCTTTCCCCGTTTTCCTTCCAGGAGCAAGCAACCTAAGCCACTCAGATTTTTGTTTAACCCAAGGGCCTTCTCCACAAAGGACAAATTGAATTTCCTACCCATGCAGGGGATGGAAGGCCTTGGAGTCTAATGTGATGTAAAAAATAATAAAGAACTATAACATTTTTGCACTCCCAAGCTTGACCACACACATCTCACTATGTTAGCACTGCCTAATACCTCTCCAGGCCCCAGCAAATGGTGAGCCAAAGGTGGGGGAGTGAAGTGGCAGAAGCGGGAACCAGGTCTCCTTCCTTCATAGGGTACCCTGGAGCTGAGCAAGTCCTGGCTCAACAGAAGGTCTCACTGCATGTTGGATAGGCAGAGGGTAGGTGGACAGGTGTTTGAACATTGGATGGATGGATGGATGGATGGATGGATGGATGGATGGATGGATGGGTGGATGGATGGATAGATGGAGAGGTAAACCCACAGACATTAGAATGGACAGATGGACAGATGAGCGGATGAAGGAGGAAGGAAGGATGGATGGATGGATGGATGGATGGATGGATGGATGGATGGACAGATGGATGCACAGACATTAGAATGGACAGATGGACAGATGAGTGGATGAAGGAGGAAGGATGGATGGATGACGGGTGGAGGACAATGGACAGATAGATAGATGAATGGCTGGATGAAGGAAGAGATGAATGGATAGCTGAGGAAATAGAAGACAAAGGGATAACGGATGGATGGGCAGACAAAAGAATGAACAGATAAATGGATGAATGGACAGAAGTATAAATGGATGGGTTAGAACAACAGACAGTCCAACAGATGGATGGACACACTTACCAATGTTCTTCTTTAACAGGACTGGGAAAGTCAAGCCAGGGCCTCAAACCTGCTCTTGTTGGAAATGCTCCTCCTCATAGATGGCAGGGATGTCATCGCCACCCACAGGTGCTGGGATGAGGGAAGAAGGCAGAAGTGGCCAGCCTGACACCTGGTGGTTGCTATGGGAATGATCACCCCAGAGCCTGGCTTGGCTGCTGGGGGCCGTAGGGGCTGTGGGAAGCTGGGAAGGGTAGGACCTTCCAGAACACTCTGATCTTCTGTCATCCAGGCAGGTTCCCATCAAAACACTCTTGGACACAGTTTGCCACATCTATAGTGTGCTAGGCACCAAACCAGGACTTTGCTGGCACTCTGAAGGGCCTAGTCTTGGCCAAGCCCTGCTAGAGAGAGCTGCTGGGGCCACCGTGGACAGGTGACTCATACAGCATACATTTATGCATTGCTTGTCACACCAGGCAGTGAGCCAGGCCACTCACACCTTTCTCATCAGCCCTTGAAGTAACACCCAGGACAACCCGCATTTGACAGGTGAGAATACAGAACCTCAGAGAGGCCAAGAGGCTTGCGTGGGCCTGTAGCGAGTGAGGGGCAGAACCCAGGCTGTCAGGGAATCCCCCCCTCACCCCCTCACCCTGACCATCCTTAACGACCTTGCTCCCTGCCTCCCCGCCGGACCCTGTGGGGAGGAAAATTGAGGTTGATGTTCTCAGCATGCCGGCCTCAGCATGAGCACACACACAGCCCCTCCCACCTCAGATATCCCTGTCCAGTAGGGTCACTCCTAACCTCTCACGGTTCTGGTGGGGAAGCAGAGCCTGGTGTGATCTCAGCTCCAGCGCTGAGTACCTGTGTGACCCTGGGCGAGCCACTTAACCTGTCTGTGCTTCAGTTCCTCATGCGTGTTCCCAGGATGACACTAAACACATGGCTGGTGTCAACATTCAACAGGCAGCCATATTTAGGGAGCATCTGACTCACCGGGAGTGTTTTCCTCTCATCATTGCTAGGGAGGAAATGGGCTCAGAGAAGAAAAAGCCTGAATATGGAAGACAGCAGTTTCCCCCACGCTCTCTTTCATCATTTTTCAATAATACGGTGGTATCATCACTCTTCTTAGAAAACAGTGCCCCTCCTTCGCCTGCAAATAAAATCTAAATTTCTGAGTCTCCCCTACCCTTCCCTACCGCCCCTCTCCAACCCCAGAGGCATCCTGAATTTTGTATGTACCCTTTACAGCTCTGTCTGTAAAGTTCAGTGCAGTGTAAGTGTTTAGATACGTATTACTTACTTTTTCTTGGCATTAAACCATTATTTAAAAGGTATGGGCTGGGCGGGTGGCTCATGCCTGTAATCCCAGCACTTTGGGAGGCCGAGGTAGGCAGATCAACTTGAGGCCAGGAGTTTGAGACCAGCCTGGCTAACATGATGAAAATCAATCTCTACTAAAAATACAAAAAATTAGCCAGGTATGGTGGCACACACCTATAACTGCAGCTACTTGGGAGGCTGAGGCAAGAGAATTGCCTGAGCCTGGAATACAGAGGTTGCAGTGAGCTGAGATTGCACCCCTGTGATCCAGTCTGGGTGACAGAGCAAGACACTGTCTCCAGAAAAAAAAAAAAAAAAGGCATATCCACCAAGATTACATGCCTGTAATCTCAGCCTGGGCAACATAGTGAGACCCCCGTCTCTACAAAAAATAAAAAATAAAAATAACTGGGTGTGGTGGTGTGCTTGTAATCCCAGCTACTCCAGAGGCTGAGGTGGGAGGATCACATGGCCAACATGGTGAAATCCCATCTCTACTAAAAATACAAAAATTAGCTGAGCATGGTGGTGTGCACCTGTAGTCTCAGCTATTTGGGAAACTGAGGCAGGAGAATTGCTTGAACCCAGGAGGTGGAGGTTGCAATGAGCCGAGGTCACACCACTGGAATCTGGAATCCAGCCTGGGCAACAGAGTAAGACTCTGTCTCAAAAAAAAAAAAAAAAAGTAAAATAATTAAGTAAAAATTTTAAAGTTATGAAACTGTAGTCTCTGGAACTTTTTTTTTTTTAAATCAGCACCTATGTGTCTTAGCTTCGCCCACGCTGTGGCTGATAGCTGTGGTCCATTCGTTTTAGAGGTTTAGAATGTTCTGTTCTGTGATGATACCACAAGGCCACTCTCCTATCAAGGGGAAGTTGGGCTATTTCTGTGATTACTAACAACGCTGTTACGAACATTCTCAGGTGTGTCTCTAGGAGCACTGCAAGGCTTCCCCTCAGATATAGTAGGGAGGTAGATTTGCCAGAGCATAGGTGTACCAGTGTGCCTCTATACCAGTGATCCCCAACCTTTTGGGCACCAGGGACTGGTTTCATGGAAGACAATTTTTCCACAGATTCGGGGTGCACAGCAGGGAATGGTTTCAGGATGAAACTGTTCCACGTCAGATCATCAGGCATTAGATTCTCATAAGGAGCGCACAATCTAGATTCCTCGCATGCACAGTTCACAATAGGGTTCTCAGTCCTATGAGAGTCTGACGCTGCCACTGATCTGACAGGAGGCGGAGCTCAAGTGATCATGATTCCTCCCCAGCCAGTTCATGGCCTGGCGGCCGGGGACCCCTGCTCTATACAAAGAGAAATGCCTAACTGCTTTTCCAAAGTGCTTGAACTAATTACACTCTCACCAACAATTTTGAGAGTTCCTGTTGATCCACGTCCTCACCAACACTGAGCAGTGTCAGACATCATAATGTTTACCAATCAAACGTGTGGAAGATGATGTCTCATTGTGGTCTTGATTCCCACGTGCCTGATCGCCAGTGGGCTTAAGCATCTCATCATATTTTTTTGGCCATAGCTGTTTCATCTTTGGTGAAATGCTGGTTCATGTGTTTTTCTGCCCATTTATCCTTTTCTTGCTAGTCCATAGGGGTTTTGGATACCAATCCTGATCATACATGTATATGTGTATATGTCTCTCGCAGATTTAGCTTGTGTTTTCACTTGCTTAATGGTATCTTTGGGGAAACAAAATTGTTATTTTTTAATTGTATCAATTATTTTATCACAGTTAATGCTTTTTGGTGTATTTTATTTAAGAATTCTTTCCCTGAAGGCAGAAAGATATTAACTTATGTTTTCTCCAAACAGTGTTAAAGTTGTACCTCTATTATTAATCCATTTAGAACTGCATCTTGGTTATGCTATAAGGTAGCGATCCAACTGCACTTTCCCCTCACGTGAACAACCAATTTTACCCACTCTGAATAATGAATAGTCGCTCTTGCACACTGATCTGACATGTTCCCACTGACAGAGGTCAGAGCTCCACATCTGCCTGCATCTGTTTCTAGGCTTTCTTCCCTGTTTCTTTGGTCAGTTTGTTGATCCCTGTGACAAATTCCTAAATACATGGGGATTTTTCTAAATTGTATTTTTGTTATTACCCTCTAACTTCATTGCATTATGATCTAAGAATGTCCTCTATCAAATACAGGTTGAGTATCCCTAATCTGAAAATCCAAAATCCAAAATGCTCAAAAATTTAAAACTTTTATTTTTTTTGTTTGTTGTGTTTCTTGCTGTTGTTGTTTTAAGACAGGGTCCTACGCTGTTGCCCAGGCTGGAGTGCAGTGGCACAATCTCGGCTCACGGCAACCTCTGCCTCCTGGGTTCAAGCGATTCTCCTGCCTCAGCCTCCCGAGTAGCTGGGACCACAGGTGTGCACCACCATGCCAGGCTAATTTTTCTATTTTTAGTAGAAACAGGGTTTTGCCATGTTGACTAGGCTAATCTCGAACTCCTGACCTCAAGTGATGTGCCCACCTCAGCCTCCCAAAGCGCCGTGATTACAGGCGTGAGCCACCACACCTGGCCCAAAATAAAAAACTTTTAAATCACAGACATGACACTCAAATGCTCATTGGGGCTGGACACAGTACCTTATGCCGTTAATCCCAGCACTTTGGGATGCTGAGGTGAGAGGATCACTTGAGCCCAGGAGTTCGAAACCAACCTGGACAACATAGTGAGACCCTGTCTCTGCAAAATTTTAAAAATTAGCCAGGTGTGGTGGTGCACACCTGTAGTCCCAGTTACTTAGGAGAATGAAGTAGGAGGATCCCTTGAGCCCAGTATACCCGGTGAGCTATGATAGTGCCACTGTACTCCACCCTGGCCAACACAGCAAGACTCTGTCCCAAAAAAAAAGAAACAGAGAGAGAGGGGGGTAGAAGGAGGGGAGAGAGAGAGAGAAAAGAAAGAGAGAAAGAAAGGAAGGAAGGAAGGAAAGAAAGAAAGAAAGAAAGAAAGAAAGAAAGAAAGAAAGAAAGAAAGAAAGAAAGAAAGAAAGAAAGAAAGAAAAGAGAGAGAGAGAGAAAGAAGGAAGGAAGGAAGGAAGGAAGGAAGGAAGGAAGGAAGGAAGGAAGGCAGGAAGGAAGGAAGGAAAAGAAAAGAAAAGAAAAGAAAAGCTCATTGGACTATTCTGGATTTCAAATTTTCAGGTTAGGGATGCTGAACCAGTAAGTATACAATGCAAATATTCCAAAAAAAAAAAAAAAAAAAAAAAAACCCCAAATCCTAAGCACTTCTGATCCCAAGCATTATGGGTAAGGGAAAATCAACCTGTACCTCTTCTTTGAAATGTTTTGGAACTTGCTTTCTAATCTGGCATACAATCAATTTTTGTAAATGGTCCATGATTGCTTGGGAGAGCGCCTAACTGTGGAAGGTGGGATTGAATCACTGTCCATTAGATCAAGTTTAATCTTGTTGTTCAAATCTTTGGTATTTTTTTCGGCTTTGCTATCAATAATTAAGAGAAGCATTTTAAATATGCCACATTGGTGGTACATTTGTCAGTGTCTCCCTATTCTATCCATTTTTTTTTTTTTTTTTCTAGATGGAGTCTCACTCTGTCACCCAGGCTGGAGCGCAAAGGCGCAATCTCAGCACACTGCAACCTCTCTCCCTCCCAGGTTCAAGCAATTCTCCTGCGTTGGCCTCCCAAGTAACTGGAACTACAGGCATGTGCCACCACACCGAGCTAATTTTTGTATTTTTAGTAGAGACAGGGTTTCACCACATTGGTCAGGCTGGTCTCAAACTCCTGACCCTGTGATCTGCCCCACCTCGGCCTCCCAAAGTGCTGAGATTACAGGCGTGAGCCACTGCGCCTGGCTTCTATCAACTTTTAGAAGTCAAGTTTATTGGAGTAAATTTAAACATAATACAATTTACTTTTTAAATGAGCAGTTCTGTGAGTTTTTATATATACAGTTACGCAATCACCACCACTCTCAGAATATATTATATTTTTAATAGCTTAAAAAGTCTCCGCCAGGCGCAGTGGCTCACACCTGTAATCCCAGCACTTTGGGAGGCTGAGGCGGGCGGATCACCTGAGGTCAGGAGTTCAGGACTGGAATGGCCAAGATGGCAAAACTCGTCTCTACCAAAAACACAAAAATTAGCCAGTCATGGTAGCGCACGCCTGTAGTCCCAGCTACTTGGGGAGGCTGAGGCAGGAGAATCCCATGAACCTGGGAGGCAGAGGGTGCAGTGAGCCAAGGTTGTGTTACTGTTCTCCAGCTTAGGGGATAGAACAAGACTCTATCTCAAAAAAAAAAAAAAAAAAAAAGTCCCAGTTGGATTTGGTGGCTCACACCCGTAATCCCAGCACTTTGGGCCACCAAGGCAGAGGGATCCCTTGAGGCCAGGAGTTTGAGACGAGCCTGGGCAACATGGTAAAACCCCATCACTACAAAAAATAAAAGATTTAGCTGGGCGTGGTGGCATGTGCCTGTAGTCCCAGCTACTTGGGAGGCTAAAGTGGAAGAATCACTTGAGCCCAAGAAGTAGAGGCTACAGTGAACCATGTTTGCATCACTGCACTCCAGTCTGGGCAGCAGAGCAAGACTCTGTCTCAAAAAGAAAAAAAAAAAAAAAAAGATGAATTGTTAAACAAAATGTGGTATATTCATGGTGGAATATTATTCAGCCAGAAAACAGAATGAAATTCTGATACGTTCTACAACATGGATGAACCTTGAAAATATCATGCTAAGTTAAGAAAAAAATCTCCAAACAAAAGATTCTACTTGTGATATATGTTATTTCATTTATATTGAATAATTAATGTCCAGAATAGGTAAATTCATAGAGACAGAAAGTAGATAAATAGCTGGCCAGGGTCTGGGAGGAGAGAGAAGTGGGGAGTTACTGCTAATGAGTATGAGGTCTTTCTCTGGCATGATGAAAAAGTTCCAAAATTAGGTAGTGGTAATGGTTTTACAACCGCAACCACTACACGGAAAACTTTAAAGGGTTAGCTTTATGGTATATGAATTATGTCTCAGTAGAGCTGCTATGCTTTAAATGTTTGCACACAGGTATCAGTGCAGACATGTGTTTTTATTTGTTTGGATAAATATCTAGGAGTGGGATTGCTAGAGCATAAAGTCGGTGTATATTTAACTTGTGAGAAACTGTCAATCTGTTTTCCGAAGTGACTGTACCATGTGTATTTCCACTAGCAGTATATGACAGTGCCAGCTGCTTTGTACCCCGGTTAGCACTTGGCATAGACAATCTGGGGTTTTGTGTTTGTTTTTTATGTAGTTTACTAATAGATGTGTAGCATATTCTCATTGTGGTTTTAATTTGCATCTCCTTTATCATTAAAGATGTTGAGTATCTTTTCATGTGCTTCTTTTCCATCCATATCCCTTCACTGGTGAAATGTCTGTTCAAACCTTTTGTCCATCTTTTATTTGATTTTTTTTTTTAGATGTAAGAGTTCTTTTTTCCTTTTATTGTTTGAGACAGCATTTCACTCTTGTTGCCCAGGCTGGAGTACAGTGGGATCCGGCACACTGCAACCTCCGCCTCCTGGGTTCAAGCTATTCTCCTTCCTCAGCCTCCCAAGGAACTGGGATTACTGGCATGTACCACCACACCTGGCTAAGTTTTGCATTTTTAGTAGAGATGGGATTTCACCATGTTTGCCAGGCTGCTCTGGAACCCCTGACCTCAGGTGATCTGCCCACCTCGGCCTCCCAAAGTGCTGGGATTACTGGTGTGAGCCACCACACCCAGCATGTGAGTTCTTATATATTCTGGATATAAGTCCTTTGTCAGCTATGTATTTCTGCAAAGTTTTCTTCTAGTTTTCCTTTTATTTCTCCTTAAGAGTGTCTTCTGAAGAGCAGAGGTGAGGTCTAGTTTATCTATTTTTGATAAATAGGTATGGTTTCTCTATGAATGAGGTCTAGTTTATCTATTTTTGCCTGTTTTGTGTCCTAAGATATGTTTGTCTAACCACGGTCACAGTGATTTTTGCCTATGTTTTCTTCTAGAGGTATTATAGCTTTGTACTTTATGTTTAGATCTATGATTCACTTAGTTAATTTTTGTCCATGGTATGAGATATGGGTCGAGGTTCATATTTTTTGCATATAGATGCTTATTTGTTCCAGCATCATTTTTTGAAAAGATTATCCTTTACCTCCATTCAATTGCCTTTGTGCCTTTGTGGGAAAAAAAGTCTGTTGTGATTTTGCTTGGGATTTCATTGAATCTCCCCAGTTTAGAGAATCCTCTCATCTTAACAATATTGAGTCTTCCAATCCATGGATATGGCATAACTCTCCAATTATTTTGAGCTTGAAAAACTTTTTTCAATTTTTGCCTTATACTTTTTTTTTTTTTTTTTTTTTTTTGAGACAGAGTCTCACTCTGTTGCCCAGGCTGGAGTACAATGGCACGATCTCGGCTCACTGCAACCTCCACCTCCCGGGTTCACACCATTTTCCTGTCTCAGCCTCCTGAGTAGCTGGGACTACAGGCACGTGCCACCACGCCCAGCTAATTTTTTGTATTTTTAGTAGAGACAGCGTTTCACCATTTAGCCAGGATGGTCTCGATCACCTGACCTGGTGATCTACCCACCTCAGCCTCCCAAAGTGCTGGGATTACAGGTGTGAGCCACTGTGCCCGGCCCAATTTTTGCCTTATACCTTTAAAGGCTACTTTATTATACCTTCTTGGTGAATTGAACACTTTATCATTATGTTGTGACCTTCTCTATTAGTGCATTGTGCTTTAAAACATAATTTGTTTTATATCAAAATTGCTATACAGGTTATCGTTTGTTTATTTTTTCCTTCACATATCTTGATTCATTTTTGTTTTCTTCTTTTTTTGAGACAGTCTTACTGTGTTGCCCAGGCTGGAGTGCAGTAGTAGGATCACAGCTCATTGCAGCCTTCACTTCCAGGGCTCAAGTTATCCTCCTGCCTCAGCCTCCAAAGTAGCTGGGACTACAGGCGCATACCACTATGCGTCGCTGATTTTCAAATTTTTTTTGTTTTTTTAGAAATGAGGTCTCACTGTGTTGCCCAGGCTGGTCGTGAATGCCTGGACTCAAGCAATCCTCCTTCCTCAGCCTCCCAAAGTGTTGGGATTATAGGTGTGAGCCACTACACCCAGCCTTGATTCATCTTTTTACTTTCAACCTTTCCATGTCCTTTTACTTGAGCTGTGTTTCTTATAAATGGCATATACCTGGGTTTTGTTTTTGCATTCAATCTTAATGTCTCTTGCCTTTTAACTGATCCATTTAGTCTATTTATATTTATTATAATTATGGATGTATTTGGGTACGTTTGTATTATCTTACTTTTGGATTTCTATTAGTTCCACTTTTTGTTTCTTTTTCTTTGAGTTTTATTTGTTTTATCTATCCTACATTTTTCTCTCTACTGCCCTTGAAGTTGCTTTTTTTTTTTAAGCTAAAGGCAATTAAACCCTTGAAGTTTTACCACATGCAGTTAACTAATAATATCTCATATTAAACCATATCTTAACACCCTCCTTACCCCTCCCCACAAATGCTAGCTAACACTTTAGGACACTAGCTCCAATCTTACTCTTCTTTATTTATACACTATTATTCTCCAACATTTCACATTCCTTCTTTTTTTTTTTTTTTTTTTTTTTTGAGACGGAGTCTTGCTCTGTCGCCCAGGCTGGAGTACAGTGGCGCGATCTCGGCTCACTGCAAGCTCCGCCTCCTGGGTTCACGCCATTCTCCTGCCTCAGCCTCCTGAGTAGCTGGGACTACAGGCGCCCGCCACCTCGCCCGGCTAGTTTTTTGTATTTTTTTTTTTAAGTAGAGACGGGGTTTCACCGTGTTAGCCAGGATGGTCTCAATCTCCTGACCTCGTGATCCGCCCGTCTCGGCCTCCCAAAGTGCTGGGATTACAGGCTTGAGCCACCGTGCCCGGCCCATTCCTCATCTTAACATCGCAAATAAAATTATTATTTTATACAGATGATTTTTGGATTGGCTTTAGCTACACTTACTATTTTTAAATTTATTTATTTTGAGACAAGGTCTCATTCTGTCACCCAAGCTGGAGTGCAGTGGCACAATCACAGCTCACTGCAGCCTTGACTTCCTTGGGCTCAGGTGATCCTCCCATCTCAGCCTCCCAAGTAGCTTGAACTACAGGTGCACACCACCACACCTGGCTAATTTTTGTATTTTTAGTAGAGACAAGGTTTTACCATGTTGCCCAGGCTGGTCTTGAACTCCTGGACTCATGGTCTCGTCCCACCTTGGTCCCCCCAAAGTGCTGAGATTATGGGTGTGAGCCACTGTGCCCAGCCTTTTATCATTTTTTTCTTTCTTTCTTTCTTTTTTTGAGGCAGAGTCTCGCTCTGGCGCAATCTGGGCTCACTGCAAGCTCCGCCTCCTGGGTTCACGCCATTCTCCTGCCTCAGCCTCCCAAGTAGCTGGGATTACAGGTGTGCACCACCACGCCTGGCTAATTTTTTGTATTTTTAGTAGAGATGGGGTTTCACCGTGTTAGCCAGGATGGTCTCGATCTCTTGACCTCGTGATCCACCCACCTCGGCCTCCCAAAGTGCTGGGATTACAGGCGTAAGCCACTGCGCCCGGCCACTTTTACCATTTTCTAACCTCACCATTCCTTCTTCTTGCATCTTAGGCTGACCTGGAATCATTTTCCTTCTTGAAGTACATCCTTTGGGAGTTTCTTTGGGTCATTCTCAGCTTGTATTTACCTGTATAGGTTAAATGTATTTTTTTTCCTTTTTGTCTTCATTCTTGAATGGTAGTTTTATTACAGTGGGTTACTAGTTAGGTATGAGCAGAGCAGGAAAGGACTTTCCCCCAACACACACACACACACACATATACACACACACACATATACATACACACACACACACATATACATACACACACACACACATATACATACACACACACACATACACACACACACACACACAAGGAGTGTTGGGTGACCATCAGGTGGTGGTCAGTTGGTTGTTAACTGTTTCTGTAAAGTAATTGGTCACAGCCTGCACCGGGGAAAGGCAGCCTCCTAATAGAAAACACCTGCAAGCGATCAGCAGCTGCTCAGTAAGATCTCAGGAGTGGGGCGCAGCTTACTTTCAAGATCCTGGACGTATGCCAAGGTATCAAACCCCAAGTCAAGAGGCCAAGCTGTGCACTCAGTTTCTCAGGTCAACCGCTTGGCCTTCTTCCACGTTGTACTTTTCTTCTTCTTCCTTTCCTTACTGTTTTAAAAGTTCTTTTGTTTTGTTTTGTTTGAGACGGAGTCTCACTGTGTTGCCCAGGCCGCTGCAAACTCTGCCTCCTGGGTTCAAGCAATTCTCCTGCCTCAGCCTCTCGAGTAGCTGGGATTACAGGCACCCACAACCAGGCCCAGCTAATTTTTATGTTTTTAGTAGAGACGTGGTTTCAACATGTTGGCCAGGGGGTTCTTAAACTCCTGACCTCAAGTGATCTGCCCGCCTCAGCCTCCCAAAGTGCTGGGATTACAGGCGTGAGACACCACGCCCGGCTCTAAAGCTTTTCAATAAACTTTGACTCGTGCTCTGAACTTCGCCCAGTCTCTCCTTTTGCCTTATACCCCTCAGTCAAATTCTTTCTTCTGAGGAGGCAAGAGGTTACTGCAGATCCAAACGGATTCACCAACGGTAACTTGGATATCTTCCACCAGTAATAGTTTTGCTGGACGCACTTTTTTTTTTTTTTTCAGATGGAGTTTTGCTTTTGTCACCCAGGCTAGAGTGCAGTGGCACAATCTTGGCTCACTGCAATCTCCACCTCCCGGGTTCAAGTGATTCTCCTGCCTCAGCCTCCCAAGTAGCTGGGATTACAGGCGTGCACCACCACACCTGGCTAATTTTGTATTTTTAGTAAAGATGAGGTTTCGTCATGTTGGCCAGGCTGGTCTCGAACTCCTGACCTCAGGTATCTGCCCACTTTGGCCTCCCAAAGTGCTGGGATTACAGACGTGAGCCACAGCACCTGGCCCCTGCTGGACACACTTCTAAGTGGACATTTATTTGCTGTCATCACTTTAAAGCTATTACTCCCGCCTCCTAGCTTTTGTCACGGTGGTTGAGAAGCCAGCTCACGTTCTGTTGTCCTTGATAGGCAATCTGTCCTTTCTCTCTGCCCACTTTCATCGTTTCTCTCCGACATTCTGTAGTTCCTTTTTTTTTTTTTTTTCTTTTTTTTTTGGCGGAGTCTCGCTCTGTCGCCCAGACTCGGAGTGGCAGTGGGGCAATCTCGGCTTCACTGCAAGCTCTGGCCTCCCGGGCGGGTTCACGCCATTCTCCTGTCTCAGCGCGCCTCCCACACAGTAGCTCGGGACTACAGGCGCCGCACCTCGCCCCCGGGCTAGTTCACTTTTGTATTTTTTAGTAGAGACGGGATTTCACCATGTTGAGCCAGGAATGGTCCTCGATCTCCCTGACTCGTGATCCGCCCCGTCTCAGCCCTCACCCTCCCAAAGTGCTGGGATTACAGGCTTGAGCCACCGCGCCCGGCCGACATTCTGTAGTTTCAATAAAATGTGTATAAGCATGGATTTATGTATTATGCTTGAGATACTTCATGTTTCCTGCTTCTGGGACTGTTTTTTCATCGCTTCTGGAAAACGTGCAGCCATTTCGTTTTCAAATACCGCCTCTTTCCTGCTCCCTTTGCTTCTTTTGGGACTCTAATATATAAGATCTTCTCATTCTTATTCTCTCTGTCTCTTAAGCTCTTTTCATGTTATCCATCTTCTTATCTCTGTTGCATGCTTTATGTATATAACTCCAGGCTTACTAATTCTCTTTTTGTTTGGTTTTTGTTTGTTTGTCTTTTTGTTGTTGTTGTTGTTGTTAAGACAAGGTCTGGCCCTATTGCCCAGGTTGGAGTGCGGTGGCACAATCTCGGCACAATCTCGGTTTACTGCAATCTCTGCCTCCCAGGCTCAAACCATCCTCCCACCTTAGCTTCCTGAGTAGCTGGGACTACAGGCACACGCCACCACGCTGGGCTAATTAACTCTATTCAACTGTTTACTGTTAGTTGAATTTTAGATTTTGAGGTATTTTTTATTTTTATTTTTTTTTAGTAGAGACAAGGTTTTGTTCTGTCACTCAGACTTGAGTGCAGTGGAGTGATTATAGCTCACTGCAGACTCAAACACCTGGGCTCAAGCAATCCTCCTGCCTCAGTCTCCCAAGTAACTAGAACTACAGGTGTGCCCCCACCATGCCTGGCTATTTTTTTTTTTATAGGACAGGGGTCTTGCTATGTTGCCCAGGGTGGTCTGAAACGCCTGGCCTCAAGTGATCCTCCCACCTCAGCTTCTGGAGTCACTAGGATTAAAGGCATGAGACACCATATCCAACTTGAGATAATATTTTATTTCTTGAAGTTCCTTTTTTTCCCCCAAATATCTCTCTCTCTTCATTCCTGTTCATTTATATGCTCATGTTTGCAATTGCATCTTGTGTTTCTTTAAACATGTCATATATGGCTATTCTGTATTCCATCCCTGGGGTCTAAATCTGTTACTTCCTTCTTTTCTGCTGACTCTCACTCGGTGGCTTACTTTCCTGTGATTTGGTAAGTTTTGTATTGAAGCCCATTGCCTGATCTCACTCTGGGCATCCTCCTGGCCTAACCAAGGGAAGCTTTCCTCCATATTGTTTGCTTCTCTCTTGCCAGTAGCAAGGGGCACCCCAACTCAGGACCACCTCAGTCCCCTCAGAGAGTTATATCTCAGAGGAGATTCAACTTCCCATCTTCCCCACCCCTAGCTCTTCCAAAGTTCACTATCACCAAATGGAAAACTTTGCTATAAGACTGACTTTGGAACCAGCCCTCCCCTCCAGGTGATAAGCCAGTTCATGCCAGCTCTCTGATCCTCTCCCATGCCCCCAGCTCCAGCGCCCCTGGGCTCATTCTCCAGCTCCTTCTGTTGAAACCCAGGCTCTTGGCCACTCTATTCCCTCACCGTCCTTAATTTTTCTTCTCAGCACTTGTTGCCACCTGTCCTGTCTCTTTGTCAAACTGTTCAGTGTAAGACGTTTCTTCCCCACAAGAATGTGATGACTTGTTCACTTATATATCCTCAGCAACTAGTGCAGTGCCTAGAATATAACAAGTGTTTAACAATTACGTGATGGGTGAATGAATGAGCCAATGAGACACAGCACCTGTCTCCAAAATGCTCTCGGTCTGGCAGCTGAGACAGACAGGGACAGTCATAACACAGAGAAATAACGTCTGTCACAGGGGAAGGGTGCAGGTGGTGAGGCTGAAAGGAGGCCCCACCCTAGATTTGCAGGTCAGGGACCCCTTCCCAGTCTGGACTGAGGGAAATGAGGATGTGCAAGGCTGAGACTTGAAGGATGTGTCACCATCACTCCACAAACAAGACGCACAGGAGAGCCTTCCAGACAGAGAACAGCCCAGAGATGAGAAAGAACCTGTTCAGGGAACTGAAAGCTGTTCAGTGTGGCAGCACCGAGGAGGAGGGGGGAAGGAGTGGTAAGACACGGCTGGAGAGGGGGACACAAGCTGGACCCTGAGCCTTTCCAGTTCCAGTGGGGAGTGTGGCAATGACGTGGGGGTGCCGTGGAACGGCTTCCGCAGGGGAGGACACGGGAGGCTGAAGGATGGAAAACACCCTCTAGCTTCTGGATGAAGTTGGAATTGGGAGTGGGGAGGCAGGGAGGCCATGGGGCCTCTGCAGGAGATGGAGGCTAGGTCTGCACCAGGGCTGATAGCAGGGGTGGGGACACCCACGGCAGACCCCTTGGGGTTTCTGGAGGTGGCTTTGACTGGCAATAGGAACACCTCAAGCTGAGTGGGCTGTGAATGAGGGGGACTCATCCAGTGGGCCGAGGGGCTGCCCCCGCAGCACAGCCTGGGTGGATTTAGAGAGTGAAGAGTCTACACCCTGGACTCCTGAGCCAATGCTCTTCTCATTAGAGTTTCCAAGTTTAGCAAAAATCAAAATACATCAATACATAGGATACCCTGCTACATGTGAATCCAGGTAAACAACGAATAATGTTTTAATATGTCTTCCAAATTGGGCATCTGATATTTTATCTGACAACCCTATTTTCAATAGCCCCACATACACACACATGCACACACCCCTTTCTGAAATAACAGTAACAAAACCACACACAGAAATCTCCAAATCTGTGGTCCTGTTGACATTTACATGTCATCCGTTCACCAAGTGCCTGCTCTGAGTCCCTGGCTCTCAACAGCAGCCCCCAGACTCCACCCCATTCCATCCTCCGGCAGAGTCTGGACGCTCCCAAGAGCTGGCCCCTGGGCCCCATCTGGGCTTTGCTGGGAGGGAGAGGAAGGGGGACACGGGGCCCTGGTTCCACACCATCTCCCTCAGTCCCTCCCCCACACCCGGGTGAGACATTTCCAGGAAGTGGTCCCTGCCCAGAGCCTGGACCCCAGCGGGGCTCAGGGCCACAAGCTTGGGGCTGCTTCCTGGAACTGCCAGTCTCATCCCGTGTCGCTGTGGCCACATCCTCCCTTGGGCAGCCCTGGGCTTGGTGAGGGCTGAGAGGCCAGGCTCTGGGCTGGGGGGCTCTATGCAAACCCAGCCACAGCAGGAGCCTGTGTCCCCGCTCCCTGGAGCTGCCCAAGAGACGAGCTAAAGGTTCCCATGATTCCTCGGGACCCTCATTAGCATGGGGACCCCCACCCCAAGGCCTGGAGAGCCTGGGCTTAACCATGGGAGCTTGGATGGGTGCTCACATCACCCAGATGGTGGTAGGGGTGGGGAGATTCTGCCTGGAGTTAGTTAGCTTGGGAAAGAGGCCTTCTCTACGCACCACTGGGGCGATTTTGTAGAAGATGTGATAAATGACCACCAGGAATTTCAATAGACTGGAAGATTGGGGAACTGGGTGGTCGGGGGACATGTGGCACGGCCTGGAGGCTGCACTGTGTGGGGACTATTCCTAGAACAGCAGAAAGCCAGCAAGGTGGGAGTAGAGGCCCCTCTGGGGAAAGAAACCGAGGCATGGTGAGACGTGCCTAAGAAGGAGTTGTGCCTGCAAGGTTGAGCAGAGCTGGGCCTGGGGCTTAGACAGGCTGGCCTCTGAAACTCAGTCAACACTGTTAATAATAATAACAAAAATACTAATGATAATACCAGCAACCATTTACTGAGCACTTACTCTGTGCCAAGTCTCTTTATTTGAATTATTTTACTTAGTCTTCAAAATAGGTACCACTGGCCTCTATTTTACAAATAGGAAAACTGACGCACAGAGAGGCTGAGTGGCTTGTCCACAGTCTCACAGCTAGCAAGTGGCAGAGCTGGCATTGGAGCCCAAGCAGCCTGGCTCCAGAGCCTGCGCCACTCACTGCCTGGTGAAGGAGTTACTTGCGTCTGGAAATGTACAGAAGAGCAGAAGATATCCCAGGAGAACTTTTCCAGAGGAAATCCTGCTCCCATTTTCTGCCTGTGACCTTCGAGGTCATCAAAACTGCCTGATGGCCTGGGGCAGGGCCCTGAGCACCTACCCCAGCCCTGCTCTGGTGCCAGCTATATCTGGGGTGCAGCCCCCAAAAGTGACAGCGCAACGGCGCATTGGGAAAAGAGACAAATGGCCATGTAAATGTGTCTTGCCTTTCCTTCTAGAGGAAGCGGGTCACTCAGCAGGCACAGTCCTGCAATTACGGCCCCTCCAGCTGGTGCATGGGGTCTGCAAACAGGTGTTTGAGCTATTCCAGATGCAGTCTTGGCGCCAAGGGCCTCTGAGTGTTGGCCAGCGGCGCCCCCTCGTGTTCGTCCGGGGAAACTCACTGGCTTCATGAGCGCAGTCTCCCACAGGGTCTGACAGGTCTGGGGTAAGGGTGATTCTCTGCAACTATGGCCTGAGCTTTGGATTTAAAACCCACACTCTCACGCCTACCAGGGCAAATTCAATCCTGCCCAATCACCAAATAGCCAGGTCACTGGGGTCCAGCTGATTCAGCAGGAGGAGAAAGAAGTGTTTTCCTCTGCCCCCCAAGAAAACTCTGTGGGATGGGCTACTGGTCCAAACGGTCTGTAGAAGTCTTGGGAGTACACAGTAGGAGCCTCTGGGAAGGGCTGAACCTCCCAATCTTTGGGAAGGGTGGGCTTGGACTTGGAGTCATCATAATTTAGGGAGTTAAAGGAAAAGAGGCCTCAGGTATAGGCCAGTAAAGTCTCAGACCCTGGGTAGGTCCCACCTGCCCCAAGCCAAGATGCTGTCTGGCCCTCCCCAGGAGGAAGATGACAGGACCAAGCAGGTGCTTCCATGGCAGCTTGGATGAGATCCTGACCCTAGCAAGCAGGTGGAGGCTGTGGGAATTCCCACCCCACAGTGACACTCTTCACCCTGGTCTTATGCAATCTTTACTAAGCTCCCGGGTTAAACTGAAACAAAGCCACTTGCCCCCGTGTCACAGCTGTGGATACCTAGGGTCGGTGAGAAGTGGCAGGCCCAGGGTCTTGAAACTCAGCCTCCTGATGCCCAGGCTGGTGCTCTGCCCACATCCCTGGCCAGCTGGGCCCAGGTACCAGGACAAAGTTTGCTGCCCCAGGTGAGGTTGGATCTGCCCTGGAGCAAAATGTCAGGGAGAGGTAGAGCAACACCTTCCCTTCAGTGCCTGGAGAGGCTGTGGAAGTGGAAAAGTCCCCTTGAGGGTCACAGTGGCCTCTGGGGTCCAGTAGCAAGCCTGCCACCCTCTAGCGGGAGCCGTGGCCTCAGGCTACTGGCAGCCAGAGAGGCTGAGGGTTCCAGGCCAGGAGGCCCAGACTACGGCGTTGTCTGGGAGGAGCTGAAGGCCTCTACCTGTGCCTTGGCCTCTGCTTCTGAGCGGCATCGCTGGGAACAGAACCACAGGAAAAGGAAGAAACCTGCAAGAGAAAGGCTGGTAGGTGGGAGTGCTACGGGGCAGCGTGGGCTTCCCCAGAGGCCAGGGTCTCCTTGGCTTCAGCAAGCTGGCCTCCCTGGGGCCCATGAGCCAACTCCCAGAATCTCTTACTGTAGGAGGCCAGCAGTGGCAGAGCCTCAGAGCTGGAAGAGCGGCTGTGGCCAGACCATAGGGTACCTTCATGCAGATGTAGCCCCCACCATCTTAGCTAGTGGGGCTGTGGGCTGGATGTCAGTGCCCCACTCGCCCCCTTCACCTGAACCCCTTTGGCAGTGAACATCCCACCAGCCATACACCCCCTGCCAGGTGGCTTCCTCCAGGCCACCCTCCAGCCCTACCGTAGAGTGAGTTTAAGATGGTGAAGAGGAACAGCTGGGGCAGCAGCAAGACGCCAAAAGAAAAGAAGGCCAAGGCCCAGGTGGTTCCCAGCAGCACGGTGAGGCCCAGCACGGTGACAGTGTCACGGCAGGCCCTGGCATTCGGTGCGTCCGCCCGCACCCGCAGCCTGCGCAGGGACAACAGCGCCCAGGCCAGCACCACCAGGTTGAAAAGGGACGTGAGGCCACCGTAGCCCATGACCAGGACACTGTGTACCACAGGGCTCCGCACCCAGCATCTGCAGGGGAAGGTGATGTGTCGGGCTCACGGTGGCTCCTAGGCCCGCGAGGAGGCCAGCGTCACTCCCTGAAGCCCCACTCCGTCTCCTGGCTCAGGCTCTATTGTTTTTTGCCTGACTGAACACACGGTGAAGCCCCTCACCCGGTTTTCCAGCCAGGCCACCACCAGAGGATGCATCTGCCGCCTTGGTCAATGATCTGAAGCTCCCTCATGCCCACCTTTCCAGTCACAGTGGTTTCTCTCACGTCCCCATGTCTTCACCACCCTGAAAATTCTTCCTGTCTCCTTTCCACATCTTACTCCTCTCTGCTTCCATGGCCAGCCCAAGGCCGGCGTGCCCCATCTTCTATTGGACGCTTGGCCCAGAGTCCTCTTTCCTGGAAACTCTCCCTTCCACCCCACTACATGGTTGTCACTGCCTCATCTTCATCTCTGCAGTGGGACACCCCTACCTAGGAGCCTCTCCCCACCTAGACGGGGCCACCATGGCCTGCGCTGGACAGTGGGCAGGCTGCCAACCCGTCGCTTGTGGACAAGGGCCCTCCAGTGTCAACCTGAGAGCACACAGAGCAGCAGGAGAGCTCACTGAGGGCTGAGCACAGAGCCATGGAGAACTGACCAAAGCCAGCCCTGATCCCAGGCCCTCCCAGAGGCCTCCACCCTCTGCCTCCCCAAGACACCTTCAAGACAGATGCCACCTTTTAGTCAGACACAATGTCATGCTGAGGCAGGAGAATAGGGTTCAGAGACAGGGAACGTAAGGACTTTCTAGAACTAAATCAAATGGAGGCCAGGCGCAGTGGCTCATGCCTGTAATCCCAGCACTTTGGGAGGCCAAGGTGGGCTGATCACTTGAGGTCAGGAGTTGGAGACCATCCTAACCAACATGGTGAAACCCCGTCTGTATTAAAAATACAAAAATTAGCCAGGCGTGGTGGTGGGTGCCTATAATTCCAGCTACTAGGGAGGCTGAGACAGGAGAATCATTTGAACCTGACAGGCAGAGGTTGCAGTGAGCCGAGATTGCACCATTGCACTCTAGCCTGGGTGACAGAGCGAGATTCCATCTCAAAATAAATAAAAATAAATCAAATGGAAACACTTCAGCTATGACAGGAAATATCCTCTCCATTTACGTAGGGCATATGTCAAATGACTTTGTAACTTTACTTCATCCTCCTCATTGATAGAGGGCGTACACCAAGTAACCAGTGGAAACCTCTAGAGGGTATTTAAACCTCCACAAATTCTGTAACACGACTCTTGAGGCCCTATGCTCTGGCCCACTCCTGCACATACTTTCATTTTCAATCAATCTCCGCTTTTGTTGCTTAATTCATTCCTCACTCTGTACACTTTGTCCTTTTTTTTTTTTTTTTTTTTTTTGAGAGGGAGTCTCTGTTGCCAGGCTGCAGTGGCGTGATCTTGGCTCACTGCAACCTCTGCCTCCAGGGTTCAAGCAATTCTCCTCTCTCAGCCTCCTGAGTAGCTGGAAATACAGGCACCTGACATCACACCCAGCTAATTTTTATGCATTTTTAGTAAAGATGGGGTTTCACCATGTTGTCCAAGCTGACCTCGAACTCCTGACCTCAGCTGATCCACCTACCTCGGCCTTCCAAAGTGCTGGGATTACAGGCATGAGCCACCATGCCTAGACTTGTCCATTTCTTTGTTCAAGATGCCAAGAACCTGGACAACCCCCACGGGTAACGATGTGCTTTATGTGAATTGTCCCCTGCAATCCCCATGACAACCCATAAGGCAAGCACATAATCATCCTCATTTTGCAGATGAGGAAACTCAGGCTCTGGCTCAGCAACACATTCCAGTTAGAGGCAAAGCTGGAACCTAAAGCCCCTGGCCCAGAGCCTGAGCCCCTAACTGTCACAATCCCCTGCTCAGGTTCGCTTCGTGGCTCCTGCCCCTACAGTCACAAGGGTCCCAGGACATTATTTTGGGATTCCTCCGAGTTGATGAGTGTGGTAGGGGATCACTCACTCTCACCACTAGGGAATATCCCCACAGGGGCAGCTCTACCACAGTCCATTCAGCCAGCGTCCCGTCAGCAGACATCTGAATGATTTTCAAGGGTTGTATTTGTTTTGTTTTGTTTTTTGAGATGGAGTCTCACTCTGTCTCCAGGCTGGAGTGCAGTGGCGCAATCTCAGCTCACTGCAACCTCCACCTCCCAGGTTCAAGCGATTCTCCTGACTCAGCCTCCTGAGTAGCTGGGATTACAGGTGCACACCACCACGCCTGGCTAATTTCTGTATTTTTAGTAGAGATGAGATTTCTCCATGTTGGCCAGGATGTGTTTTGTTTGTTGGTTGGTTGGTTTAAGTTGGAGTCTTGCTGTTGCCCAGGCTGGAGTGCAGTGATGCAATCTCGGCTCACTGCAAGCTCCACCTCCCGGGTTCATGCCATTCTCTTGCCTCAGCCTCCCAAGTAGCTGGGAGTACAAGCGCCCGCCACCATGCCCAGCTAATTTTTTGTATTTTTAATAGAGATGGGGTTTCACTGTGTTAGCCAGGATGGTCTCGATCTCCTGACCTCATGATCTGCCCGCCTCGGCCTCCCAAAGTGCTGGGATTACAGGCGTGAGCCACCACGCCCAGCCTGTTTTTGGTTTTTAACTGATGTTTGGTTTGAGGAATGTGTACATACATACTAAGAGATGTTTTAAATTGAAGAGAAAAAAAGTCACAAACCCCAAGGTAATTGTTTCCTGAGAGGAGAGGGGAGAGTAAGGGAGACCCAGGGAGAAGCTGGCTCGTAGGTGGGTGTTCTCTAACATCTGTGCATTAGTGGGTCCTGTGGATGTGTCACTAAAGCTCCTTTGTCCTCATCACATTGTTATATAAGAAAACAGGCTTGGCACAGTGGCTCACACCTGTAATCCCAGCACTTTGGGAGGCCAAGGCAGACGGATCACCTGAAGTCAGTTGAGACCAGTCTGGCCAACACGCTGAAACCCTATCGCTACTAAAAATACAAAAATTAACTGAGCATGGTGGCAGGCACCTGTAATCCCAGCTACTCGGGAGGCTGAGGCAGGAGAATCGCTTGAACCCAGGAGGCAGAGGTTGAAGTGAGCTGAGATCACGCCATTGCACTCCAGCCTGGGCAACAAGAGCGAAACTCCATCTCAAAAAAAAAAAAAAGAAAAGAAAAGAAAAGAAAAGAAAAGAAAATACATCTTCAAAGAGTATGTAAAATGAGGCCAGAGATTCTCTTTCTTCATCTGTAGGATGGGGATGATTATGCACTTGCCTTATGGGTTGTCATGGAGATTGCAGAGAACAATTCATGTAAATTGAAGTCACACGTCCTCTGATACACCCAAGCCTCACTGTGAGGAATCAGACCCACCTATGTACCACACAGTCCCCCGGCCTTGCTTCAGGGGCTGGGGGCCAGGCTCTGGACCAGCCTGCTAGAGACCACGTCCCAGCTCTGCCCCTGACTGGCTGGGGCTCCTCAGGTAGAGTTCTTAAGCTGCCTGTTTCTCAGAGGCCCTAACTGTAAAATAGGGCTGGCAACAGGGCCCAGCCCTTGCCCTTGTGAAAATGAAACCAGCTGATACCCAAGGCCTGCCACAGAATCAGCCCCCAGCTATCCTGAGCCTTCATCAGCCAAGAAGGAAAAAGAAGTTTCCACAGCCAACTGCAAGTGAGTAACGGGCCGGCAGGGGTTCCTTAGGCTAGTCTATGTCTGGCTGTTAGAAATGCTGCATAATAGGCCGGGCGCAGTGGCTCAAGCCTGTAAGCCCAGCACTTTGGGAGGCCGAGTCGGGCGGATCACGAGGACAGGAGATCGAGACCATCCTGGCTAACACGGTGAAACCCCGTCTCTACTAAAAAATACCAAAAAACTAGCCGGGCGAGGTGGCGGGCGCCTGTAGTCCCAGCTACTCGGGAGGCTGAGGCAGGAGAATGGCATAAACCCGGGAGGCGGAGCTTGCAGTGAGCTGAGATCCGGCCACTGCACTCCAGCCTGGGCGACAGAGCGAGACTCTGTCTCAAAAAAAAAAAAAAAAGAAATGCTGCATAATAATAGCTTAATGTCCTCACCTGCAGGGAGGGGCTATAAAAAAAAAAGCAGTAGTGTGTCCCCCAGCCCCAAAGGCCCACCTCGCTGCCTCTCCTAGCCTCCCCCAAGCCCAGCCCCCACAGCATTCTTGTCCGACTAGGAGGGCTTGAAGGCCTGGCAGTGCCAAGAGCAGGTCGGAAGGAGTCGAAGCCTGGGTAGGTGCAGCAAGGTGGTCTGCAGGGGAACAGAGTCAAGTGCAGGCTGAGCCAGACCCCCAGGGCCTGGGCACTGGAGGACGGGGCAGGACAGAGGAGACGGGAGGCCCGGCTGCCCTGGCGTGTTGGTGAGCAGATGTGGCTTCGTAGACTTTGTCAGCATAGAATACAAGGCTGCCTCTGCAGGAGACCTGGATCCATGGAAGGGATGTGGCGAAGCCCCCTGCAAACTCCCCTGTCAGCCCCAGCTCCCTCTCTGCCCCACAGCCAGTGCTTTACCTACAGAATATTCCATTTGGGGTCCCAGGCCCATGTGGCCCTTCTGCCAGAGCCAGGGAGCCCACTGCAGCCCTGAGGGCACTCACATGGACATGTTCCGGAAGCCCGTGCCATTCTCCCAGCTGTTGAAGACAGGGATCGTGTGGGGTCCGTACACTGAGCTCTTGACAGAGAGGGAAAGCAGCACCAGGAGGGCTGGGACCCCTGAGGGGTGAGACAAAGGCTCAGGAGATGTGGGAGAGGGCTGGCCCTTGGTCCCTGGGGCTGCTGACACAGAATTCCACTGGGCAAGGGACAACTGGGAGGAGACTGTTCTGAGCCCCCAGCTTCAGAGCAATAAGCCTGGTGGTTTGGAGAAAGCTCAGCTCTACAATGGAACAGTGGTGGAGGGAGGAGTGGTCATACTGGGATGGTGGTGGTAGGGAGCAAATGGGAGGGAGGACAGGGCAACTGCTGAGGAAATAGAAATAAGCAAGAAAGGGGCAAGGACGGTGATGAAGGTAGCAGTGATGGTACTGTTGGAGACAGAGAAGGTGGAAGAAGTGATGATGGTGATGGAGGTGGAGGAGGTGGTGACGGTGGTGAAGGAGGTAGAGGAGATGATGTTGATGATGGAAGTGGAGGAGATGGAGGTGATGATGGTGATAGTGGAGGTGGAGGAGGTGATGATGGTGATGATAGAGGTGGAGAAGATGGAGGAGGTGATGGTGATGGCGACGGAGGTGGAGGAGGTGATGATGGTGGTGACAGAGGTGGAGGAGATGAAGCAGGTGATGGTGATGAAGGAGGTGAAGGTGCTGATGATGGTGATGATGGAGATGGAGGAAGTGATGATGGTGATGATAGAGGTGAAGGAGATGGAGGAGGTGATGATGATGGCGATGGAGGTGGAGGAGGTGATGGTGGTGACAGAGGTGGAGGAGATGAAGTAGGTGATGGTGATGAAGGAGGTGGAGGAGGTGATGATAGAGGTGGAGGAGATGGAGGTGATGGTGATGATGGAGCTAGAGGAGGTGATGATGGTGATGATGGAGGTGGAGGAGGTGATGATGGTGATGATGGAGGTGGAGGAGGTGATGATGGTGATGACGGGTGGAGGACATGGAGAAGGTGATGATGAATGGAGGTGGAGGAGGTGATGATGGCGATGGAGGTGGAGGAGGTGATGGTGGTGATAGAGGTAGAGGAGGTGATGATGATGGTGATGGAGGTGAAGGAGGTGGTGATAGAGGTGGAGGAGGTGATGATGGTGATGATGGAGGTGGAGGAGGTGACAATGGTGATGATAGAGGTGGAGGAAATGGAGGAGGTGATGATGGAGGTGGAGGAGATGGAGCAGGTGATGATGGTGATGATGGAGGTGGAGGAGATGGAGGAAGTGATGGTGATGATGGAGGTGGAGGAGGTGATGATGGTGATGATAGAGGTGGAGGAGATGGAGGAGGTGATGATGATGGCAATGGAGGTGGAGGAGGTAATGATGGTGGTGACAGAAGTGGAGGAGATGGAAGAAGTGATGTTGATAACAGGTGGAGGAGGTGATAATGGTAATGATAGAGGTGGAAGAGATGAAGGAGATGGAGGAGATGGAGGAGGTGATGGAGGTAGAGGAGGTGATGATGGAGGTGATGGAGGTGGAGGAGGTGATGATGGTGGTGATGGAGGTGGAGGAAGTGATGATGGTGGTGATAGAGGTGGAGGAGATGGAGAAGGTGATGTTGATAACAGAGGTGGAGGAGGTGATAATGGTAGTGATAGAGGTGGAGGAGATGAAGGAGGTGGAGGAGATGGAGGAGGTGATGGAGGTAGAGGAGGTGATGATGAAGGTGATTGAGGTGGAGGAGGTGATGATGGAGGTGATTGAGGTGGAGGAGGTGATGATGGAGGTGATGGAGGTGAGGAGGTGATGATGGTGGTAATGGGTGGAGGAGACGGAAGAGGTGATGGTGAAGACGGAGGTGGAAGAGGTGATGATGGTGGTGATGGAGGTGAAGGAGATGGAGGAGGTGATGGAGGTGTAGGAGGTGATGATGGAGGTGATGGAGGTGGAGGAGGTGATGATGGATGTGAAGGAGGTAGTGATGGAGGTGGAGGAGGTAATGATGGATGTGATAGAGGTGGAGGAGGTGGTGATGGAGGTGATGGAAGTGGAGGTGGTGGTGATGGAGGTGGAGGAGGTGATGGTGATGATGGAGGTGGAGGTGATGATGGAGGTGTTGGAGGTGGAGGAGGTGGTGATGGAGGTGTAGGAGATGATGGTGGTGGTGGAGGAGGTGGTAGAGGTGGAGGAGGTGATGATGATGGTGATGAAGGTGGAGGAGGTGGTGATGGAGGTGAAGGAGGTGATGGTGATAACAGAAGTGGAGGAGATGATGATGGTAGTGATGGAGGTGGAGGAGGTGATGGTGATAACGGAGGTGGAGGAGGTGATAATAGTGGTGAAGGAGGTGGAGGAGGTGGTGATGTAGGTGGAGGAGGTGATGATGGTGGTGAAGGAGGTGGAGGAGGTGACGATGGTGATGATGGAGGTGGAAGAGGTGATAAAATTAGTAATGTAGAAAGTAGAGGCGGGTGTAGACAGAGATCACAGCTAGTGGTCATGTAATGGCCACTACGATCATGAGGAGGAGGGGAAAGAAAGGACTAAAGGGGGTCAATACCCTGCCCGCCTGGAGGCCTGAGGAGAAGGAGAGGAGAGATGCTGTGCTTACCCCAGCCTAGCACACCAAGCTTGAGCACATATCTGTGGATGTAGATGTTGTAGACGCGCCCGAGGAGGAGGTAGAGGTTGAAGCCCTCGATGGCCATCCAAGTGAGGCAGCTGAGCAGCGCGTAGTGCAGGGCAGCAGCCAGAGCCGTGCACGCTGACCGGGGCACAGGAGACATGGCAAATGCGGGGCTCAGCAGGAAGGCGATGTTCAGGAGCAGCACGGAGGCGTGCAGGTTCATGTGGATGCGTGTTAAGGAGTCACTCTGTTTCCTGCAGGTGAAAGCATGGCCCTCCATGGCCCAGGGACATCACCCAGGCAGCACTACCCACTGGTGCATGCCGACCAGGAAAATGAGGTGAAGAAGGGGCAGGGATCCCACAGCAGTCGCACCAAAAGGCTGGTCTCCCACCTCCTGGCCCCCACCCTCTGGAGAAGCACACCCAGTTCTAGTTGACTAAATGGGACACAAGGAAGGGTGATGTGCCACAGTTAGGGGCAGGCCCAGCACTGTGGCAGCAGAATACCTGGAATGGAAGTGCAACAGGACCGTGATCAGCGAGGCCACGATGGAGATGCTGCAGCCCACGAGGGAGATGTATGTAAGAGGTGCCAGCAACTCTGCAGGGACCAGGGCCGGGGAGAGTTGCTGCAGGAGGGAAGAGGGGCTGGAGGCCAGAAGCATAGTATTGCCCTCCCTCCCAGCCTCGTCAGAGATACCTCCTGAGGCCTCCTCTCCAAGTCCCCTTCCTCATAAGCCTAGCCATGGACCTGGCCTGAACGAGGCCATGGCAGATACAGTGAGTTTTGCCCCCACAACAGTTCCCATCTCCCTCTTCTGCTATGAGTGCCTCCCTTCCCCTACTCCCTATGCACCCGGGGGGTTCCACCACTTTGTCCTCTCTGTGCAGAAAGGTGCACCAGGCCTGGTCAAGCAGGGCCCTCCCTCCTCCTGCCTATAGTGATTGGTTCAGGGATGAGCACATGGCTGGCAGAACTGGGTAAAAGATTTTATTCCACTGGTCTGAAAGCTTGCAGGGCATGAGCCTGGAACTGCTGCCAGCTATATTATTATCTCATATTAGGAGTTCCTATTTGAGGGCTAAGCCAGCACAGAGCAAGCACAGTTGAGGGACAGAGATAGAGTGCTATCTTAGTGATCTTAGTGATCAGCCCCTGGATCAAGCCATGCCTGAAGCCTAACCCAGCCTTTTCAGAAACATGAGTCCATAAATTTTCTTTCTTTTTTTCCTTTTTTTTTTTTTTTTTTTTTTTTCCGCTTAGACCCATTTAAGTTGGATTTTCTGCCCCTTGCACCAGCTTTTGCCTTGCTCCTCTGCCACAGACACAGGGCCCTCTACAGCTCTGGGCCCCACTCAGGATGCATACATACCATGAGAACAGCAAAGTAGGTGAGGTGGTTGCAGCGGCAGAGCACCTGAGAGTGGGAGGGCTGCTCTGTACGACAGCCCTCAGGGCTCCAGCCACCCCAAGGCTGTTTCCTGGCTCCCTCCTTCCAGAAGACACAGCTCAGGGTGTAGCCTTCCTGGGTGGAGATGCTGGAGTCAGTCATAGGGTGCAAAGGAAAGGCTGCAGATCAGTGTCTGGGAGTCCTGGGGGCCAACGGTGACTCAACTGTACATTCGCCAACATTTTACCAGGCACTGGCTGGCCTTTGGCCTCAGACAGTCTGAGATTCCAGTCCCATCTCCACTGTGGGCTCTCAGAGTGACCCGGGCAAGATGCCAAGTTGCTCTGCACCTCAGTTTAGTCATCTACAGAATAGGATCATTCATACCCATATTACAAGAATGGTGGAAAAATAAAGGGCAACACGGAATCTTGAGTGTCCAGCTCTGGCCTTTTAGACAGTAGGCACTCCATAACCAGCTGATCCCTTCCCCTCGTCCCCGTGGGGAACAGCGATGTGCTCAGACCCATGCCTGGTCGGGGCAGACGCATCCACAGACAACCCTAACGCCAAGTCCCGTGGGTGGAGAGGTGGAGGAAATGACACGGGCTGTCACGGAAAACCATGGAGGGTGGCAGAGCTGACCCAAAGGGAGAAGGCGAGGTGGGGGACCTGAGGCCTTAGAGGACGTGTTGGATTTCAACACGAGTAGGGCAAGGGCATTCCAGGTGGAGGGAACCACAGCGGCAAAAGCCCAGAGATAAAAGGAAAGGATGATGGTGAAATTTAGAGTGCAGGGCAGTCCTGGTGAGGCTTAAGGGAAGATGGAGCAGAAAGCAGAGGCTCCGGGCTTTTCAGGAATGGCAGGAACCAGAAAAGGAGGCACTGAGGCTTGTGAGCCACCCCACTCTGCCCCCACCCCCAATGAGCAGCCCTTTCTTTGTTCCAGGATCAGCATCTGCACTTCCCCTAGGAGCTCACTCTTTCACCCCAGTCCCTGGGCCGTGTGACCCAGGCCTGGCCAATCCACACCTTCCATCCCCCTGGACACAGTGACAGGTACAGGGATGTACACATGACCCAGTGAACCTTTAAGATCCTGAGACCATGATCTGCACTGGGGCAGGTTGGGAGTGGGGAGTTGGGGGAAGAGCCTGATGGGAAGAAGGAAAGGAAGTCTGGCTCTTCAGCATCCATCATGCCACAGAATGGACAGCCAAGGCAGGAGACCATTGCTGAGATGGAGAGAGACTGAGCCACGAGGGCATCAGATCTGTCCCTGGATCCAGCTGTGCCTGAAGCTGGTGGACCACCCCTAGACATTTCATTGATGTGTGCCAATCAGTTCCCTCTGTGCTCAAGCTGGCTTCAGGTGGTCTTTTCTCACTTGCAACTGAAAGAATTCTAACAAATGCATGAGTAAAAACTTCTCTCTCTCTTATTTCTTGAGCAGGAATTTTCAAAGTGTGATGGATTTCCAAGATGGTTCCACAGGTTTGGGTCTGGGCAAACCAATGTTCAACAGGAGAGTCACAGAGGGGCAGGGGTGCAGTGGAAATGGGGGTGCTCCCAGCAGTACCAGGCTTTGGTTGTGCCAGAAGCTGATGTTCACCGGATCCCTGAGGTTGTTCACGTGCCCATGACTCAGCTGGGCCCCCAGGACGTAGTTATTGAGCAGAGATGAGTTGTTTTCATCCTGGAAGGGCAGCAGGAGAAGGGTTGAGTGGAGGGGAAATGGGGAGGCCCTGGGTAAGGTCTGAGCCCCGCTTCCCTGGATGAGAACAAGTAGCAAGAGTTTCACGTGTGCAGCATGAAAGCCTTCCCAGCCTCCCAGCCTCCCAGCCTTTGCATGTGCTGTTCCTGCCCTGTGGAAAGCTGTCCTCTTACCAACCTCTGCTTCACCTCCCATTCGTTTAATTCATTCCAGCCCCACACCCTCCACCTCACCCACTATCCTCACACACTTTCAAAGCCAAGGTTGAAAGGCACCTTCCCCAGAAGCTCCCCTGGACTGCCCACTGGGAAGAGCCCTGACCCCACCCTGACTCATCCATCGCTCTGGATCTTTATGGCTATAATCGACCTTGTGCTAACATTAAATCTCTAAGGTTGGGCCGGGCACAGTGGCTCACGCCTATAATCCTAGCATTTTGGGAGGCTGAGACAGGTAGATTACTTGAGGCCAGGAGTTCAGGATCAGCCTCGCCAACATGGTTAAATCCGGTCTCTACTAAAAATACAAAAATTAGCTGGGCATTGTGGTGCACGCCTTTAATCCCAGGGAGGCTGAGGCAGGGGAATCGCTTGAACCCAGGAGGTGGAGGTTGCAGTGAGCCGAGATCATGCCACTGCATGATCTCTGTTGCCTGGGCAACAGAGCGACTCTGACAAAAAAAAAAAAAAAAAAAAAAACAACTCTAAGGTCTTAGTCTAAGCATGAAGACAGAGAGTTCTCTGAGGGCAGGGAACAAGTGTCTTCTTGTCTGTCTCCCGCCTAGCGACAGGCACATAGTAGGTTTCTTAGGTCTCATTTGCAGATGTAATTGTGCCTTCCTACCATTCTGCTAAAGCTGGCAGGGAAACTGAGGCCCAGAGAGGGACAATGGCTGGCTTGGATTGCACAGCTGGCTGGTTGGTCTCACTCAGTGCTGGTCACCCAGAGGCCAGGCAGTGCTGGGCACCTGCAGTGGATCCCAAGAAGGGGCCGGCACCCACCCTCCTTGGCCCACCATCACACTGACCTTGAAAAAGTGGGCATTGGAGAAGTAGATACAGATGAGCCGCAGCTCCCTGGGCCGGGTCTTGCAGGCGTCCCAGGTCAGCTCGGCAGGGAACTGCATGGCATGCTGACCCCAGGCATACTGACCCCGGGCATGCTGACCCCGGGCCTGCAGAGGGTCACAGACAAGCTGAGTCTGGCAACCAGGACCTGTAGACCTGACCCCAACACCTTCACTGCCTCCCACTCCCTATGAAACTTTCCTTGGGGTTTCTACCCACAGAACCTTCTCCCCCCAGGCTGCATCTCCTCCCAAACTTCCCGAGATCCCAGGCCTTCCCTCCATGCTGTTCCTGAGTTTGGGGTGTTTACCTGACCCACTGGGCCCCTGAAGATGGAGCTACCTCAGCACTCAGCCCCAGCCCAGCCCCCACCAGGGATCCAGCCAATCATCCCAGGGTCCTAAAAGGAGCCAGGGTTCCTGGCCTCTCTCACAGCTGCCTCCCCCAAGGGGCAGCCTCCAGCCAAAGCAGGAAGAAGACTCCGCCCTGGAGGGGCCATAAAGCACCACCCTTTCCACAATTCACACAGCGAGTATCAGCCCCATTTTACAGAGGAGGTAACTCACTGCTAGTTAGGGCAGAGCCTGGACTAGGGGGTGTGGGGAGGAGGACAGTGGAGCCTAAAGAAAGTCCAGACCTTAAACCCCTGGAGGACTTCTAGGGCAGGGGCAGCTGGCCACGCCCCCACCACCACCACCTGCAGCCTCTGACCTGGGGCACCCGTTTCAGAGTGGCACTGCTCAGTGAGAGGCCAGAGAAGTCGCAGCTCAGCTTGAAGGCCAGAGACTGTATGGTGGGTGTCTGCAAGGTCAGGTTGTAGCCCGGGAAGCTGGTGTTCAGTAGCATCTGCTCCAGCTGGTGAAGTTGACTGCATCCCAGAGAGACGGCCAGGGAGGCCAGAGCCCAGAGTGGGGTAAGGGTGAGAGGGGGCTCTAGATAGCCTGGGAGGGCAGGGCCTCCCCACCCACACCCCTGTCACTCCCACCTCCAGACCACTGCATACACAGTGTCCTTGGCACACTGTTACCTCCCTACCCCATCTATCCCCTCCTCTCGATTAACTCCTGTTCAGGTCCCAGTTTGTTGTCACCTTCTCCAGGAAGCCTTCCCTGACTGCTCCCTCACAAATTCCCAGTAGCCGCTCTTATCCCTGACCAGTCTTCAGCATTATCTGCTCACCCAGAGCTGCTCAGTCTTTGGGTCACAGACCCTGGAGAACCCAGCCAGAATTTTAGAGTTCCTTCCCAGGAAAATGCATGGAGACCCACAGTTCTGCACTTAGTTTCATGACATCCATGATTAAGGGCCCCCAGTCCTCAATGATAAACTTCATGAGGGCAGTGACACGCCCACCCTGCATCCGCAGAGCCTAGGGTCAGGCATGCAGTAGGCACTCAAAAAAAGTGCTGAAAAAATGCACAGTTAAGAGTCTATACTAGACCAACTCTGACCCACTGATTCAAGGTGCAGGCTTGGGGTAGGAGACACAGCTGATTCTAAACAGGAGAGGAACACGTCCAACTCACCGAAAGGAAAAAGACGGGCTCCGGGCTCTGGACACCTGCATATTCTCCATGTAGCTCAGGAGTTCTTTCCATTTCTCTGTGGGGACACACCTCCCCTTCAGCTTGTGTTTCAGCGACCCTCTGGCCCCACAACCTCTGGGCTTTCCATCCCAGCCTGAGAGTCTAGTTCACAAGCAGCTCCTGCTGCCCCCAGGAAGCCTAAGTGGCCCCTTTCAATCTCCCAGGGTTTGATGCCTGCCCCTTTTGCATCACAGTCCCAGGACTGGGCTAGGGCTGCCCCCAGTTCAGCAGAGCTCCCTTACCTGCTGTTGCATTCTGCAAAGTCAGAAGGCACAGGCACAGGAAAAGGGTACCACAGTGATCCATGCCCTGTGCCTAGTCTCCTCCAAGAACTGGCTCTGGCCCTGGAGAAGGTGCATGCCATCATCATGATGATAAAAGAACAGCCTCTAACTTCTAGGTGTCTGGCATGTCCCAATAGTACAACATGCAGCATCTTATTTGACCCTCACCACTCTTGCCTTTCACAGGTGAGGAAGCTGAGTATGAAGGGCAAAGGGTCTTGCTTTACTTAAACCTGCCTAAAGCCAGGTCTCTAAGACTCCAGAATCCTTGACCACCAAGTAATGGCTGCCATTAGCAGCTCTGCCTGATACACTCCCCCTCCCAAAAAGCAGTCTATCTGGGGGCTTCCCCAGGACCCCAGCTTCTACCCAGACAGAAGGTGTGTGGGAGAAAGCAACATGTAAACTCCATCCAGCCCTGCTATTAACTCATCATGTGGCTTTGGGTAGGATCTGTCTCTCTCTCTCTGCCCTCATTTTCCTCCATTTTAAAATGAATTAATAAACTTCTGCTTCAATAGAGCAAATTTATGTGTGCCCCTGAAAGCCCCATTAACATGAGAGGGAATGAATAAAACAGGCATAAAGCCACAGAACAATGGGAAAGAAAATAGGCATGAAAAACAGTACAATGGGGAAGAAAAGAGGCACAAAGCCTCTCAAGAAGCTGCTGGAGGATGTACTCCAACAAAACGAGAGTGTAAATCATGAAAGAAGACACAGGGTACAGGAAACCCTGTACCCTACCATGGGAGAGGTAAAGCTACTCCCTAGAAAACAGGCACAAAGAGAGAGCAATGGGAAAGAAAACAACTGCAGACATGGGAGATGTCAGCTAAACTTTGGAGGCTACAAGTAGGTGGCACCTGGTAAGACGTTTAGCAGACTGAAAAAAGTTGAACCCAGTGCCTGCAGTGGGGAGAGGTGTGGTGTGGGCGGGAGACAAGAAGCCTCACAACCTTGGAAGCACTTGAGAACTGGAGGCATCAGGAACCTCTGAAGTGGGGATGAAGGAAGAGGCTAAAAACAGGGATTGTTGGTCAGACACGGTGGCTCACGCCTGTAATCCCAGCACTTTGGGAGGCTGAGGCGGGTGGATCACGAAATCAGGAGATCGAGACCATCCTGGCTAACATGGTGAAACCCCGTCCCTACTAAAAACACAAAAAATTAGCCAGGCGAGGTGGCGGGTGCCTATAGTCCCAGCTACTCAGGAGGCTGAGGCAGGAGAATGGCGTGACCCAGGAGGCGGAGCTTTCAGTGGGCGGAGATGGTGCCACTGCACTCCAGCCTGGGCAACAAAGTGAGACTGTGTCTCAGAAAAAAAAAAAAAAAAAAAAAAAAAAACAGGGATTGTTGTCCAGGCATGGCAGCTCACGCCTGTGATCTAGAACACTTTGGGAGGCCAAGGCAGGAGGATCGCTTGAGACCAGGAGTTCCAGACCAGCCAGGGCAACATGGCAAAACCCTGACTCTACAAAAAAATATAAAAAATAGCTGGGTATGGTGGCCTGTGCTTGTGTCCCCAGCTACTCAGGTGGGTGAGGTGGAAGAATCACCTGAGCCCAGGAGATGGAGGCTGCAGTGAGTCAAAATCATACCACTGCACTCCAGCCTGGGCAACAGAATAAGACCTTGTCTCAAAAAAATAAAAAATAAAAATAAAAACAAGATTCGCTGGTTGTGAGTCTTTAATGCCCAACTCAGTCCCCAGATCTCCCCTGCCACCTCGAGTATTCAGGAGTTTCCTCACCATCCTACCATCCCAATCCTGCTCCACACAAAGTTTACTCTCTGGAGAGAGGATGCACCATAATCAGAGCAGAAGGGGGGAATTAAACAATATCCCCTCCCCATGTCCTCCCCTACTCAGATTCCAGAAGACTGCAGAAGACTGCAGCAGCCAGGGTTATGCCCCGAGGCAGGAGAAAAGTCTCTGAAGAGCTAACCATTCCCAGAATAGTATCCTATAGCTACTTCCATTTTTGTGTTCCTCAATGTCATGGCCAAGACCTAACTTACAGTGAAATTTCACCAGTCACCAAGCTCTGCCAAGCAATTAGGTTTTTAGTGCTCCTCTCTTGAACGGTCAACCAAGGATTACTGAAAATTTCAAAACACACACCCTTTCTTGAGAAGCTGCTGGAAGATGTGCTCCAACAAAATGAGAGAGTAAATCATGAAAGAAGACACAGGGTACAGGAAATCCTGTGTCCTACCATGGGAGAGGTAAAGCTACTCCCCAGAAAATGTGTGAAGGGAAGGCCTGGGTTGATGCTGAACAGCAGGACTAGGGCATTTCCCACCCGGAGGGAGCAGGAGAAAAGAATGCCCTGGGAGGGAGTTCTTCAAGAAAAAAATAAGGAAGAGGAAAAGGAGAGTAGATAGACGACCAAATAGGTTTGAACATCTAGAAAAACTGTTTTGAGATGTCTTACAGAAAGTTTGTAAATGCAAAAATAAAAAGAAGCAATTAATTTCAAGAAAACCAAGTTGTACAAGAAAATGAAACGCTGCTACATGACTTGACATGGAATGTAATGCATATAGTCATAATAGAAACGTTAAACAGGAGTCTTTTTAATTGTGTAAAAACCATATTAAGATGATTTTGATTTCCACCTAGAAAGTAGACAGCCAGATGGGAGCATTGTTCCCATCATAACAATGGGAAAGCTAAATAATGTACAAAATCTTTTTTTTATTTTTATTTTTAGCCTACTGGAGAGCTGAGGTCATAGGCCACCAAGCAAACTGGTTTCTGGAGGTAACCAGAACACATTATCTTTCATGGATGAAACACATGATCTGTTTCATGTTTGACAGAGCATGGAGGAATAGGTAGTTGCCGCAAAAGTAGATAAGGAGAAAATGACTAATACCTTAAAGAAATCTTAATGGCTGAGCATTAGCTAGAGTGGCAGTTTACTGGGAGCCCCAAACACAAGGGTAACCTGTACCCCCAGACAGTTTCTTCCTACAGTCCTCCACTGGACACTCATGAGAATGATGTGGAGTAGGACAGGGCCCGAGGGAGGCCCCCTGGTAACACAGCCATGCAAGATGTGCCAAGGGTTGAGGGTGGAGCAGGAGTACCTGGAGAAGCCCATCTGTGCTCTGGGCTCTGCATGAGTGCAAGGTGGTAACTGGCTGCTGCCAAGAGATAAACACCTATACCTTGGCTTTGCTTTGATTTAAGATGCCCATCCCACAGGTCCCTGACCTGCTATAAAGCAAATGTTGACTGCCTCTGCTGTAGTAGAAGACCCTCCCACCACAATGCTACAGTCACACTAAGCAAAAGCCATCAGGGCCGGGTGCCTTGGCTCATGCCAGTAATCCCAATATTTTGGGTGGCCGAGGTAGGCGAATTGCTTGAGCCTAGGGGTTCGAGACTAGCCTGGGCAACATGGCAAAACTCTGTCTCTGAAAAAAAAAAAAAAAAAAAAAGCCAGATGTGATGGTGCATGCCTGTAGTTCCAGCTACTCAGGAGGCTGGTGTGAGGATCACCTGAGCCTGGGAAATTGGAGGCTGCAGTGAGCCGTGATAGCACCGCTGTACTCCATCCTGGGCAACAGAGTGAGAAAAGAAAACAAAAAACAAAAGCCACTGGACACTGGCAAGGAAGGGGCAACCCATTAGTGTCCAGGATTTTGCACTGATATAAAACAGAGGGCTGCTGCTACTACTGGGCAAAGAGCAGGAATCTCACTCCCACTCAAGATCCCCCAACCAGTAAGGCAGAGTTTAGTTCCCACGGGGGTGAAGGGGAGGAAGTCAGCCTGCATTCTAGTACCTGCACTGAATAAGAGGCTGAGGTTGTCAAAAACTGGAGGAGAAACAGGAACACTAAGAAAGCCCCACTCCTGGGGCTCAGGCTCAAGACTGTCTAAGGCTGAAGCTAGAGCAGGATAATCAAGAATTCACTGCCTCCACAACAAGCTTTGCACCAAGCAACAAGTAACAGCAGTCTACCGCTGGAGAAGGGACTAGAACACAAAGAGAGATTTCCTCTGTGTTGCATGCATGCAGCGCAGAGCGGGGACACTGGGGAAATTCCTGTGGGACTCAAGTCCTCATTGAACACAATGTAGGGACAGTCTACCACTGGAGAAATTTGGAGCCTGTAGTATACCAAAGGTAACTATAGCAACAACAAAACCTAAATCCAGCTGGGCACCATGGCTCATGCCTGTAATCCCAGCACTTTGGGAGGCCAAGGCAGGAGGATCATTTCAGCCCAAGAGTTCAAGATCAGCCTGGGCAACATAGTGAGACTCCATCTCTAAATAAACAGATAAATAAATAAAACTTAAACCTAAATCAACTACAGATTAGATTGACTTGAGGCCTATACCAAAGCCATGACATAAGAAATATTTCAATTTCTTTCTAGGCATAAATATCATTTACTTTACTACTGTTCCATTACACACAATGCCTGATAGTTAGTCAAAGATTTTAAGAGACACAGAACCAGATCTTAGAGATGGCCAAAATGTTGGAACTATCAGATAGAGACAAGATAGCTCTGATAAATATGTTAAAGGGTGCAGTGGAAAAGGTAGACTTCTAAGAACAGATGGGAAATTTCAGCAGAACAATGGAAACTATTAAGACTAGTCAAGCAGAAATGTTAGAAACAAACTCAATATCAGTGATGAAGAATTCTTTCAATGAGTTTATTAGCAAAGTGGACACAGCAAAGTAAAGAATCCTTGAACTTGATGATAGTGTAATATAAATTATCCAAATTGAAATATAAAGAGTAAGAAGAGTGAAAATAAAAATTAACAGATTACCCAAGAACTGTGCAAATGGTCTGTATATATGTAATTGGAATCCTAGCTAAAGGAGAGAGAACAGAGAAGAATAAATAGAAACAGAAATAGAAAATTAAAATTTTTTAAATGGCCAATTTTTTCCCCAAAACTAATAAAAGACAACAAACCACAGATCCAAGAAGCTCTGCAAAACCCCATGGAATAAATGCAAAGAAAAACACATCTAGATACATCCTAGTCAAACTGCTGCAGAACCAAAGATAAAATCTTGAAGTCAGCCAGAAAAAAAGAGCCATTGTACACAGAAAATGAAAGATACAAACTACAAGAGACTTCCTATCAGAAACTATTAAAACCAGAAGATAATGCAGCCATACATATGTTTCAATAAAAATCTGTCATTCTAAAACTCTATGCCCAATGAAAATATCTTTCAAAAACGAAGACAAGGTTGGGTGCAGTGGCTCACACCTGTAATCCCAGCACTTTGAGAGGCTGAAGTGGGTGGATTGCTTGAGTCCAGGAGTTCAAAACCAGCCTGGCCAACAGGGTGAAAATCTATCTCTACAAAATATACAAAACTTAGTCAGTCATGGTGGCATGCACCTGTAGTCCCAGCTATTCAAGAGGCTAAGGCTGGAGGATCACTTGAGTCCAGGAGGTCAAGATTGCAGTGAGCCATGATCATGCCACTGCACTCCAGCCTGGGTGACAGAGAAAGATCCTGTATAAAAAAAAAAAAAAAAAAGAAGAAGACAAAATAAGAACTTCTTCAGATGAGCAAGGAGTTGGAGAATTCATTGCCAGCAGATTGGCACTAAAATAAATATTGAAGAAAATTCTTAGGGCAGAAGAAAAATTATGCCAGTTGGAAATTTGGACTTAAACAAAGAAATGAAGAGTATTGTAATTGGCAAAAATGTGTCAAATATAAAATAAATTTCCTCAGTTTTAATGTCTGTTTAACGTAAAAACAGTAACAATGCATTGTGGGGATTATAGTGTATGTAGAAGTAGAAGTATACTACAAAAATAGCACAACAGGCAGGAGAGCAGAAATGGAAGTATTTGGTTGTGAGGTTCTTAAACTATATTTTAAGAATTGTAATGTTATTCGAAGGTAAATTGTGGAAAGTTAAATATGTGTATTTAAATCCTACAGTGCCATTACAAAAAAGGAAAAATTATAAGACACAGCTAGTAAGGCAATAGTAGAGATAAAATAATATTATGAAAACTGCTCAATCCAAAATAAGACAGGACAAGAAGAAAAAGAAACAAAGAACAGATGGAATAAAGAGAAAACAAACAGCAAGATGGTAGATATAAACCCAATCATATAAATAATTACATTAAGTATAGTCTAAATGCTCCAATTAAAAGGCAGAAATTGTCAGACTGGATTATAAAAGCAAAACCTAACTACATACTGTTTTCAAGAAACATGTATCAAATATAAAGACACCAATAAATTATATGTAAAATGATGGAAAAAGATATACCAATCATAACTGTATTAGTCCAGCCTCACGCTGCTATAAAGAGCCATCAGAGACTGGGTAATTTATAAAGAAAAGAGGTTTAATTGACTCACAGTTCCACAGGCATGGCTGGGGAGACCTTAGGAAGCTTAACAATCATGGCAGGAGGTGAAGGGGAAGAAAGCACGTCTTCACATGGCAGCAGGGGAGACAGAGAGAGAAGGGGGAAGTGCCACACACTTTTAAACCATCAGATATTGTGAGAACTCACTCACTATCAGGAGAACAGCAAGGGCGAAATCTGTCCCCATGATCCAATCACCTCCCACCAGGTCCCTCCCCAACACTGAAAAATTACAGTTCAACATGAGATTTGCATGGGGACCCAGAGCCAAACCATATCAATAAGTAAGATGGAAGAGATATATTAATATCTGAAAAAGTAAACTTCAGGATAAGGAATTTTACCAGGGATAAAGATTATACAATGCTAAAGACTAATTCATCAAGAAAATGTAACAATCTTTAATGTGTGTGCACCTAATAACAGAGCTTTGAAAAATAAAGCAAAAATTGATAACGCTAAAGGGAGAAATTGACAAAGCAATACTTATAGTTGCAAAATACAATATTTGTCTCTGAGTAATTGACAAAAGTAGACAAAAACTGATATAGAAGACGTATCGGGCCGGGCGCGGTGGCTCAAGCCTGTAATCCCAGCACTTTGGGAGGCCGAGACGGGCGGATCACGAGGTCAGGAGATCGAGACCATCCTGGCTAACACGGTGAAACCCCGTCTCTACTAACAATACAAAAAACTAGCCGGGTGAGATGGTGGGCGCCTGTAGTCCCAGCTACTCGGGAGGCTGAGGCAGGAGAATGGCGGGAACCCGGGAGGCGGAGCTTGCAGTGAGCTGAGATCCGGCCACTGCACTCCAGCCTGGGCGACAGAGCGAGACTCTGTCTCAAAAAATAAATAAATAAATAAATAAATAAATAAATAAATAAATAAATAAAATGAA
>NW_016806937.1:1766838-1772866 GCF_001698545.2 Rhinopithecus bieti | reverse complement strand
CTCCGGCCCGGGCTACAGAGCGAGACTCCTTCTCAAAAAAAAAAATAAATAAAAATAAAATAAAATAAAATAAAATATATAAAATGTATATGTAAGAACAAAGGATCTTGAATAGACAAAACAATTTTGATAAAGAAGAATGAAGCTGGAGGAGTCACACTACTTGATTTCAAGGCTTACTATAAAGCTACAATAATCAAGACAGTGTGTTACTGGCATAAGCACAGATATAGAGATAAATAGAACAGAATAGAGAGTCCAAAAATTTGTTCATATATTGATTTTTTGTCGATTAATTTTTGACAAAGATGCAAAGGTAATTCAGTAAAGGATAATTGATTCAACAATTAATGATGGAACAATTGGATATCTCACGCAAAAAAAAAAAAACCATCTTGAATCCATATCTTGAAGCACATACAAAATTTAACTCAGAATGGATCACAGACGCAAATAACAAGACTAAAACTGTACAGGCGTACCTGGCTTTGCTGTATTTTGCAGATCTTGTGGGTTTTTTTACAAATTGAAGACTGTCTATCAAGGAAGTCTATCTGCACCATTTTTCCAATAGTACGTGTTCACTCAATGGCTGTGTCCTATTTTGGTAATTCTCATAATATTTCAAACTTTTTCATCATGAAAAAAAAGATGCAAAGGTAATTCAGATCACCCTGTGGTGATCTGTGAATAGAGATCTTTGATGTCACTACTGTAATTGTTTTGGAGTACCACAAACTGCGCCCATATAAGATGGCAAACTTAACCAATAAATGTATACATTTTGACTGCTCTACCAACCAGCTGTTCCCCTGTCTCTCTCCCTCTTCTTGGGCCTCCCTATTTCCTAGGACACAACAATATCGAAATTAGAACAATGAATAACTCTACAATGGCCTCTAAGTGTTCAAGTAAAAGAAAGAGTCGCACATCTCTCACTTTAAATCAAAAGCTAGAAATGTTAAGCTCAGTGAGGAAGACATGTCAAAACCCAGATAAGCCAAAAGCTAGGCGTCTTGCACCGAACAGTTCACCAAGTTATGAATGAAAAGGAAAAGCTCTTAAAGAAAATTTAAAGTGCTACTCCAGTGAACACATGAAGCGAAACAACCTTATTGCTGATATGGAGAACGTTTCAGTGATCTGGATAGAAGATCAAACCAGCCCCCCCGCCCCCCGCTAACACTCCCTTAATTAAGCCAAAGCCTCAATTCTATGAAGGCCAAGGTGGGCAAGGAAGCTGAAAAAAAGATGGAAGCTAGCAGAGGTTGGTTCATGAGGTTGAAGGAAAAAAGCCATCTCCATGACATAGCAGTACAAAGTGAAACAGCAAGTGCTGATGGAGTAGCAAGTTATCCACAAGAACTAGCTAACATCATGCATGAGGCTGGCTACATTAAACAACAGAATTTCAGTGTGGATGAAATAGCCTCATATTGGAAGCAGATGCCATCTAAGAGTTTCATAGCCAGAGAGAAGAAATCAATGCCTGGCTTCAAAGCTTCAGAGGACAGGCTAATTCACTTGTTAGCGGGTAATGCAGCTGGTGACTTCGAATGGAAGCCAATACTCATTTAACATCCTGAAAATCCTAGGTCTCCTAAGAATTATGCTAAATCTATTCTGCCGGTGTTCTACGAATGGAATAACAAAGCCTGGATGACAGCAATCTATTTATAGTATGGTTTTCTGAATATTTTAAACCCACTGTTAAGACCTACTGTTCAAAAAAAAAAAATTTATTTCAAAATATTGCTGCTCATTGACAATGTACCTAGTCACCCAAGAGCTCTGACAGAGATGTACAAGGAGATTAATGTTGTTCTTGTGCTGCTAACACAACATCCATTCTGCAGTCCACGGATCAAGGAGTCGTTTTGACCGTCAAGTCTTATTATTTAGGAAACAAATTTCCTAAGGCTATAGCTGTCATAAATAGTGAGTTCTCTGATGGATCAGGGCAAAGTAAATTGAAAATCTTCTGGAAAGGATTCACCCTTCTAGATGCTGCAAGAACATGTGTGATTCATGGGAAGAAGTCAAAATATCGACATTAACAGGAGTTTGGAAGAGGTTGATTCCATGCTTCATGGATGACTTTGAGGGGTTCAAAACTTCAGTGGGGAAAGTAACTACAGATGTGATGAGAATAGAAAGAGAACTAGAATTAGAAGTGGATCCTGAAGATGTGACTGAATTGCTGCGGTCTCATGATCAAACTTGAATGGATGAAGAGTCGTTTCTCACAGATGAACAAAGAGTGGTTTTTTGAAATGGAATCTACTCCTGGTGAAGATATGGTGAACACTGTGGAAATGACCACAAAAGATTCAGAATATTAAATAAAAGTAGTGGATAAAGCCCCTGCAGGGTTTGAGAGGACTGACTCCAATTTTGAATGAAGCTCTACTGTGAGTAAAATGCTATCAAACAGCATCACATGCTACAGAGAAACATCTTATGAAAGAAAGAGTCAATTGATGTGGCAAACTTCACTGCTGTCTTAAGAAATAGCCAGCTACCCCAACCTTCAACAACCACCACCTTGATCAGTCAGCAGCCATCAGCATCAAGGCAAGACCTTCCACCAGCAAAAAGTGTGTGATTCGTTGAAGGCTCAGATAGATTGTTAGTATTTTTTAGCAATAAAGTGTCCTTTAATTAAGGTATGTACATTTTTAGACATAATGCTTTTGCACACTAAATAGACTACAGTATAATGTAAACATAACTTTTTTCGTGTGTGAGACAGAGTCTCGCTCTGTCGCCCAGGCTGGAATGCAGTGGCGCAATCTCAGCTCACTGCAACCTCTGCCTCCGCCTCCCGGGTTCAAGCGATTCTTCTGCCTCAGCCTCCCGAGTAGATGGGGTTACAGGCACACACCGCCATGCTCAGCTAATTTTTGTATTTTTTGGAGAGACAGGTTTCACCATGTTGGCCAGGATGGTCTCGCTCTCCTGACCTCGTGATCCGCCCGCCTCGGCCTCCCAAAGTGCTGGGATTACAGGCATGAGTCACCGCGCCCGCCGTAAGCATAACTTTTATATGCACTGGGAAGTCAAACAGTTTGTGTGACTCACTTTATTACCATATTTGCTTTACTGTAGTGGTCTAAAACCAAACCCACAATATCTCCAAGATATGTCTGTAAAACTCCTTGAAAAAAACAAAAAAGAAAATCCTTCTAACTTAGGTTATGCAAAGATTTCTTAGAAACAACACCAAAAACATGATCCATGGCAATGACAACAACAAAAAACTGATAAACTGAATTTCATCAAAATTAAAACTTCTGCTTTTTGAAGGTCATGGTTAGGAAAATAAGAAGATAAGCCACAGACTGGAAGAAAACATTTACAAACACATATCTGATGTTTTTAAAAAATTGTATCTGGACTATATAAAGAACCCTTACACAACTAATAATAGGACAAACTACCCAATAAAGATAGGAAAAGATCTGAACAATCACTATACCAATGAAGACGTATAGATGGGTCGGGCATGGTGGCTCATGCCTGTAATCCCAGCACTTTGGGAGGCCAAGGCAGGTGTGTCACCTGAGGTCAGGACTTCAAAACCAGCCTGGCCAACATGGTGAAACCCCATCTCTATTAAAAATATAACAATTAGCCAGGTGTGGTAGCAGGTGCCTGTAATCCTAGCTACTCGGGAGTCTAAGGCAGGAGAATTGCTTCAACCCAGGAGAAGGAGGCTGCAGTGAGCTGAGATTATGCCACTGCATTCCAGCCTGGGTGACAGAGCTGAAACTACATGTTAAAAAAATAATTAAAAAAAAAACCTATAGATGCAAATAAGCACATGAAAAATGCTCAATATCATTAGTCATTAGAGAAATGCATATAAAAACCACAATGAGATATCACTACATACCTTCTAGAATGACTAGGATTAAAATGACTGGTAATACAAAGTATTGTGAGGATATAGAACAGCTGGAAGTCTCATTCACTCCTGGAGGGAATGTAACATGGAAGTGGAACCTAGAAAAGTCAAAACTATTGGATCAGAGAACAAATCAGTAGTTGCCAGGGAGTAGGTAAAAGATATTAACTACAAAAGGGCCTGAGACAACTTTTCAGGGGACAACAATGTTCTATATTTTGATTATGATATACATGTATACATGATGGTACACATCTGTCAAAATGCACCAAACTGCTCTCCAAAAGGGTGAATTTTATTGTATGTATACCTCTATAGACAAGACTTTAGAAATCCAACTAAAAAACATATTCAGAGGATGAAGAAGAGGAAATAGGGGAGGGAGAGCAAGAGAACTGATGATCCTCCTCTTAGAAGAAAGAAAGTCAACGAAAATTTGCAAGGCTTCAAAGAGGGAGAGCCACAAAACTCAAAACACCTGTTTGATGGTAGCGGCAGAGGAAAGTAGTTAAGAATATGAGTTTTCATTTTTCCACCGCTGGATCTGCAAAAATCTGAAATATGATAGCACCCAGTGAGTCTGTAGGGACAGGCACATTCCTGCACTCTCCGTCTAAGATCTGAGCATCATCTGCAAGGGGGCGGCTTAGCAACATATTCAAACTTTATGTTCTGAATATCCTTTGAGCCAGGAAACTCATTCTTATGAATTTATCCTATGGAAAGAATAGGGCAAGCCAGGATTATATACATACAAGAATATTTATAGTAGTATTGTTAATAAAGAAAAGTTGAAAACTATGTGAACATCTATCAATAGAAGAATAAATAAATTACACTCCAGTGCCATTCTGGGAAACAGTTCGACAGTTTCTTATAAAACTAAACATGTACCTATCATATGACCCAATAATTGCACTCTTGGGCTTTTATCCCAGAGAAATGAAACCTCGTGTTCACACAAAAACCTGTATATGAACAGTCATCGCAGCTTTTTTCATAATAGCCTTAAAGTGGGTGAAAATGGTTAAATGGTGATACATTTACCCTTTGAAATACAATTCTCAGCAGTTAAAAAAATGAATTTCTCAAAAAAGGCTACTGACACACACAACTTGGATGGATCTTAAAAGAATTATCATGAGCCAAAAAAAAAAAAAAAGCCAATCTGAAAATGTTGCATGCTGTGTGATTCAATTTATGCAACAGTCTTGAAATGACAAAATGACAGAGATGGAGACTAGATTGATGGTTGCAAAGGGTTAGGGAGGTGGAGTCTGTTTCTTTAAAGGTCTTGCACAAGGGATCCTTGTGGCGATGGAACAGTTCTGTGTCTTGATTGTGGTGTTGTTTACAGGAAACTTTTATTTTATCAAGTCATGAAATTGCAAGGAAAACTGTCTGGCAGTTTCTTATAAAGTGAAAACACACTTACCGAAGAACCGGCATATATAAATGAGTGTGTATAATACGGAATGAAGCCTGTGAACTATGCCAAAGACACTTTCCTGGCTTTGATATTACACTATAGGCACGCAAGAGGTTCCTACTGGAGAATAAGTGAAGGGTATACAAAACCTTCTGTACTATTTTTTGCAAACTTCTGTGCATTTATAATTTTTTTCAAAATTCAAATATGCAACAGATTGTCATTTCACTATTAAGAATTATGTGCATTCTTTCAAAAAAAAAAAAAAAAAGATGCGTATAGCCGGGCACCATGGTTTGCACCTGTAATCCCAAACTAAGACAGGAGAATCGCTTGAGGCCAGGAGTTAATGACCAGCCTAGGCAACATAGCGAGACCCTTTCTCTAAAAAAAATTTTGAGGCCAGGTGTGGTGGCTCATGCCTGTAATCCCAGCACATTGGGAGGCCTAGGTGGGCAAATCACTTGAGGTCAGGAGTTCAAGACCAGCCTGGGCAACATGGCAAAACCCCATCTCTACTAAAAATATAAAAATTAGCCAGGTATGTTGGCACATGTGTAATCCTAGCTACTCAGGATGCTGAGGCAAGAGGATTGTTTGAGCCCAGGAGTTCAAGGCTTCAGTGAGCTATGATGGCACATCTGCACTCCAGCCAGGATGACAGAGTGAGACTCTTCTCCAAAAAAAAAAAA
>NW_016806937.1:1750451-1766494 GCF_001698545.2 Rhinopithecus bieti | reverse complement strand
AAAAAAAAAAAAAAAAAAAAAAAAAAAGGCTGGGCACCGTGGCTCATGCCTGTAATCCCACCACTCTGGGAGGCCAAGGCAGGCGGATCACAAGGTTAGGAGATTGAGACCATCCTGGTCAACATGATGAAACCCCGTCTCCACTAAAAATACAAAAAAAAAAAAAATTAGCTGGGTTTGGTGGTGGGCGCCTGTAATCCCAGCTACTCGGGAGGCGGAGTCAGGAGAATCACTTGAACCCAGTAGGTGGAGGTTGCAGTGAGCCGAGATCGCGCCACTGCACTCCAGCCTGGCGACAGAGTGAGACTCCGTCTCAAAACAAAAACACAAAAAAATAAGGCTAAGTAAAAGAAGAGCACAGCATATCATTGAGTGGAAAGGGCAGGATGAAAATAACACACAAAATCTCATTTACGAAAAATTATGTTTGTATGCATGCTGAAGCATATGGGAGATCTAGAAGGACAGCCACCAAAATGTTAATAATGCTTTTTTGAGGGGAGAGGTTTTTCTTTTTAAACTTCCTTCTATATTTTCTGTATTGTTTAATTTTTTTACAACATATTGCCTTCATGACAACAAAAAAAAAACACAAATATTTCAATAGGATTTTTAAATGCTCCAAGTGACTATCAATATGGAAGAAATAATAGTGACATATTGCTCATGAAAGACAGAAAGCCCATTGCAAAACAATCTAATTCCATTCTCGCAAAAAAAAAAAATCATATATTTTATTATATGCAAAATCTGGACAGGCCAGGCGCAGTGGCTCACACCTGTAATCCCATCACTTTGGGAGGCCAAGGCGGAAGGATCATTTGAGCCCAGGAGATCGAGACCACCCTGGGCAACACAGCAAGACCCCTATCTCTACAAAAAAATACAAAAAATTAGCTGGACTTGGTGGCACAAGCCTGTAGTCTCAGCTACTCGGGAGGCTGAGGTGGGAGGATCGCTTGAGTTCAGGAGGTCGAGGCTTCAGTGAGCTATGATTGAGCCACTAAACTCCAGCCTGGGTGACAGATCAAAACTCTGTCTCAAAAACAAAAAACAGAAACAAAACAAGAAAACAATGGAGTGGGGAAGGTTTTTCTAGCTATGACTCAAAATCCAGAAGCCAAAAGAGAAAATACAGATACATTTTATTACATAAAAATTATTTAAGGCCAGGCGTGGTGGCTCAAGTCTGTAATCCCAGCACTCTGGGAGGCTGAAGTGGGTGGATCACGAGGTCAGGAGATCGAGACCCTCCTGGTTAACATGGTGAAACCCCATCTCTACTAAAAACACAAAAAATTAGCCAGGCATGGTGGCAGGCGCCTGTAGTCCCAGCTACTTGGGAGGGTGAGGCAGGAGAAAGGCGTGAATCCGGGAGGCGGAGCTTGCAGTGAGCCGATATCGTACCACTGCACTCCAGCCTGGGCAACTGAGCAAGACTCCATCTCAGAAAAAAACAAAAAAAATTATTTAAAAAGACACTTCTACCTGGCCAAAAGAAGGCCATATGTAATGCTGAAAGACAAATGACAAGTTAGGAAAACTATTTGCATATAATACTTTTATCTATGTATAACAGACAAGAGCTGATTTTCCTATTACGTAAAATGTTTCTAGACATTGATAAGGAAAAGTCGAACTCAATATAAAAATGAGCAAATGGCGGGGCGTGGTAGCTCATACCTGTAATCTCAGCGCTTTGGTAGGCCAAAGCAGGAGGATCATTTGAGCTCAGGAATTTGAGACCAGCCTGAGCAACATAGCAAGATCTTTACTCTACTAAAAATCAAAAATGTTAGCTGAGTGTGGTGCCACGCACCTGGTAGTTGCTTGGGAGGCTGAGGTGAGAGGATCACGTGAGCCCAGGAGTTTGAGGCTTCAGTAAGCTATGATGGTGTCACTGCACTCCAGCTTGTATGACAGAGTGAGACCCTGTATCAGAAATAAATAAATAGAGCCGTGCATGGTAGCTTATGCCTGTAATTCCAGCACTTTGGGAGGCCAAGGCAGGAGGATCACCTGAGGTCAGGAGTTCAAGACCAGCCTGGCCAACATAGTGAAACCCTGTCTCTACTAAAAATACAAAAATTAGCCAGGCGCAGTGGAGCACGCCTGTAATCCCAGCTACTCGGGAGGCTGAGTCAGGAGAATGGCTTGAACCCATGAGGCAGAGGTTGAGGTGAGCAGAGATCATACCACTGCACTCCAGTCTGGGTGACAGAGCAAGACTCCGTCTCAAAAAATAAAAATAAATAAATGGTGAACTCACACATGTGAGAAATAATATAAGCATAGCTACATTGTTTGTAAGAGCAAATAAATAGAACCAGCACAAATGTCTATGAATAGGGGACTAGTTAAATAAACTGTAACTTATCCCTACAACACTAGAATATGCAGATGACAAAGTGGAAGCTCTCCTCTTATTGACATGGAATGCTCTCCAAAATGTATTTTCAAGTGAAAAAGCAAAATGCAGAATAGTATGTAGAGTATACAACTTTTTGTATTAACTGGGGCACTTTTGTATCAACTGGCACATCCACGCCCAGTTAATGTTTTTATTTTTGTAGAGACGTGGTTTCAGCATGTTGCCCAGGCTGGTCGCAAACACCTGGGCTCAAGTGATCCTCCCTCCTCCCGCCTCAACCTCCCAAAAGGCTGGGATCACAGGAGGAAGCCACCAAGCCCAGTCTCTACTCCAATGTCATGAAGGAATTTGCCCGTTTCTTCCAGTACTTTTATAGATTCATCTTTCATATTGAAATCTCCAATCCATTTGCATTGATACTGGAGTACAGTGGGAAATATAAATCCAATTTCATTTTTTCTCCAGGTGGTCACCCATTTTTCTTAACATAATTTTTTTAATATATATGTTTATTTTAAATATGAAATAGAGACTCTGGAGTCACAGAAGGCTGGGTTCTTATTTATTTGGCTATTCGGTTATTTATTTGGCTGTGTTATTTACTTACCCTCTCAGAACCTCAGAGAAAAGACAAAGGACAAGATTTGGGGGAGCCGGGTGCGGTGGCTCATGCCTTAATCCCAGCACTTTGGGAGGCTGAAGCAGGAGGATCACTTGAGCCCAGGAGTTTGAGACCAGCCAGAGCAACATAAGGAGACCCCATCTCTACAAAATTAAACATTAAAAATCCTAACCCAGCATAGTGGCATGAGCCTGTGGTCCCAGCTACTCGGGAGGCTGAGATGGGAGGATTACTTGGGCCTGGGAGCCATGATTGTGACACTGCACTCTAGCACTCCAGCCTGGGTGACAAAGTGAGACTCTGTCAAAAAAAAAAAGATTTGGGGAGGCAAAAGAAGCTACTGAGCTACTGAAGGAAATCACTTAGGAGAGATAACTGAGGCCCAGTAGTGGAGGACCTGATAGCACAGAAAGGATCTTGGGCCAACTTGTCTGCCCCTTCACTATACTGTTGGTGAAACTGAGGTCCAGTCAGATAGATGGATTTGACCTGCAGGGTGTGGACCCTAAGACCAGGCTCTTACCCACACTGGTTCCAGGCAGGCACTGAGGGAAGACAAGCCTGACCCTACTATACAACTGAAGAAATTGAGGCCAAAGCAGAAGTGATACCTCCACCAGGCACTCCAGATAGAAGCTGTGGTTTCCACCCCCTTTCCCAGGAGCAAACCACGGTCTTCACTTCTGCTTGCAACCTCCAAATTCCCCTCCACATCCCTTCAGAGAGGTCACCATGCACCATCGTCTCATACACTGAGTCATTTCCTTTTCCACCCTGCAATTCATTATTTGGGGCCTTCTAGGAAATAGCAATCCCTTCCTCACCTGACTTCCAGAATGGTTCCAGTTGATGGTGGGGAAACTGAATACTGCACAAGAGGAGTCTGCTTGAGTTCTACAGCAGGCCAGTGGGCAAGCTGGGACTCAAACCCAGGCCTCCAGGGTCCAGGGCGCTACCCCCTGCACACTGCAGCCTCCCAAAGATGGTTGGGCAGCTGAGTTGCTGTGTAGACAAGTAAGACTCTATTTAGGCCAACAGAGAAATGACAAGCTGTGGAGCACAGGACAGAGCCTCTGGAAGATGAGAATCTCATAACCAGTGCCAGTATTCAGTGCCTAGGCTGTGTGACACCGGACAAGGCACTTGACCTCTCTGTGTCTCAGGTTTTCTCATCTGTAAAATGAGGCCAAGGAAACCTATTTCCCAGAAAGAGAAACTCCAACAACAATTTCCCTGATCCTCTACTGGGAATCAGGCTCTGAGCCAGGTCCAGGGCTCTGGCCAAAGTCCTTGGTCAGGAATACATCTGAGCACAAGGCTTGGGAATCCCTGCCTTCCTCCCTGCAGCTGACCATGCACCCCAGAATCCCACCTCTCCCCAGCAGCATGAGGGCCTACTGAGCCAGCCATTCTCCACACACAGCCCCACCTGCCCCTGCCAACCATAGTCTGGAGCCCCTGCCTCTGGCCTGGGTGAGGAATCAATCAATCTGTGGTCTCTGCAAAAAAAGCCCTAAGAGGCCAGGTGCAGTGACTCACACCTGTAATCCCAGCACTTTGGGAGGCCAAAGCAGGTGGATCACCTGAGATCAGGAGTTCGAGACCAGCCTGACCAACATGGTGAAACCCCGCCGCTACTAAAATTATGAAAATTAGCCAGGCGTGGCGGCTGGCGCCTGTAGTCCCAGCTACTCAGAAGGCTAAGGCAGGAGAATCGCTTGAACCTGGGAGGTGGAGGTTGCAGTGAGCTGAGATCGCGCCATTGCACTTCAGTCTGGGCAACAGAACAAGATTCTGTCTAAAAAAGCCCTAAGAGATGCTATTAGTGACCCCATTTCACAGGTTGGGAAAGAGAGGCCACCCCGGAGCCCAACAGGAAGTCTGTGACCAAGCCAGCAGCAGGGCCATTTCCCTGAGACATGCTGTCCCCAGGATCCAATCCAGGTCGCTCTGAAAGGAGCTGCACCTGCTCCAGTTTGCCAAACACAAAGTATGTGCCGGGCCCTCTACTGAGCCTCTGACAGCCATCCACAGTGCAGGTTCCCAGACTCACCCCATTTTACAGATGAGAAACTCAGGTCCAGAAAAGAAACCACCCTTCACTTGTCGCAGACCTCATGGGGAAGCTAAGATTCGAGCCCCAAGCCTAACTACTTCTTAATTTAAATCGCCCCTCCTTCCAAAAGCATAGATCTCTACATTCCCCTAGATGTGGAGCTGCCAACCAGAAAGGGTAGGAGGGTGGGTCCCCAGCTTGCTCACCCAGGATGTCCCCAGGCCTGTGCCCACCTAGGTGTCGGTATGCCCAGTACTCACTGAGGGGCCTGTGGATAAGGACAGAGAACTGGGCAGGGGAGAGTGGGGAGAGGCCCAGAGGAGGCTGACCTGTGAAGCTGCCGCTGCCGTCTCAGCTGCTGTCTCAGCTGCTGTCTCGGCTGCTGTCTTGTTGCTTCTGCAGGAAGGGGAAGCTGGGAGGCGTCTGTGGGTGGCCTCTCCCTTCGCCCCACACCTGCAGCCCCCACTGCACTTCTCTCTGCTCCCTCCACCCCAGGCCCAGGCATCACACTCTCACTTCACTTCTCCTTTCACCAACAGCATCCTCTTTGCTTCCTCCAAGCCGGTGGTCATGCCCTGGTCACCCTTTGATGGTATCACCCCGTAGAGCCTGCAGCACTTCCTGGGGTGGCGGCTCCTCTGTGGAGGTGCTCGAGGACATGGCAAAATGGCCTTACGCAGTGTTCAAGACCCACCTGAGCTCCGCATCCTTGGGCAAGAGATGTCGCCCCTCTGGGCCTCAGTTTTCCCACCTATAGAAAAGGGAAAATGATCCCTGCCTGACCTGACAATCGATGGCGTATCGATGATGGCAAGGACCTCAGGCAGGATCTGGGTCAGACTGCCTGGGTTCAACTACCAAGCCCACCACTTGCTGGGTGGGTGATTGGGGCAAGCCACTCACGCTCTCTGAACCGGCTTCCCCTCTGTAAAACGGAGATAATGACAGTAGCACCTTGCAGGGTAGTGTGGGGCTTACAAAAGGTAAGGCTGACGAAGTCACTGGAAGCACTCTATGAAGCCATCATATTTCACAGATGAGGGATCTGAAGCCCAGAAAGGACCAGGGCCTGGCCCAAAGTTGCCAAGTGGCAGAGCCTGGTGGAGAGGGGCCTCCCTGGCCACAGAGCCCAGAAAACGTGAGGCTGGAAAGCTGGCCAGCTTCTCCCTGAGCCAGGGGTCTGGATAGGCCTGAACTGCATCAGCCATACCCTCTGAAGAGCTCTAAGGGAAAGCCAAGAGGTGTGTGGGGGTAGAGAGAGAGAGTGTGTGTGTTGGTAATGGGGAGATGGTGCTCTCTCTTGCCTGGGCCCCATCCAGACTCCTGGGAAAACTGTGACTCAGGAATGTGCTCTTCTAGCCCTGGGGGAAAGATGGAGAGGCAGTAAAAGGCAGAAACCAGACAGGCCCTAACATGGTCTCCCTCCTCTCTGCCTCACTGGGACCCTTCCCGCATCAGCCCAAGCACACCTCACAGGTAGTACAAGTGGCCTCTGCAGAAGCAGGAGGGAGTTGCTCCTTGGAGGGCAGGCAGGTCCCCACCCCAGCTGCATGAAGGTTTTGCAGGGACACCAGTGCACCTGTGTCCTGACTCCTGGGCTGCACTCCCTCTGGGTGACTTGGGCAAGCCTTGGCCCTTCTTGGCACTTCTGTTTTCTTTGATCATGATCCAGACCTTGACCTCCAGGCCCTTCCTTTCTGAGGTCACCCAGCTACCTCTAGGATTGCCACGCCAACCTCCTCCTTCCTCATGCTGAATGTGAGCCCAGCTGGCTGTTCTCAGGGCTCGGAGGAGGCCCTGCCTAACCCTCAGCCCCTCTATTTTCCAGCCTGGGTCTGTACCAGCCTCACTGTGCCTTGCTTCAGTTGGGGACTAAGTTAGTGCCTGTTACTTAGCCCTGCACTCCTGATCCTGAAACTCACTACCAAGATACTCTCCTGCTCAAAAGCCAGTGGTGAGGCTGGGTGCGGTGACTCAGACCTGTAATCCCAGCACTTTGGGAGGCAGAAGCAGGTGGATCACTTAAGGCTAGGAGTTTGAGACCAGCCTGGGCAACATGGCGAAACCCCGTCTCTACTAAAAATACAAAAATTAGCTGGGCGTGGCGGCACACACTTGTAATCCTAGGTACTCGGGAGACTGAGGTACAACAACCGCTTAAACCCAGGAGGTGGAGGTTACAGTGAGCCGAGATCACACCACTGCATTCCAGCTTGGGCAACAGAGACTCCGTCTCAAAAACAAAACAAACCAACCAACCAACCAGTGGTGGCTTCCTATTACCTTCACAGTCTAACCCCATCCAACTTCCACCACCACCCAGTCTGATTGTGCTTGCCATATTAATACCCACCTCCCTTCTCCGTCCCAGCTGTGGTCCCACATACGTACCTGGGAAGCCCTCCAGCTCCTCTCCACCCATCAGGGCTCCACTGGATCCTGCCTCCTCCAGGAAAGCTTCTCTGCAAAACACTCTGCCTCCCGCTCCTCTGCAAAACACTCTGGATGCTTCAGTGGTAGGAAGCCTGCCAGTCTTCTCTCAGGCCCCCAGGCAGGGAGGAGGCCACATACCATCCCAGTAAAGTGTCTCCTCATATCGGGGCTACTTACCCTGGTGAGCTGCAAGAAGACTGTAGGTGGGACCCCAACAGGACTTCAGATAAACTGAGTTACACTGCAAAAAATGTCATTTACACGTCTTTCTCAATCTTGGTTGTGTCCAGCAGAAGCCTCAGCTTAGGGCTAAACTGTTTCTTTTGTTTTTTTGTTTGTTTGTGTGTTTGTTTGTTTGAGACAGAGTCTCACTCTATCGACAGGCTGGAGTGCAGTGGTTCAATCTCGGCTCTCTGCAGCCTCTGCTTCCGGGTTCAAGCAATTCTCCTGCCTCAGCCTCCCAAGTAGCTGGGACTGCAGACGCATGCCACCACACCCAGCTAATTTTTGTACTTTTAGTAGAGACAGGGGTTCACCAAGTTGGCCAGGATGGTCTCGATCTCTTGACAAGTCAAGTGATCTGCTCACCTTTGTCTCCCAAAGTGCTGGGATTATAGGTGTGAGCCACCACACTCAGCCGAGGGCTAAACTGTTTTAACCCCTCTCTCACACGGACTAGGTCCCTTATTTTTCCCCATTTTTCAATCTTTTATTAGACATCAAAACAGGATGTCTGACTTCTAAATGCTTTATTATGGTAAGAAATATATATATATATATACACACACACATACATATATGTAACAAAAGTTACCATTTTAAGCATTTTTAAGTGTAGATTCAGGCCAGGTGGGGTGGCTCATGCCTATAATCCCAACACTTTGGACAAAGCCCTAGTGGTAGGACTACTTGAGCCCAGGAGTTCAAGACCAGCCTGGGAAACATAGCAGACCCTGACTGTACAAAAAAAAAAAAAAAAAAGTGTACACTGCAATGGTGTTATGTACCTTCACACTGTCATGCAAACATCACCACATCCCATGTCCAAAACATTTTTCATATTCTCAAACTGAAACTCCATACCCATGAAACAGAACTTCCCGTTTTCTACTCCCCCAAGCCCTTGGCAGCTACCGTTCTATTTTCTGTCTCTTGAATTTGACCAATCTAAGTACCTCATCTTAGTAGAATCACAGTCTTTGCCCTTGTGTGACTGGCTCATTTCACTTAGCACGATGTCTTCAAGGTTGCTCCGTGTTGTAGTGTGTCAGACTCTCATTCCTTTTAAAGGTTGAATCACATTCCCCTATGTGTATAATACATATTACATTTTGTTCATTCATCTGTTGATGGACACTTGAAGTTACTTTCACCTTTCAGCTATTGTGATCAATGCTGCAATGAACATGGGTGTAGAAATGATGCCCCTTCTTCACAAAGAGAACATTTCTAGCTAGACTTTACTAATGTTGTTTTATTTGCATGCTATTTATTGTTGTGATTTTCTTCTACTTCTGGCAAATTATACAAATTTTCTATTTACCTAGCTATATGAAATAGCCTTTAAGATACATGTAGATCCTCCACATGTAGATTCCACAGTGGAATGATTTAAAGAAAAATGCTAAGTAAATAAGGGCACAAGTGTCATTTGTTAGTGGCAAAAAGTGGTGGCAGTGATACAGGAAGAGAACTGCTAAAGTGTGGAAAATATTGATACATGCCTCAAAAACCTGACTGTCCTGAGTTGAGAGGAGTGGGACAGGCTGCCAGAGAGAAACCCTACCGAGACCACTGGGGAGGCTGATGCCAGATCAACCTTGCATTCAGAGAGACACCTGGAGGTGTTGTTCTAGAAAGAGAACTACAGTAAAATTGAAACAGTCAGATCTGGGATCCAACATCTCACAGGGAGACCCTGGGCCAGTTACTTGAGATGATCCTCTGGCCTCTGCCTCCCAAGTTAGCTGGGACTACAGGTGCGTACCACCACACCTGTCTAAACTTTTCATCTTTTTGTAGAGACAGGGTGTCCCTATATTGCCCACGCTGGTCTTCAACTCCAGGCCTCAGGCGATCCTCCTGCTTCGGCTTCCCAAAGCACCGGATTACAAGTGTGAGCCACCGTGCCCAGCCCAGTCACTTCTGATCTTCACTTTTCTCATTATGACAGGGTGGTAATAACACCCAGCCCCTAGGTAACTAAGATAACATCATGGGAGCTGCCAAAACCTGTGGCCAGCACCTACCTTGGTTCTACGATCGGGTGGGTCACGTCACCCCACCCTAGCCCCTGCAAAAGACACCCTCAGGACAATATTTATTGCTTCTCCCTAAGGAGAGAAGGCCTGATAGTGATGAGGTTATAGCTAGAGTTCAGGTGCACCATCAACTCAGTCTCCACCACCTTCTCCAGCCCCGTTTCCACCTCCAAAAACTCTGGGCAAGACCTCTGGGCTCTTGACCCAAGGCTGTTACTGACTGTAGGACCCTGTGCAAGTCTGAGCCAAGAGCCTCTCTGAGCCTTCACTTCCCCAGCTGTAAAATGTGGATGCCCTTGTCCTCTGAGTACTCAAACTGCATACATCCCCTATCTGTCTCTGGCTGGTGAACAGACGCTGTCAACATTCAGCCATGCAGAACAAATACAAAGCAAATGAATCGACAAGTGAAACTACCAGTCTTGCAAAGTGTGGGATTTCATGAAGTTGGTGGAAGCAATGCAGGAGAAATGGAACAGCTGCTGCCCACAGAGAAAGGGAACGTCTGCAAGGGAAGTGACCCAGACCCGAAAAAAACCACTGGACTATCAAAGGATTCAGAGTGATCCTAGAGTTTGAGGAAGCTTTCAAATATTTTGCAAAACGATTCTCTTACTGCAAAACCAAATCAGAAGGGAAGGATGCTACATACTCAACTACTACAAGAAAAAAGACTTCCAGTGTTAATATTTGATTCATTCCTGGTTCATTCTAAGGCGTGTGTGGTTGCAATCATAATCTAAACTCTGTTAATCATGGGGTAAAACTAACTTATCTTTGTAATATTTAGCTTCTTTTTCTAGGTAAAATCCCAATCAGGCTGGCTTTTCTCCACCGTCTTGGTGAATTTTTGGTCTTCTTTTAAATAGATTCATCTCGGGGGCCTTCCAGGGTACAGGATGTGGTGGGGAGTCCTCCAGAGGCCTGTCCCCGCTTTCCAGCCAAGATCACAAACACCCTACCCCAAAACATAAGGGCGCCCACGAAGGTGCATTACCGTAATTCCCCAGGGCCTGCCAACCACCATCGCAATGCGAAGAAAAGTCTCTGCCCGCCGGGCCGAGCGCTCCCGGCGCCCCCCACCTCTTAAGCGCGAGGCTGCTTTCGTCAACCCTTTTGTTGTACAGAAGGAGAAACTGAGGCCCGATGGGCACAGACTTGTTGGCCCACGTCCACTCGGTGACAGAGCTGGCCCAGGGAAGAATGGAAGTAACAACAGTGAAGACTTGGTAAGCTCGCTCCACGTGCCGAGCCGGGACCCGCGGTGCCCGTTTCTGCGGGGGGCGCCTCGTACCTAGTTGGCGCTGAGGAAACCTGAACCAAGAAAGCCGAGCCCCCCCACTCTCGGCCCCTCACGGGGGTGGGGCCTCCATCGGGGTCCGGCCAGCTTTGCAGCAGAGCCCACCGCCCCGGCCCGCACCCCTCGCCCCGAAGTTAGACTGGAGCCCCCATCCCAGCAGCTCGGCGGGCCGGGGTCACAGCGGGGCCGCAGCCTGCGACCGCCTCGGGGCCCCCGCCGCTCCCCCTGCTTCCCCTCCCCCCAGGAGGGAGGAGGAGACTCCGCGGCCCTCCCTCGGCCCCTCCAGCGGCGGTCGCCGCTGCACTGTGCCCGCTCCACCCCGCCACGGCGGCTCGGACGTCCGGAACCCGCAGGTCTCGGCCCGAGGTAAGCGGGGGCGGCAGGGCGGGGGCGGCAGGCCACGGCGGCCCGGGAACTTGCTCCAGGCCGCGCGCCTTCCGCGGGAAAGAAGGGGTTAAGTTGTGGGGTGTGCTGGAGGAGCAGACACAGTCGGGGCGCCCGCGGCAACCCCCGAACTCAGAGCAGAACTTTCTAGACCCCTCCTCGGACTCCCTCACCCCTGGAACCCCCAGGTCTCCAGTGGGGAGCGGCCGCCGGGAGGGATGGACCGGAGCGGGCGGAGGGGAGGCGCCTCCGGAATCCCGCGGCCGAGGGCCGGACGGGAGGGGGCGGCGGGCGGCAATTTGGAACTCTCCCGGGGACCCAACGTGGTCGCCATGGCGAATGCGGGATGGACGGGCGGCACTGGCCAATCAGAACACGGTGCCCTGCCCAGAGCCGCGGCGGCTGCCAATGGGGGCCTTGCGGTGGGGTGGGCGGGACCGCGCCGCACGGGCCGGGAACCACCTCCACCCTCCGCCCGCCGCTAGGGGGAGTGGGGCGGCTAGCAGGGCCGGCGTCCTAGGAGGGGGCGACTAAGTGAGGACTAAGGCGACACAGGGCTGGGTCTTCAGTTTCTCTACCTTAAGTGGGGGTGGTGTCTACCTCCCCACCCCGCTCTGTCAGGGCTTTTGTGGGGGTTGGATTGATTTGGGTTGGCGAGGTCTGCCCACCTGTTAGAGTGTTCAGGAATCTTTTTAGTGCCTCTCCCCATCCTGTAGGTAGGCAAACTGAGGCCCAGAGAGGGCAGAGACTTGCAGATATCACACAGCATATCAGTGACGGAGCTGGGACTAGTGGGATGTCTGCTGTACAAGAGTGACAAGTTCACGGTGTTGCCGAGAGGGCTGGGGCTGGGGTCGGGGTTGGCTCCCGTGAAGGTTCACCCCGCCATCCAGCTGTGCGTATCCACTTCGCCTGATGCCTGCTGACCCCATCGTGTAGGTGCTCTGTGTAGGTGGGCACTGTGCCCCTCGTCGTGTAGGACCCACATCGTGTAGGTGGGCACTGTGCCCCTCAGGTGGTCAAGACCCAGGAGAGGAAGCATCCGTCTCCAGCTCCCTACCCTGGCCTTTCTGCTGGTCTACGGTGTGGACACAGACACGTAGCTGTCCCTCTGGGCCTCAGTTGGTCCATCTGTAAAGAAAGGAGTTCAAATCAGTGATGCAGGCTGTCTCTGTGGCTCCTCAGTCTAAGATGGGGGTACCTGGGAACAGACCAGGGGTGCCTATCCCCGGGCTCAGGTCCAGCCTGGAGGCCTAGCCCCCATCCCTTCCTTCCCCACCAGCCAGCTCCCCCAAGAGGTCCTGCAGCTGGAGCCTGGGCAGCAGGTCACAGGGACAGGTGCCCGCAGTCTGTGGGCTGACCAGCCTTGGGCCCTGCACTTATTCAATCAGGCTGTCCTCTGTGGTTTCCCACTGGGCTCTGCTTTCTGTCCGCAGCCAGGCCTGTGGCCATGGGCTTGTCCCAGGGCCCTACCTGAAAGGCTCTGGGAGGATCTACAGGGTTTCAGACCTGGGGGAAGGGGTTGGGCCACTGGGCTTCCCATCCCTTCAGCTGGCCCCTGTCCAGGCCTTGGCATTACTCATTCTTCTCACTGGATATGGAGAAACCCATCCAAACATTCTGAGGACAAAACACAACGTTGTTTCCCTCTGGGTCAATTAGGCTTCCCCAGGTAAAAGGTGGGACAGCTGACCTGGCGGTGAGATGACCTCTTACTCCGACCATGGCCACAGACAGGCTCAGATACCTACCTGTCTCAGAGCCTGGCCACAGACTGACTCCTGATCCTTAGGATGACTCAACCTTCCCAAACTCTGCATGGTCACAAGGGTACCCCTAAGAGTGGTACTACCTTCTTAGGGGTACCTTCCATCCATCATGCATCTGCTGTATGCTGGGCCCTGTGCTGATGCCCTCACTTGTGGACTTCAAAGTGAGGCCTTTGCTGTAGAACAGGAAGGTGCCTGATGCTTTGGGAGCATACTCTGTGCAGAGGTTAGAGAAGGCTTCCCAGGGGAGGGGACACTGGAGGTGGGTTTTGAAGGATGTGTAGGAGTTTGCTGATGAAGGAAGGAGAGATATTCCAGACAAGTTCACAAGCAACAGGAACCACTGGTCACTTTCTGTGGGCAGGGCTGATGAGGGCCTAGCCTGGAGCAAGTGTCAGACCAAAATATTCCTGTTTCTGTCCTGGAGTGAGCTACCAGTGAGCACAGCTGTGGGGCTGGGGTTCAGGAGCCCTGGTTCCTACTCAGCTCTGCTGCCCAGCTAAGGGGATGTAAGGTCATAATTCAGTCATCTGCTCTCCAGCCCACCAGCTAGCATTAATCAGTTAGTATCTGTGGGGCCTGTCCTAGAAGCTCTAAGTGGCACAAGTGTCCCATCTGGATGGGGGAAGCCTGTACTGCCAGGAGATGGCAGCTGGCGAGGCCTGGCTGTGGGAGGTTGTAGGGCTGTGCTCCCCAGGTTGGGGGGTGGTTGGGGAGATCAAGGCATTTCCTGGAGTGGGTGGCAGCTGAACTTGAAGATGGGTGGGGGTTCTGGAGTCTGGGACAGGGGCATTTGGAATACAAACGCAGAGACTTAAAGCAGTAATAGACCCGTCTGGCTGTTGGGAGGCAGGACAAGAGAGGGTGGGATAGGAAAGGCTCCCTGGGACCTGTGGTGGCTGGTCCCACCATGACCTGCCCCTTGGTGGAGCAGTGATGCCAAGGGAACAGGAGGCCCCACCCCACACACATACATACCTCATGGGAAGAGGGCACTGAGCCTGCTGGAAGAGGTGGGCAGGGCAGCTGGGGCATCTCCATGACTGTGAGCCATGCTCTGTGCTGCCGCTGCCCCTCAGTGAGTGTGTGCGTTACTGGGGCTGTGTGTGAGTGTGAGTGTGCACGTGTTACTGGGGCTGCATGTGAGTGTGTGCATTACCGGGGCTATGTGTGTGTGAGCGTGCGGGTCCCTGGGGCCATGTGTGAGTGTGAGCGTTACTGGGGCTGTGTGTGAATGCGGGTCCCCAGGGCTGTGTGTGTGAGTGTGTGCGTTACTGGGGCTGTATGTGAGTGTGTGTCCCCAGGGCTGTGCTGTATGAGTGGGGAGGGATGGGGGGAGGTGTTGCTAGCCAGGGTCTGGCTGCCCTTGGGTCTATGTGGGAGTGCAGGATTCCTGGTGTGCTGGGGGCGGGGTTGGCTTCTCCAGAAAACTCCTGAGGACCCTGACCCCACCCCTTCCCACACACCCGCTCCAGGGGACCCTGGGCCTGAAGTACAAAGGTGGGAGTGCTGTTGCAAAACTTCCCTGCCCTGCTGTGCCTCTTTCTCCTCCTTTCTCCTAGAAGGGGGCCTGGCCAGGACGCAGATCCCCCATCTCTGCCTTTAGCATGGGTGCCTGGAAGCCATTAGGGGCCTGGGTGGTGCCTGCCCTGGCCCTGCGCAACAGGCTTGGATTCCTGGAAGGAGCCGGTGGCCCTCTCCGGGCCAAGCCCTGTGCCAGGCCTGGCAGCTCCCAGAGGCAGGGAGGATGTGGCAATGACCCCCTCCCTGCCAGGCTCCTAGTTCAGGGGCTGCGGGAAGGGCCCAGCCAACAGGGCCCAGGCCCCCATACCCAGCACAGCTGCTGGCTGGCACTTGGGTTTCCTCCTCCTCCTCCTCCCTTCCCCCGAAGCCTCTCACATTGTTTTTCTTTTCCAAGAGCTTCTCTAGGTGGAGCTAGGCCAGGAAAATGAGGAGTGTGTGTGTCTGCATGTGTGTGTGTGTGTGTATCTGCTTCTCTTGGGGATAAGCATGTCTCCTTGCATGTCCTTGTACCTGTGTGTCAGTGTGCTGGCATGTGTGTGTCTTCAGGTGTGTCTGTGTCTACAGGCGAATGTCTCTCCATGCACCCGTGTAGTTGTGTGTGCCTGTCGGTCCATCTGAGCATATGTGTGTCTGCCCCTGGGTCTTTGCATCTGTGCATGGGATTGCATGTCTGTGTGTGCACAGATGTTTGTGAACATACACAGGCATCAAGGCCAGCGAGCTCACTGCACAGGTGGAGAGACTGAGTCACAGAGGCACAGGCTGCTAGGGATCTCCCTGGGTGTCAGTGCCTGGATCTGTATGGCTGTATCTGGGTGCGTGACACAGATGTTATCAGGGTCAGGATGTACACGTTGTGTTTATGGAACTGTGGGTAGTAAGAAAGCAATACTCAAATACCCCAAACAATTAAAATGCAACTTCTCAGCTCCACACCTACCAAACATGACTCTCTCAGGTATGGGGCCAAGTGTCCGGGTGAGTTTGAAGGATACCCTGATGAAGCAGTGGTCTCTCGCACACGTCTTCCCTTCTACACATAGGGAAACTGAAGCCCAGAAAGGGACAGTGGCTTACATGAGGTTGGTGTCAGAGCTGGGCCTAGACCTCATGCATGGTAAAGGCAGACAGACAATAAACGAACAGCAAATGGCCTAGAGAAATGCAGTGGGGTCTCTGAGCAGCACGGAGGAACCTTGACAAAAGGTCATGAATTTTTAAAAATACTGCTCCACGAATGGCGTGAACCCGGGAGGCGGAGCTTGCAGTGAGCCGAGATCACGCCACTGCACTCCAGCCTGGGCGACAGAGCCAGACTCCGTC